>NC_052147.1:98459279-98777715 GCF_902713615.1 Scyliorhinus canicula | reverse complement strand
AGCAGCAGCAACCCGGGGGGGGGGGTTTGGATCGGTGGGAGGGAGAACTGTGTACATGGGTTTGTTGGAGGTGGCGGGTGTTATCTCTTTTCCTTTTGTTGTTTGGGTGTTCTTTTGTTTTTTTCTTTTGTTTGTAGTTGCTTTTGAAGTTGGGTGGGTATTGTTCTTGGGGTGTTACCGCGGTTGTTTTGTTAATAGAGTTGAGATGTTTATATTTTGTAAAAATTTCAATAAAAATTTTTTTTTTTTTAAAAACCCAACTGCCATTCATGTCTTTCAGAGAAGGAAATCTGTCATCCTTTATTTAAATGTATTACAAACAGGTTACAGTGAACAAACACTTCCCGGAAACATGCTTCTACAATCAACTAAGAGTCTGTCCAGATTTTTCCTCTTTTTCGCCCCCCCACCCTCCCCCACGATCAACCCCCCTGAAGAGCTGCTTAACTCATACTTTATCTTTAATTGCAGGAAGTCATACAGGTCACCCAATCACTCCGCTACCCTCGGTACTGATGCTGACCACCACTCCAGCAAAATTTGCCGCCGTACAATTAGAGAGGCAAAGGCCAAGACATCGGCCTTCCTCCTCTCCATTAGCTCCAGCTTCTCTGTAACCCCAAATTTTGCCACGAAAGGGTCCGGATCCACCTCCTCCTCCACTATCCTGGCTAAAACCGCGAACACTCACGCCCAGAATCTTCCCAAGTTTTCACAACCCCAAAACGTGCGCGTGATTCGCTGGGCCCCGCCCATACCTCTCACACTCTCATGCTACTCGCTGAAAGAACCCACTCATTCTCGCCCGAGTCATATGTACCCTGTGCACCACCTTAAACTGTATCAGGCTCATCCTTGCACAAGAGGAGGTCCCGTTTGCCCTACACAGTGCCTCATTCCATACTCGCCAATTGATCTCCCTTCCCAACTCCGCTTCCCATTTCTCCTTGATCTTCACCACCCGCTCGCCTCCCTGCTCCCCCAGCCACGTGTATATATCCCCAATTCTTCCCTCCCCTTCCACATCCGGAAGCAGCGGTCGCTCCAGCAGGGTGTATCCTGGCAATCTAGGGAACCCCCTCCAGACCTTTCCAGCGCAAAGTCCCTAACTTGCAGATACCTGAACTCTCTCCCTCTCAGCAGCTCTCCCTTAGCTCCTCCAGACTGGCGAACCCTTCCTCCATATACAGATCCCTCACCTTGACGAGCCCCACTTCCCTCCACCTCCTGTATACACTAGTCATTCCCCCCCCCACCGGCTCAAATTCATGATTCTCGCACAGCGACGTTCGCACCGACATCCCTTCCACCCTAAAATGCCTCCTCAACTGATTCCATAGATTGGGTAGCATAGTGGTTAGCACAATTGCTTCACAGCTCCATGGTCCCAGGTTCGATTCCCGGCTTGGGTCACTGTGCGGAGTCTGCATGTTCTCCCCGTGTGTGCGTGGGTTTCCTCCGGGTGCTCCGGTTTCCTCCCACAGTCCAAAGATGTGCAGGTTAGGTGGATTGGCCATGCTAAATTGCCCTTAGTGTCCAAAATTGCCCTTTATGTTGGGTGGGGTTACTGGGTTACAGGGATAGGGTGGGAGTGTGGGCTAGGGTGGGGTGCTCTTTTGAAGAGCCGGTGCAGACTCGATGGGCCAAATGGCCTCCTGCACTGTAAATTCTATGATATCTTTACTGCACTGCACCACCGGGCTCCTTGAATACCTTCTCATTGGCAATGCTGCCATCACCATAGCCCTCAAACTAGACCCCTTACAAGATTCCTCCTCCATCCTAACCCACTGTACCCCTTCTTCCCACCACCGCCGCAGCTTGTCCACATTCGCTGCCCAATAATAATGAAGCAAGTTCGACAATGCCAATACCCCCTTCTGCCTCTGTAGCAGGGTCCTCCTCACCCTCAGCACCTTCCCCGACCATACAAAGTCATAAATGATTGTGTCCACTTTCCGAATAAAGGCCTTTGGTATAAAGATTGGGAGAGCTTGAAAAATAAAAAAGAACCTCAGCAGAATATTCATTTTCACCACTTAGACCCTCCTTGCCAGCATTAAGTGCAGTGTATCGCACTTCTTAAGATCCTCCTTAGCCTCCTCCACCAGCTTTGGTAAGTTCCACTTATGGAGCCCCGTCCATTCCCTCGCTACCTGAATCCCCAAATACCTAAACCTGTCCCTCGCTGCCGTAAATGGCATGAAATCTGCCATCCTCATGTGGCGCAGTGGTTTGCAGTGGGACTGCGGCGCTGAGGACCTGGGTTCGAATCCCGGCTCTGGGTCACTGTCCGTGTGGAGTTTGCACATTCTCCCCATGTCTACATGGGTTTCAGCCCCACAACCCAAAGATGTGTGGGGTAGGTGGATTGGCCACACTAAATTGCCCCTTAATTGCAGAAAAAATAATTGGGTACTCTAAATTTATATTTATTTTTAAAAATTAGATCTGCCATCCTGACCTGGTCTGACCTACATGTGACTCCAGAACCACAGCAATGTGGTTTGACTTTTAAATGTCCTCTGAAATAGCCTGGCAAGCCACTCAGTTGTATTCAACTGCTACAAAAAAGGAATGAAAATGGCTTTGACACAGGCACGAGAAACGACAATGGCATACCCAACCCCGTCAACCCTCCAAAGTCCTTACTAACATCTGGGGGCTTGTGCCAAAGTTGGGAAAGTTGTCTCTCAGACTAGTCAAACAACAGCCTGCCATCATACTCACAGAATCATACCTTACAGACAATGTCCCAGATACCACAACCATAAGACATAGAAGCAGGATTAGGCCACTCGGCCCATCAAGTCTGCTCCACCATTCAATCACAGCTGTTATTTTTCTCATCCCCGTAATCCCTGATCCCCTTATTATTCAAGAACCTATCTATCTCTGTCTTAAAGACACTCAGCGATTTGGCCTCCACAGCCTTCTGCGGCAAAGAGTTCCACAGATTCACCACCCTCTGGCTGAAGAAAATCCTCCTCATCTCTGCTTTAAAGGTTCGTTCCTTTAGTCTGAGATTGTGCCCTCTGGTTCTAGTTTTTCCAACAAGTGGAGACATCCTCTCCACATCCACTCTATCCAGACCTCACAGTATCCTGTAAGTTTCAGTAAGATTCCCCTCTTCCTTCTAAACTCCCAACGAGTACAGAACCAGAGTCCTCAATCGTTCCTCATATGACAAGCTCTTCATTTCAGGGATCATTCTTGTGAACCGCTTCTGGACCCTTTCCAAGGCCAGCACATTATTCCTCAGATACGGGGTCCAAAACTGCTCACACAACTCCAAATGGGGTCTGACCAGAGCCTTACACATCCTCAGAAGTACATCCCTGGTCTTCTATTCGAGCCCTCTTGACATGAATGCTGACATTGCATTTGCTTTCTTAACTGCTGACTGAATCTACACATTAACCTTAAGAGAATCATGAACAAGGACTCCCAAGTCCCTTTGTGCTTCTGATTTCCTAAGCATTTCCCCATTTAGAAAGTAGGAATGTGGC
Organism: Scyliorhinus canicula; assembly: GCF_902713615.1. Lineage (NCBI taxonomy): Eukaryota > Metazoa > Chordata > Chondrichthyes > Carcharhiniformes > Scyliorhinidae > Scyliorhinus > Scyliorhinus canicula. Next base: position 98,774,206 of record NC_052147.1, on the reverse strand, counting down.
GACTAGGGGCTTTTCACAGTAACTTCATTGAAGCCTACTCGTGACAATAAGCGATTTTCATTCATTTCATTTCATTCCTCCTTCCAAAGTGCATAACCTCACACTTTTACACATTGTATTTCATCTGCCAATTCATTGCCCACTCTTGTAGCCTTTCCAAATCCTTCTGTAGCTCCCCTGCTTCCTCAATATTACCTGTCCCTCTACAGATCGTTGTATCATCTGCAAACTTAGCAACAGTGCTTTCTGTTCCCTCTTCCAGATCATTAATGTATATTGTTGAAAGTTGTGGTCACAGCACAGATCCCTGAGGCATACCACTAGTCACTGGCTGCCATCCTGAAAAAGACCCCTTTAACCCCACTCTCTGCCTTCTGACAGTCAGCCAATCCTCTATCCATGCCAGGATCTTACCCTCAACACCATGGGCTCTGAACTTATTTAAGTCTCTTATGTGGCACCTTGTCAAAGGCCTTCTGGAAATCTAAATAAATCACGTCCACTGGTTCTCCTTTGTCTAATTTCCTTGTTTGAGTTCTTTGAGGAGGTCAAAGAACTCAAACATTTGTCATGACCTCCCTTTGGCAAAGCCATGCTGACTCTGTCCTATTTAATCATGCACTTCCAAGTACTCCGCGATCTCATCTTTAACTGTCCTATAAATTCCTGTCTTCTGCCTCCCTCCCTTCTTAAACAGTGGTGTTACATTAGCCACTTTCCAGCCCTCTGGGACCATTCCTACCATAGTTATTCCTGAAAGATCACCACCAATGCCTCCACAATCTCCTCCGCTATCTCTTTTGGAACCCTGGGGTGTAGTCTATCCGGTCCAGGTGATTTATCCACCTTAAGACCTTTTAAGTTTACCCATAATCTTCTCCTTAGTGATGGTCGCTGCACTCACCTCTGCCCCCTGGTTCTCCTGGAGCTCTGGCATCCCACTGGTGTCTTCCACCGTGAAGACTGATGCAAAGTAACTATTCAGTTCCTCTTCCATTTCTTTGTTTCCTATTATTACTTCTCCAGCCACATTTTCCAGTAGTCAAATGTCTATTTTTGCCTCTCTCTTACCTTGTATTTATTTTTTTTAAACTCTTCCTATCTTCTTTTATATTACTTGCTAGCTTGCACTCGTATTTCATCTTCTCTCCCCTTATTGCTTTTTTAGTTGTCCTCTGCTCGCTTTTAAAGGATTCCCAATCCTCTAGCTTCCCATTAATCCTCGCCACTTTGTATGCTTTTTCTTCTGCTTTTATGCTGTCCTTGACTTCCCTCGTCAACAATGGATGCCTTGTCCTCACTTTAGCATATTTCCTCCTCCTTGGGATGAATTTCTGTTGTGCCTCCTGAATAACCCCCCCAAAACCTCCGGCCATTGCTGTTCCACTGTCTTCCCTGATAGGCTCCTTTTCCAATCAACCCTGGTCAGCACCTCCCTCATGTCTTTGTAGTTACCCTTCTTTCATTGTAATACCGTTAAATCTGATTGCAGCTTCTCCCTCTCAAACTGCAGGGTAAATTCTACCATATTGTGGTTACTGCTCCCTAAGGGTTCCTTCACCTTAAGTTCCCTCATGAAGTCTGCCTCATTACACATCACCAAATCCAGAATTGCCTATTCCCTAGTAAGCTCTGTCACAAGCTGCTCCAAAAAATCATCTCTTAGACATTCCACAAATTCCTTTCCTTGGGATCCACTACCAACCTGATTTTCCCAGTCCACTGCATATTGAAGTCCCCCATGGTTATTGTGATATTGCCTTTTTTACATGCTTTCTGTATCTCTTGATTTATTTTCTACCCCACATCCTGACTACTACTAGGGAGCCTGTACATAACTCCCATCAGGGTCTTTTTATCTTTGCGATTTCTCAACTCTACCCACAGAGATTTTATGGCTTCTGATTTGATATCACTCCTTGCTATCGATTTAACTTCATTCCTTACTAACAATGCAACCCCGCCCCCTTTGCCAATCTGCCTGTCCTTTTGATAGGACCCATATCCTTGTATATTTAGATCCCAGCCCTGATCCCCTTACAACCACGTCTCAGTGATGGCCACAACATTGTACCGGCCAATTTCAATGTGCGCAACGCCCTCATTTACCTTGTTACGTATAGTGCGCACATTACGGTACAACACCCTCAATCCTGCATTGATCACCTTGCTTCTCACACTTGTCACCTTTTTTTGCTCTGCTGTTCTCTTAATTTTGTTCTCTATTTTCCCTTCAGTTATTACACCTTCCAAGCTCATGCTCTGGTTCCCACTTCCCTGCCATACTAGTTTAAATCCTCCCGAGTGACTCTAGCAACCTCACAGCCAGGCTTGTTGTTCCTCGTGTCTTAATAAAGCTCGCAGTCTCAAGTGTGGAGAAGATGCTTTATTGTGGGTTCGTTCAGTTTCCAGAGCTCGACCTAGAACTACCTTCCAGTGCTAACTACCAGCTTTGCTTGCTGTGTGTCCTGCTTACCAGCCCCCCTGCTGTGAAGAGTGTCCTCACTTCCTGTCCTGATCTATTTATATGGCTCTCCCGTGCTCCCTCTAGTGGTCGCTCAGTTGTGTTGCATCTGGTTAACTTGTGATCACCACATCCCCCTTTTTCTCTTAACATATTTTCTGAACATCGTTAAAGAAAATTGTACATCCTGTCCCAGTGTATTTATAGCTCTCCCGCTCGTGTTTGCTCTGTTGTTTTTGTATCTGGTCAATCTACGATCACCACATCCCCCTCTTTCTCATTACATAGTTTCTGTACATCATTAAGGAAAATTATACAAAACAGTAACTTATGATATGCGTATCTATACAAGTGATGATGCTATTGCCTTGGTTAACAAAGCCAATGTATTTATATGTCCAAACTTAATAAACACATTTATGAGTCCAAACTTGATGAATTTGTTCAGAGCTTTTTTTTTCTTTTTGTTGTTGATGACGTGGTGATATTGATATTGCAAGTCCGCTGTGAATGTTGTTGGTGTTCCTTGTTATCTTAAGTACCCAATGCGTCATCCCGAGGTGTTTGCATGGTCACATCACTGATGTTGACTGGCATGGACTTTTTTTTTTGTGCTTGTGGTGTTGATTTATTGTCTCATCCGCCTTGGATGCTGGTGTGCTTGCTTGTTCTGGAGCAGACGTGAGTTTGTGCGATTCGTTGTCATCCCATGACATGTTTGTAGTCTTGTTATCGTTTTGCAGTGTGCTGTGGCATCGTCCATCATGTGCCAAGTAGTGCCATTGTGTACAAGTCGTTGTTTCATTGCTGTTGTTTCTGTCGTTCCTGTTTTTGTTGTTTCCGTTGCCGTACTTGTCGCTGTTTTTGTCGTTTCCGTCTTTGTTGTTGTCGCTATCTTTGCTCCTGACTTTGTTGTGTTTGTTGCCATTCTTGTTGTTTCTGCCTCTGTCGTTGTCGCTATCTTTGTGCCTGACGTTGTTGTTTGTCTTGTTGCGCTTCATGTTGCTTTTATTCTTGCTGTTGTCGTTCTCGTTTCTGCTGTGCTTCTTGCTATTGTTGTTTGTCTTGTCGCGCTTCATGTTGCTTTTGTTGGACTTTCATAGTCCGCTCTTTCTTCTTGTTCCTGTGAGCTTGGTAGACTTTCATAGTCTGCTTGCGGTTGCTCAGGTACAGCGGGTTTACCTTCATGGTCTTGTTCATGCTTGGTGTCCGCCCGGGAGTGTTTGCTTGCATCCCTGTTGGCGTCTTTCATCACTTGCACTGTGGAGCCTGTCATCGCTCGCTCCGTGGAGTCTTCCTGTGCTCTCTGTGTGGCGTCGTCTTCGTCTTGGGTATTGCTGTCATCCAATGTATCGACGAGCTGCCATGGCACCATGGTGTTGGATTCATCCACCATGAGTAGAGTCGTGTTGAGCTTTGCAACGGTGTCGCTGATGCTGTGATCAGCATGTCCAAATAACTCCTCCATGTCTGAGTAGTATTCTTTGAAACCCATTTCATCTTCGTTGGCTTCTTCTACCACGAGTTGATTCGTGTTGAACTTTGCGACCGTGTCGCTGATGCTGTGATAAGCATATCCGACTGACTCAGCTGTGTCTGAGTAGTATTCTCCGAAAACCAAATCATCCTGGTTGGATTCTTCTACCACGAGTTGATTCGTGTTGAACTTTGCGACCGTGTCGCTGATGCTGTGATAAGCATATCCGACTGACTCAGCCATGTCTGAGTAGTATTCTTTGAAAACCAAATCATCTTGGTTGGATTCATCTACCACGAGTTGGTTCGTGTTGTGCTTTGCGACCGTGTCGCTGATGCTGTGATAAGCATATCCGACTGACCCAGTCAGGTCTGAGAGGTAATCGTCGAAAAACAAATCATCTTTTGTTGTTTCGGAATTCTTTTTGTTCGCTTCACTGTGTGTGGTGAAGGCAGCTTTTTCCAAGGTTTTGTGCAAGTTGTTTTTCACTGTTGGTTTAAGTTCAGGCGTTTTTCTGTGTTCTGAGGCAAGAAAATTTGGTTTTACCACTTTAAGTGTCTTGTTTTCAATTTTCGGGCATTTCCCTTTTAAGTGGGCGTGGTCAGGATTCTCAGACGTCATGCCGTCACGCGTAGGAACGACTTGCACATGCGCAAATCGGCTTTCTTTCCTTGTGCGGTTCGGTGTCCATTGCGCATGCGCGGCTTGCGCATGCGCATGACGGTCCGCGACGAAGACTTTTTTTGACTGCGCATGCGCGGCTTGCGCATGCGCATAACGATCCGCGACGCGATCTTTTGTAAACTGCGCATGCGCGACTTCCGGTTCCGGCGCATGCGCGACTTCCGGTTCCGGCGCATGCGCAGACGCGATTTGTAGTTCTTTGCTTACCAGAGACTGCAAAATGTGCTCCGACGCCATTTTATCGCGGATTTCAGCGTTTTTTCTTTCTAAAAGTTGTAAGTTACCTTTTCTTTCCGATCTGGACTGGATTTCAGCGTTTTGGCTTTGTGAAAAATTCATGTTATTTCTTCTTTTTGATCTGTACTGTGCATTCGCGATTTCCTGATCTTTTTGTGATTTTTTAAGTCTTGCATCACTCAGTCTCTGTGCAGGTTGGACTGTGAGCATGCCTTGCTGTTCAAATTTCTCACAGTACTCTTCAAATTTGTTTAGTAACGTTTGTAAGCTGTTCCTGTCTTCACCTTTTGAGTGTTTAAATCCATTATACACTTTCCTATTGACAGGCCCTTCGATGAGAATTGCTATTTTAATTTTGTCTGAGGCTTCTGCAACATCATTAGCTATGAGATAAAAATCGAACATTTGTTTAAACCTTTTCCAGACATTTCTTACATTACCAGTCGTGTCCAGCTGAGGTGGGTATCCATGCCACATCCTCGAATTAGCGATGTCTTCCCCAGTCAAATGTCCAGTAGGAGATTTCCATGCCATTTTGTGCTTTCTGTATCTGCAGCTGAGTTGTCCTGTCGTAAGCGTCCTGAAATCACTGCTGGTACCATGTGTTGTTCCTCGTGTCTTAATAAAGCTCGCAGTCTCAAGTGTGGAGAAGATGCTTTATTGTGGGTTCGTTCAGTTTCCAGAGCTCGACCTAGAACTACCTTCCAGTGCTAACTACCAGCTTTGCTTGCTGTGTGTCCTGCTTACCAGCCCCCCTGCTGTGAAGAGTGTCCTCACTTCCTGTCCTGATCTATTTATATGGCTCTCCCGTGCTCCCTCTAGTGGTCGCTCAGTTGTGTTGCATCTGGTTAACTTGTGATCACCACACCCACTTCCCTGCCATACTAGTTTAAATCCTCCCGAGTGACTCTAGCAACCTCACAGCCAGGCTTTTGGTGTCCCTCGAGTTTAGATGCAACCCATCCTTGTACAGGTCTCACCAGCCTGGAAGAGACCCCAATGGTCCAGAAATCTGAAACCCTCCCTCTTACACCACCAGTTTTGCCACATATTTAGCTGCACTGTCCTCTTATTTCCAACCTCACTGGCACATTGCACAGGGACTAATTCTGAGATTACAACCCGAGAGGTCCTGCTTTTTAGCTTACTGCCTAACTCCCTGAACTCCTGCAGGACCCCTCATCACTCTTCCTGCCTATGTCGTTAGTACCTATGTATACTACGACTCTGGCTGTCCACCCTCCCCCTTCAGGGTGTCCTGTGTTTTTTCCAAGATATTCTTGACCCGAGCACCAGGGAGACAACACACCATCTTGGTCTCTTTCATGTTCACAGAAGCGCCTCTCTGTGCCTCTTACTATAGAGTCCCCTATAACTAATACTCTCTTGCACTTTGCCCTCCCCGCCTGAGCAACAGAGCCAGTTGTGGTATCCCTGTTCTGGCTTCTTTTCCTATCCTGATAGGCTATCAACTCCCAACAGTATTTTCCCTGCCTCACGGGCAGGACAGACCCAGCAGAGGTGGCGGCACAGTGTATACAGTCAGGAGGGAGTTGCCCTGGGAGTCCTCGCCATCTGCTCTGGCCTCCATGACATCTCATGGCATCAAGCTAAACACGGGCAAGAAAACCTGCTGATTGCCACATATCAGCCGCTGATTGCCACGTATCAGCCACTGTCAGCCAATGAATAAATACCCCTCCATGTTGGACACCACTTGGAGGAAGCACTGAGGGTGGCACAGGTCAAGAATATACTCTGGGTGGGGGACTTCAAAGTCCATCACCAAGAGTGGCTTGTAATAGCATCACAGACCGAGCTGGCCAGGTCCTAAAGGACATAGCTGCTAGATTGGGACTGCAGCAGGTGGTGAGGGAACCAACAGAGGGAAAAACATACCTGACCTTGTCCTCACAAACCTGCCTGCTGCAGATGCATCTGTCCATGACAGTGACCACCGCACAGTCCTTGTGGAGACAAAGTCACATCTTCATATTGAGGATACCCTCCATCATGTTTGGCAGTACCACCCTGCTCAATGGAATGGACTTCGAACAGATCTAGCCACTCAAGATTGGGCATCATTGAGGCATTGTGGGCCACCAACAGCAGCAGAAGAGTACTCTGTCACAATCTGCAACCACATGGCCCTCCATATCCCCCATTCTACCATGACCACCAAGCCCCGGAATCAACCCTGGTTCAATGAAGAGTGCAGGAGAGCATGCCAGGAGCAACATCAGGCATAGCAAAGAATGAGGTGTTAACCTGGGAAAGCTACAACACAGGACTACTTGTGTGCCAAACTGCATAAGGACAAATGTGGAGAGAATATTCTAATAAATTACTGTACAAACACATTGAACTCTATTTTCTTTTTGTAGGCATGCTCTCCTGCACTCTTCATTTAACTATGTTGATCTGGATCTCACCCAGCACTGGCGTGATCCAAATCGTGATGTCTCGCAAGGTTCGGTTGAATCTCACGAGGGAGTTGGAGGGGGGTGAACAGAATATGGGTTGCGGAGTCAAAATGTCCCCCCATGATCAGTGTGTCCAGGGACAGGCCACCATTGCAAGGCAGCCATCTGGCTGTGCACCCAACTGACTGTCCACTGTGGCCGTAGATGTGCAGAACGCCACCAGCTGAATGGTGCCCCACCGCCCTCCCCCAGGCCACACCCTAGGAGCCCACAGACCCATCACCAGGATGGGCGTTACCTAGTGCAGCCCGTGGCCCGTTGGTTGTTGGAACGTTCCAGTGCACCCATCCGAAGTGTTGCCCCACTGCAGGGGCAACAGATGAGCCACAGGGTGCACCCCAACCGGCGGACGCATGTACCATGAACGTCAGTACTCTCCCTGGCACACTACACCTCTCAGGGTAGATGTCCTGCCCGTGACACCCTCAGCTAGCCAATAGGCTAGGAATCCTACGAAGAATAACTTACCTCCTGATCCCCCCCTCCCCAGAGCCTGTCCACCATCTACAAGGCACAAGTCAGGAGTGTAATGGAATATTCTCCACTTGCCTGGATGAGTGCAGTTCAAACAATACTCAAGAAGCTCAGCAAAGCTGCCCACTTGGTTGCGTCTCCTTCCTCAAACATTCAAACCCTCCACCACCGACGAACAGTGGCAGCCTTGTGTGCCATCTACAAGATGTACTGCAGTAACTCACCAGGGTTCCTTAGACAGCACCTTCCAAACCCACAACCACTATCATCTATAAGGACAAGAGCAGCAGATGCCTGGAAACCCCACCACCTGAATGTTCCCCTCCAAGTCACTCACGACCCTGACTTGGAAATATATCGCCGTTTCTTCACTGTTGCTGGGGCAACATCTTGTTACTCCCTCCCTAACACAGTGGGTGTACCTACCCTCAAGGACTGCAGCGGTTCAAGAAGGCAACTCACCACCACCTTCTGAAGGGCAACAAGGGATGGGCAGTAAATGCTGGCCTAACCAGCGACGCTCAAATCCTGTAAATGAATTTATTAAAAACCCCGCATAACCACCAGCTGTTCACCAAGCGCTGCTTGCCCGGTGCATCCCCGCCATCCATCCTGCCCCCAGGCAAGTATACACAACTGATGCCTCACACATCGGACCCACAGTACACTGCAGTTACAGTCCCAACAGGTGCCCACCCCTGACCCAGCCCCACCTTAGGGCCCTGCCCGCAGCATGCCACCAAGCATAGCACTGGTTGGTGGCGCACTGCGTCCACCCCCTCCCCTCCCCCAACAACCTGATGCCACCCTGCTGATGGAGTAACACACAGCCCACCAGCAGTGGAAGCCATAGGAGGGTGCATGACAGGGACCACAAAGCGTCCAGCTGGCATGGGTAGCGCCAGCGACCAATACCACTGGCGCAGGGATAGGTGGTGTCATCAGAGGCTCTCCGGTATGTTGGTGTACGTTTTCTGCTTTGGTTGTGCATGCTGGGATACGTGGCTATATGAATTAATGCTTGCTTTTAAGTTGTCACGAATGGTGTTTTCTGCTGAGACAATGAACTTTAGACTAAACGAGTGACTCAAACCAGATGTATCCTCCAAAGACAATGGGTCAGTGATGACCAGTGCTCCACAGACCTCAGGAGCTCAGGGGAGAATGTGCAAACTCCACACGGACAGTGACCCAGAGCTGGGATCGAACCTGGGACCTTGGCACCGTGAGGCAGCAGTGCTAACCGCTGTGCCACCGTGCTGCCCAAATGGTCATGAAACATGACAGGCAGACATAAAGGGAAATGTACAGTTGGAAGATAGTGATGAGGATAGTGAGAAACAGCATCATAGTTGAAGGCTTGATGGGAATCTATTTAAATATGTCCAAGCATTGCCAAGGTTTGACGAGAAGGAGGTAGAAGCCTTTTTCATTTAAATTGAGAAGGTAGCTAAACAAATGAAATGGCCACAGGACATGTGGGTGTTACTGATTCAAACAAAGCTGGTCGGTAGGGCTAGTGAAGCGTTTGCATCACTACCAGAGGAGGTATCTGAGACATATGAGGAGGTGAAAAAATCCATCTTAGGTGCATGTGAACTAGTGCCTGAAGCCTACAGACAAAGGTTTAGAAATTTAAGAAAATAATTTGTTAAATATACATGGAGTTTGAAAGGATAAAACAGAGTAATTTTGATAGGTGGATATGGGATTTGAAAATAGACAAAACGTATGAAGCTCTCAGAGAAATTATACTTTTGGAGGAGTTTTAAAATTAAATTCCTGATGTAGTGAGAACTCATGTGGAAGAGCAGAGGGTTAAAACTGTGAGATTAGCAGCAGAAATGGCAGATGATTATGAATTAGTTCATAAATCACGCTTGGTTTCCGACATCAGTTTTAGCCTGTGAGGAATAGAAACTGGGCACATGAGAAATACTCAAGTTGTAAAGGTTAAGGTGATCTGATGGGAGATAATAAGGAGAGTGTACCTCAGATTAAAAAAGAAATCCAGGAGGGTGGAAGAGACATGAAAAGTTTCAAATGTTTTCACTAACAAACTAGGCCATGTAAAGTCACAGTGTTGGTGGTTGAAGAAAAGCACTGGGAAGGCTGATATGGTAAAACGGGATAAGACATTGGGGTTTGTTAAAGTGGTAAAGGAAAGCCCAAGTGAAGCGAATGAGGTGCAAAAGATCATACAGCCTGATCAAGAGGTGATTGATAAGAAGGTGCCAGATCTCTTTGAATAATTTACTTGTGTGGGTAAAGTTTACTCATGGTGTATCAGGAGGACCAGGTAAAGAAGTCACAATTTTAAGAGATACGGGAGCTAGTCAATCTTTAATGGTAAGAGATGAGGAGTTATGTAGTTTGGGAAGAATGTTGCCAGAAAAGGTGTATATGTGGAATTCAGGGTGAGAGGAGTAGTGTTCCATTATATAAGATAAGGTTGGGAAGTCCAGTGAAGAGTGGTCAAGTGGTAGTAGGAGTAATAGAGAAACTATCTTGTCCAGCAATACAGTTTATCTTGGGTAATGATATAGCTGGATTGCAGGTGGGAGTGATGCCTACTGTGGTTGATAAGCCAGTGGAAAATCAGACAACTGACGTGTTGAAGGACAAATATCCTGGGATTTTTCCGGATTGTGTCGTGACAAGGTCGCAAAGTCACAGGTTAAAACATGAGGAGAAATCAAAGAGTGAAGATGACGTTGAAGTGCAATTGTCAGAAATGATTTTTGATCAGATGGTTGAAAAAGAAGAAAAACAGGTGGAGGATGAAGCGGATATTTTTAGTTCAGGAAAATTGGCAGAGTTACAACAAAAAGATATAGAAATAAAAATGATGTATCAGAAAGCATACACGAAAGAGGAATCTGAGTGTATACCAGAGTGTTATTACCGTAAAAGTGATGTCTTGATGAGAAATGGAGACCTTTACATATGCAGGCAGATGAAAAGTGGGCAGAGGTTCATCAAGTAGTATTGCCGGTAGGATATAGAAAGGAGGTGTTGCGAGTTGCACATGAGGTACCAGTGGGAGGTCATTTGGGAATAAGGAAAACACAAGCTAAAATCAAGAAACATTTTTATTGGCCTGGATTACATAAAGATGTAGTTAAATTTTGTCAATCATGTCACACATGTCAAGTGATAGGGAAACCTCAAGCAGTGATAAAACCAGCGCCCTTAATACCCATTCCAGCATTTGAGGAACCTTTTACAAGGATCCTAATTGATTGCGTAGGACCGCTTCCTAAAACAAAAAGTGTGAATCAATATCTTTTGACTATAATGGATGTGCCTACCAGGTTTCCAGAGGCCATTCCAGTACATAATATTACAGTTAAAAAGATGTGGAGGAGTTACTTAAATTCTTTACTAGATATGGACTACCCACAGAAATTCAATCGGATCAAGGATTGAATTTTACCTCAAGGTTATTCAAAGAAGTTATGGATAGTTTAGGAATAAAACCATTTAAATCAACTGCGTACCATCCAGAATCGCAGGGAGCATTAGAAAGGTGGCATCAGACATTAAAGACAATGTTGTTTATTGTCAAGATTATCCAGAGGATTGGGATAAAGGAATTCCATTCATACTGTTTGCAATTAGGGATGCACCTAATCAATCAACCAAATTCAGTCCTTTTAAACTAATTTTTGGTAATGAGGTAAGAGGACCACTTAAATTGATTAAGGAATAATTGGTGAGTGAGAAATCGGAAATTACATTATTGTATTATGTGTCAAATTTCAGGGAACGATTAAATAGAGCAAGTGAATTGGCGAGGCAACATTTAAAAGTTGCACAAAATGTGATGAAACGCGTAGCGGATAAGAATTCCAAAGGCCGTAGTTTTGCCAGTGGAGATAAAGTTTTAGTGTTGTTACCAGTGGTAGGTGAACCTTTAAAAGCAAGGTTTTGTGGACCTTATCAGATTGAAAGGAAATTAAGTGAGGTGAATTATGTGGTTAAAAACACCAGATAGAAGGAAATCTCATTGAGCGTGTCATGTGAATATGCTTAAAAGGTACTTTGAAAGGGAAGGAGAGAAAAAGGAGGGGGTTTTAATCATTCTAACTGAAAGTGATGAACCAAATCCAGATGACTGTGAATTTGTGATGCCTCAAATTAAATTGGAAAATGAGGATGTTGTTAAAAATCGGGATAAATTGTTGAGTTACCTTCCAGAGGAAAAACAAACTGACCTGAAAGAGTTATTGCTATCACTTGGGCAAGTTTGTGGAGATAAATTGGGAAGTACTAAAATGGCTATACATGATGTAGATGTGGGAAATGCTGTTCCAGTCAAACAACATCCATACAGACTTAACCCTTTAAAATTGGCACAGGTTAACAAAAAGATTGAGAGTATGCTTAAAAATAGCATAATTTAAGTGGGTTTCAGCCAATGGAGCTCACCCATAGTGATGGTACCATAATGGTTGTGTGTGGACTATAGAAAGGTTAATGCAATTACAAGAACGGACTCTTATCCTATCCCACGTTTGGAAGATTGCATTGAGAAAGTGAGACAATCAGCTTTTATTTCCAAGCTGGATTTACTTAAAGATTACTGGCAGGTACCTTTATCCGAAAGGGTGAAGGAGATTTCAGCTTTTGTGACTCCAGATGGTATATACCAATTAAGTTATGCCATTTGGCATGAAAAACACCCCAGCCACATTTCAACGGTTAACTAACAAAGTCGCTTCAGGATTACCCAATTGTGCGGTATACATCGACGATCTGGTAATTTTCAGCCAGACATGGAAAGAACATTTACAACATCTGATGTAGTTATTCGATCTACTTCAGGAGGCGGGTTTGGTGATAAACCTAGCCAAAAGTGAATTTGGAAAAGCCCAAGTCACTTTCCTTGGCCATACAATTGGACAGGGTCGAATGGTCACACGGGATGTGAAGACAACAGTTATTGAGGCGTTTCCAATACCCTCAAAGTGAAGGGAAATAATGTGAGTTCTTGGCATGAGTGGATTCGATCGAACATTTGTGCAAATGTTTTGTAGCGTGATTGCTCCACTGATGGACTTGCTGAAGCAACGTCAAAAATTTCAATGGACAGCGGAGTTTCAACAGGCATTTGACTGCCTGAAAGCTGTGATAACTAATGCTCCTGTGTTGGAGAATTACAAGGGACTCTGTGATCAGATTAAACTAAAGTATCTGACTTTAAAGAAAATGCCGAGGCGTAGAGAAATGGACAGATCATGCAGAGACCTTCTTGTTCAAAGAGACTGTCAATCGAGAAGGATTTCAGTTGGAGGAAGAAAAACAAAAAAAAATGGACCATATTATTATACCTGTTTGCGTGTGTTGGTTTTTGAAACGAAAAAATATATTTACTGCGTGCATTTCTTAAAGGATAGTGAAAAGGTGAAAAATGAAACCATCTTGAAGTTGATGGGTTTTTTCTTTCTTGAGGGGCGGTGTCATGTGAGAGTACCTTTCAGAAATGGATCTCCCAGGTGTTGGCGTCGATGTTGCATTTCTTGAAGTATGCCTTCAGGGTGTCTTTGAAGCGCTTCCTTTGTCCCTCTCTTGTTTGGAGGCCTTCCTTGAGCTGAGCCAAGAAGACTTGCTTTGGAAATGGGACTCGCACATCATTAGCACAGGCCAACTCAACAGAATTGGTTTCAGATAATGACGACCTCGATGCTAGTGCTCTTGGCTCCTTCAAGGACACTGATGTTCATACACCTGTCCTCCCAGCTGATCCGTCTCACACAGCATTGATGGTACCTCTCCAGGGCATTGAGCTGGTGCCTGTATGTAGTCCACGTTTCTGAGCCATATAGAAGAGCTGTGAGGCACGGATGTCGCGGTCGGCAAAGAATCCAGTCCTTCGGCATCTGAAGGAGGTGCTCACGGATTGGATACGATGGTGAATCTCCGCATCGTTGTCAACCTTGGAGGAGAGGCACCACCTCAGTAAGGGAAGTGTTCCACATTTGGAAGGGTTTCTTTGTTGATCTTGATGGAGGGTGAGACTGGACCATGCCCTGGGGTAGGTTGGTAAAGGATTTGACTTCTCTCGAGGTTGAAGCTGATACCAATTCTTTGGTATCGTTCCGCATTGCTTGGAGATTCTCTTCCAAGATTGTAGAGATGGCAATGTTAACCGCATACTGAAGTTCCACAAGTGAGGTCCGTGTTATTTTCTTTTTGAATTTGAATTTGGTTGAGGTTGAAATGTTTTCCATACATCCTTGACCTACCAGCCTCATTGCGCCCGACTCGGGACGCTTAAGGCCGGTAAATCTCTAGTCGCACCCCTCGCACGATCTACTGAGGTCTCGTGAGGTGTCGCAATCTGGATCCAGCCCATTGAGGATGGATCCAGATTTGCATATTGAAAAGTGCAGTCAGGCTCACATGAATATGCTCTCACGGGATCAAACCCCGTGCCTTGGAGACTCCAAGTGAGCTCTGTTTAGCACTGATCTCCATGGACCAGGCATATCAGCACTTGGGGGGGGGGGGGGGTCTCCCAGATGACCAGGGCCCCTGGGTGGTCGGGCTCGGGGTTTGGTGGTATCCTGGTGCCCCAATGCCACCTGGACACCATGGCACTGCCAGCCTGGCACCCAAGGAATGCCACCTGGCACTGCCAAGATACCTGAGTGGCAATTTGCCCGCACCAGGCCTGGGGGTGCACTGCACTCATGCGGTAGGGGGCTCAAGGACCCCCTCAGGGGTATGTTGCGGCATTTTGGGGGGTCTGAAGGCTGTGGTGGGTGAGTTCAGAGATTGGGGCACCATTTTAAATTGGCATCCGATCTCTTTCTGCACTGGCAAGCGGAGCTTGTTACTGTAGGAAAGGGGACTAAGTGTGGCCTCGGTGGGGCGTTCCTTGCCGAGGCCCAGAAATGAAGCAGAGCCCAATTTAATAGCAGGGTCATTCTCGCCGCTGCAAGTGCCGGGAAACACCCAGCTAAACACATCCGACCTGGGACTCTGTTTCATTTCTGTTGCTGAACAGTAAAAATCATGTCTGCTGTTCCACAGTTTGGTTGGAAGCCACACTGGCTTTCCGGAAGGATTTCTTCAGAGACTGGGAGAAGGCGGCTAGCGAAGATTCGGGTGATGATCCTCCTGGCGATGAAGAGTAGGGAGGTTCCTCGGTAGTTCCCACAGTCCGTTTTATCTCCTTTCTTGAAGATGTTGCCAATGACGGCATCCCTAAGATTTGCAGAAATGTCTTCTTTATCCAAGATTTTCAGCAAAGGCTGATGGAGATGACGGCCGATCTCTTCTCCTTCAAGTTTGAAAATCTCCATTGGGTTCCCTTCCACTCCTGCAGCTTTTCCATTTTTCCTGTGTTTAATGGCGGCTTTGACTTTGTGCACGTTTGGTAGGAGTCCAAGATTATCTTTGATGTACCTTTGACCAGGTGTATTCTGTACACAAAAAGCAGGTCTAATCCAATCATGCCAGTTACTGCTCCATCAGTATACTCGCAATCTTCAGAAAAATGATGGAATGTGTCATCGGCAGTGCTATCGGCAGTGCTTACTTCCCAACAGCTTCTCAAACAATGTCTAATTTGGATTCCACAAGGGCCACTTGGCTCCAGGCCTCTGTCTTGACTCTAACATGGAGAAAAGTGCTGAATGCCAGAGGTGAGGTGAGAGTGAGTGCCCTTGATATCAAGTCAGCATTTGACAAAGTGTGACATGAAGGAGCCCGAGCAAGACGAGAGTCAATGGGAATCAGTGGAAAGTCACTGGTTGGAGTCATACCTGACACAAAGGTGGTTGTGGTTGTTAGATGTCAATCATCTCAGCAGCATGACATCACTGCTGCAGGAGCTCCTCAGGGGAGTGTCCTAGGCCCAACCATCTTCAGCTGCTTCATTAGTGACCACTTTTCCATTATGTGGTACTGAAAATAGGCTGACAAGACACATAGGCTAGAAACAGAAACTGCCATATTAGGCCTTGTCTGAATTGATACTGGCCGTCTGCAAGTCAACACATAAACTTGTTATTGCTCGATGAACTTTGTGATTACCCACTCGTGTTTTCACAAAATAACAAGAGCATTCTATGAATATGTAATAAATCTCCAGACACAGGTGATCAACTTTGCAGCAGGGCAAAGGACAGACAAAAGAAGCTATCAGATTCCTAGTAGCCCGGCGGAGGATCTTGCTACAGTGGAAGGATGTGAGACCCCCAAGCGTGGAGACCTGGATCAATGACATGGCGGGTTTTATCAAGCTAGAGAAGGTCAAATTCACCCTGAGTGGATCGGTACAAGGGTTCTTTAGGCGGTGGCAACCTTTCCTCGACTTTCTGGCTCAACGATAGGGTATTGGGTCAGCAGCAGCAGCAACCCGGGGGGGGGGGGGAGGAAGGGAGGAAGGGGGGAAGGGGGGAAGGGGGGGGGGAAGGGGGGGGGGAAGGGGGGGGGGAAGGGGGGGGGGAAGGGGGGGGGGAAGGGGGGGAGGGAAGGGGGGGAGGGAAGGGGGGAAGGGGGGGAGGGAAGGGGGGAAGGAGGGGGAGGGAAGGGGGGAAGGAGGGGGAGGGAAGGGGGGAAGGGGGGGGAGGGAGAGGGGGGAAGGGGGGGGAGGGAGGGGGGAAGGGGGGAGGGAGGGGGGAAGGGGGGAAGGGGGGGGAGGGAGGGGGGAAGGGGGGGGAGGGAGGGGGGAAGGGGGGAAGGGGGGGGGGGGAGGGAGGGGGGAAGGGGGGGGGAGGGGGGGAAGGGAGGGGGGGAAGGGAGGGGGGGAAGGGGAAGGGAGGGGGGAAGGGGGGGGGGAAGGGAAGGGGGGGAAAAGGGAAGGGGAAAGAAGGGGGAAGGGGAAGGGGGGGGGGGGGAAGGGAGGGGGGGGAAAAGGGAAGGGGAAAGAAGGGGGAAGGGGAAGGGAGGGGGGGGGAAGGGAGGGAGAAGGGGGGGAGAAAGGGGGGGGAAAGGAGGGGGGGGACGTTGACTATGTTTGCTTATTTAATTTTAATTTATTTTTAAGTTCTCTTGTTTACTGGGTTTGGGGGGGTGGGGGTGGGGGGGAGGGTGTGATACATGCGTTGATACGGTCATGGGGGTGTTACAGTTATTATGGTGTTTTATTGTTGCTTTTCATTGTTTGTTGTTATATTTTCTGTAAAAAATTCCAATAAAAATTATTTTTAAAAAAAAAGATTCCATCATAGATTATTAGCTGGCCAGACAAGGGTGTTTCAGAAGACAATGGGTTTTGATTGAATCACCCTGGATAAACAGGAGTATCCTGTTTTTTTCCATTAAGGAGTTGGGGTCTGGTTGGGATATTGGAACTCCAGCCAGTTTTGGGCGTATACTCAATGCTAGGAAGGAACATCAGAATAGATTTTCAGCGATAACCTGGGTGTTCCCTAGGCATAAGCATCACAAGAAGAAGGGACCGCGGGTCCCAGAGAAGGTACCCACATCGCGCAGCCGAGCCAGCCTCCTTCACTAAGTGTCAGTAATACCAGAGCTCAGCTATGAGTTTGAGTCATATTTTGCTGAGTGAGAGAATTGTGAATAAAATTGCATTAAACCGTGAACCTGTTTTGTCCTTTCTTCATCTCACAAATAAGGGCAACCTCACAGCGCCGAGGACCCGGGTTCGGTCCCAGCCCTGGGTCACTGTCCGTGAGGAGTTTGCACATCCTCCACCTGTCTGCGTGGGTCTCACCCCCACAAGCCAAAGATGTACAGGGTAGGTGGATTGGCCACGCTAAATTGCCCATTAATTGGAAAAAAAATAATTGGGTACTTTAAATTTTTTAAAAATCAAGGAAGGGCACCTGGGTAAAACCTTTGATTAATGCACTGGTCCAAGTACCTGAGATTTTACAGATACAACAGTCATAAGGTCAGAAGTGGAGATGTTTGCTGATGATTATGCAGTATTCAGTTTGATTCACAGCTCCTCAGAATATGAATCAGTCCATGCGTGCATGTTGAAAAACCTGGGCAACATTCAGCTTGGGCTGATATGTGGCACGTAACATTCGGACCACACAAGTGTCAGGCAATGAGCATCTCCAATGAGACAGTTTAACTGTCTCTCCTTGATATTCAGTCAAGTTGTTATCAAATTCCATACTACAATAGCCTATAAATTATGGTTAACCTGAAACATAACCAGACCAACCACTAAACTACAATGGCCACCGGTACAGAGGTTGGGAATTCTGCAATGAGTAATTCATCCCCTGACTCCCAAAGCCATTCCACCGCCTGGAAGACACAAATCAGGAGTACATGGAATACTCTCTACTGACCTCCATCTGTGTGGCTTCAACAACACTCAAGCAGTTCAACACCATCCAGGACAAAGCAGCTTTCATTATTGCATCCCGTCCACTTGCACAAAGACTGCAGTCTTTATTTACTTTATGATTTGCAACTAAGGCAATAAAACACATCTTGGAATAGTTCCAAACTTTGGCTACTTCACGTATGGCAGTCTTGATATATAGGCAAAGGACGGCAACATTTTGTCTTTAATATTATAAAATTTACTTTTGTAAGAAAAGATTTTCTTCGGTTTTACGTAACCTTGTGTCATAATATACACCAGTATATCATGGTGCAGACACTCACACTGATGGACATACAGTAGGACCAATCAACATGCATTACACCACAGCCAATCACCAGTTAGTGCACACTCACTATAAAGACAGAGGGCATCAGTTTTCCCGCTCATTCGGGGTGCAGCCTCTCAGAAGTACAGAGCTTACAGCTTACAGCACAGATCCTCACCATGTGCTGAGTGATTAGACTGGTTAGGATAGGCACAGGTCTTTAGTTCAATCTAACATCGTGTTAACCCACAGTAAGAGTATGTTCAACAGTTTGTAGTTTAATAAAATAGTGTTGTACTATTTTAAGTGTTGGTGGCCTGTATGTGTTCCTCGGATCCAGAGCATCCAACACATCATGGTACCAGTAGTTGAGGGATGTTAGAACTTCTTAGACCTACCTGCAAGTGATCTGCCTTCCACCAGCATACAGCCACCCTGCAACATGGACAGTGTCCGCCCGCCGCCGCCGCTCCGCATCACCAGTAACCTAGGGTCCAACTGGAAGATCTTCAAACAGCGCTTCCAGCTTTACCTTGAAGCCACAGACCTGGAAGCTGCTTCAGTCGCCACGAAGATTGCTCTCTTCCTCTCCACAGCCGGGGACCATGCCATCCATATCTTCAATTCTCTCACCTTTGCTGATGGTGAAGATAAATCTGAATTCAAGACGGTCCTCCTCAAGTTTGATAGTCACTGCGACATCGAGGTGAATGAAAGTTTCGAGCGCTATGTCTTCCAACAGAGTTTGCAGGGCAAGGATGAACCTTTCCAGTCCTTTCTCACCCAGCTCCGCATCCTTGCGCAGTCCTGTAACTACGGGTCCACCTCCGACTCCATGATATGTGACCAGATCGTTTTCGGTGTTCAGTCGGACCCCCTTCGCCAGCAGCTCCTCAAGGTAAAGCAGCTCACCCTAGCGATTGCCATCGGGACCTGCGTGCTACATGAACACGTCACCAGTCGGTATTCCCACATCCAAGCGGCTGAAACGGCGCGGCAAGCTCCCCACGAGACAGAACGGGTCAAAGCAATCAAATAACTCCAGGGCTTCAGCCTGGATGAGGGCAGCCATTTCGCGCGCTTTTCGCGGACTCTCGCACTTGGGCGCACCGAACGAGGGGACGGCAACGTCGACGAACGTACTGCGCAGGCGCACACCACGCATGATCGCACAGCGCATGCACGAACGCACTGACGCAACAGCGTGCGGCAACTGTGGCTCCGCCCATTTAAAGCGACAGTGTCCTGCCAAATCCCGACGATGCCCGCAATGTGGCAAACTTGGCCACTATGCTGCCTTATGCAGATCAACTCAACCTGCCAGCTTTCGTCGCTCCAGCCAGCCTCGCAGGGATGTCTGGGCCATTCAACCCACAGTCACCGAGCCTGATTCAGACCTGTCACCTGAGTTTGACACCGAGGACCCGAAGGCGCCTTTTCAAGTCGGCATCATAACAAAAAAACAGGGTGACCCCGAAGCACAGAATCAAGCCGCTACCGATACACAGCATCGATCCGGATGATGAGTGGTGTGCCACCTGTCCGTTTTTCGGGCAACACCAACACATATAAGGACTGTAAAACGCACACTGGCCATTTTAAATGGTAGAAGTGGCCACGTTTGGCTGCAAAAAAAAACTGGCTGTTTCTACCAGCAAGCTCAGCCCCCAGTCGAATTTACAAACGGTCAGAGCCCAGACAGGCTGCTGATTAGATTAACTGAAACACAAAGGGAGCAGATGACATCACCAGATCAGACCCGCATCAAGATTGGAAGATCGATACCAACCACAATGGACCTGGATAAGATACAATAGACACGATAATGGGGCTATCCAGCAGTAAGGAGAAACCCATCTCCATGATGGGAAAGCAATCTGTAAGCCCCGGTAAAGTGATTAGGAGCATCGATGGGGCCCATTCATACTGGACAGGGCAGTCTTAGCCGTTTGTGATTTCACTAGACTGTGCTATCACAGAGGCTGATAGCAATCCAGGACCATTGTTCTTGCAATTGCCGGTGGGGGCGGAGCTCACGGGACCTTTTGAAATCTGAACTTTTAAAAGAGCTATTCGCGCTCTTTTCTCTTCGGACCCGCATGGCAACTCTCTCTTCGGACTCTCCTGAACCGAGTTACAGACAGCAGTTTTTTTTACAGCACGCAGCCAGCCCAGAAGGTCAAGGTCGACTCAACTGAGTAATTTATAATCCAGGACTGTGAGTATTTCCTAGTAATTCGTGAAGTTCCCAAGGGTAACATAGCAGTTGAGGCTTTGTGGGAAGGGTGGATGCATGAACTTTTCATAGTGCAATACATTGCTAATACTGTTTAAAATTAGAATTTACGTTGTGTCCGTTTAGTTTTTATTCCCATTGTCATAGTTATAGAGTATAAGATATCTATATGTTGTTTTCTGGTATTGCTGAGGTTTAATCTTGGTGTTTAATAAAAGATATATGATTTGAACTCGATTGGAGTCCATCTTGCTCTTTCATTTTCTCATCAATTATCTCTGGTCGGGTCACAATTTAAATATCCCTTACCATAATTCCGGAGTTGAGAACCGAGGGTACTCTAGGCTATTCGAACCTGTCCACTCAGGAAATGCTACCAGGTAGTGGAGATAGGCAGCAGTTTCCTTTTCTCTCCCTTGGGGGGGGGGGGCTACTCTAGTGAAGTAGGCACAAGATGGCCATTGTTCCACCGGCGAGAGAGAGAATCACTCGGGCATTGGTGGGGTTTGGGTAATGGAGAAACAAACCCAAAATAAGCCAGCGAGTGGAGTTAAAAAGAGGGAGCCCGCTACATACCCTTACGGTCAACCGGTCCCAAATACGATTCCGCCTGGACACCGGTGCCTCCGCCAATCTCATTGCGCGGTCCGACCTCCAAAGCCTTTGTGTCAAACCAGCCATCCTGCCATCAGCCTGCCAGCTATTAGATTACAATGGCAATGCCATTGCTGCCAGTGGCTCATGCCAACTTGAAGTGACACACCGGTCACGCAAAGCCATCTTGCCGTTTGAAATCGTTGGTTCCTCGAAAGCCTCCCTGCTTGGCGTGCAGGCATGCAAGCTGTTGAACCTAGTTCAGAGAGTTCACTTCCTCTCTCCTGCTGACGCATCTGCCTTTCCGGACACCGACTTCAGGGCGCAACTCGACGCCATTATCAACCAGTACCATGACGTCTTCGAGGGCATGGGCATGGGCACGCTCCCGTACACCTACAAGATTTGATTAAAGCCGAATGCCACGCCTGTGGTGCACGCACCTCGCAGGGTCCCAGCGCCCCTTAGGGACCGCCTCAAGCAGCAGCTGCAAGACCTACAGGACCAAGGAGTGATCTCCAGGGTCATGGAACCAACTGACTGGGTCAGTTCCATGGTATGTGTAAAAAAGCCTGCTGGCGAATTGAGAATTTGCATCGATCCCAAGGATCTCAATCGCAATATGATGAGGGAGCACAATCCAATTCCCAAGCGCGAGGAGCTCACATGTGAAATGGCTCACGCCAAGCTTGTTACCAAACTTGACACCTCAAAAGGATTCTGGCAAATCCAGCTTGATAAATCTAGCAGGAAACTCTACACGTTCAATACCCTCTTTGGAAGATATTGCTACAATAGGATGCCATTTGGGATCATCTCTGCGTCAGAAGTGTTTCATAGGATCATGGAACAAATGATGGAAGGGATTGAAGGTGTTCGCGTCTATGTCGATGACGTAATGATGCTACGGATGCAGTGGTTCCTAGACAAGGAACAGATCTTGAGATAGGCCAGGCAGACGAGGAGCTGCAAATGGCAAGATAACGAGCTGCATATTTACCAGGACTTGGGCGCGGAACTGGCCAAAAGAAGGACAAGCTTCAATAAAGTTAAATCAGCCCTCTTCAAGAAGTGGGTGAAGTTCGGCATGTTGTACCCAGCTCCTTTGTGGGTCACGTACGAGGGTCAAGAACTTTATTTTGGATCGCCGGATGAGGCGATGAACTTTGTTCAGGACAGGGGACTGGCAGGTGATGAAGGATGTTGAACCTGGCGCGAGTAACTCTGTGCCTATGCTGCTAAATTTCTTTTCTCTTTGGGTTTAGTATGTATGGTTTTTGTACCAATTTTCAGCAGGGGGGGGGGGGGGGGGGGGGCTGGGGGGAGTCCGACCAGGCTGATCACATGGAACGTGAGAGGGCTGAATGGGCTCGTCAAGAGGGCTCACGTGTTCGCGCATTTGAAGAGATTGAAGGCAGACGTGGCAATGCTACAGAAGACACACCTGAGGGTAGTGAATCAGACTAGGTTGAGGAAGGGTTGGGTTGGGCATGTATTTCACTTGGGGCTAGTCTCTAAAACTAGGGGGATTGGGATCTTGATCAATAAGCGGGTGTCATTTGAGGTAGGGAATATAGTGGCGGACTCGGGGGGGTAGGTATGTTATGGTGAGTGGGAAGCTAGAGGGGATGCCAGTGGTATTACTGAATATCTACACACTGAATTGGTACGACGCGGAGTTTATGAGACGGGGAGGATCCCTGACCTGGACTCGCATAGGTTGATCATGGGGGGGGAGCTTTAATACGGTTATAGATCCGAGGCTGGATCGGTCGAGTTCAAGAACAGGGAGGGTGCCAGCCGTGGCGTAGGAACTAAAGGGGTTTATGGAACAGATGGTGGGGGGGGGGGGGGGGGGGTTAGTTCCGTGGAGGTTCGGGCGGCCAAGAGCGAAGGAGTTTTTTTTTTCCCTCCCATGTTCACAAAGTGTACTACCGGATTGATTTTTTTCGTTTTGAACATGGCTTTGCTGGCGAGGGTGGTGGGTGCCGAGTATTCACCAATTGTTGTGTCGGACCCTGCCCCTCACTGGGTGGATTTACGGGTGAGCAAGGAGGGGGGGTGGGGGGGTGGGGGGGGTGGGGGGGTGGGGGGGGGTGGGGGGGGGGCAGCGCCCGCAATGGAGATTGGATGTAGGACTGTGAGTGGATGATGTGGTGTGCGGGCGGGTGAGGGAGGCCATCCAGAATTATTTGGAGATAAATGACACGGGGAAAGTTTTGGCAGCAACGGTGTGGGAGGGACTGAAGGCAGTGGTTAGGGGAGGGCTAATTTTGATAAGGGCTCATAAGGAGAAATTGGCGCAGGCAGAGAAGGATAGGCTGGTTAGGGAGATATTCCAGGTGGACAGAAGGTATTCTGAAGCCCCGGAGGCAGGGTTGGTGAAGGAGCGGCAGAAACTGCAGATGTGTTTGGTCTGATATCCACAGGGAAGGCGGTGGGGCAGTTGAGGAAGCTGAGAGGGGCGATATATGAGTGTGGTGAGAAGGCCAGTAGGATGTTAGCACACCAACTCAGGAAACGGGTGGCAGCCAGGAAGATAGGAAGAGTGAAGGACAGAGGGTGTAACACGGTCTTGGACCCAGCGGGGGTGAACGGGGTGTTCAAGGAGTTTTACAGTCGGCAGTCCGGATACCAGTATCGTAGCCCCCAGCTGGGGTGGAGGGGATGAGGCAGATTTTGGAAGAGTTGAAGTTTCCGAAGGTGGAGGAAGGGTTGGTGGAGGGGTTGGAAGCCCTGATCAGGTTTGTAGAAGTAGTAGAGGGACTGGAGGCCATGCAGTTGGATAAGGCCCCAGGACCGGATGGCTACTCAGTGGAATTTTACAAGACGTTTTCTGGAATGGTGGGCCCGCTGCTGGTGAGGGCATTTAATGAGGCGAGGGAGCGGGGTGTTATATGCAGACGACTTCTCCTATATCTTTCTGACTCATTAGGGGGGGATGGGGGGGATTATGAGCATCTCCGGGGAATTTGGCCGGTTCTCGGGGTACAAATTGAATATGGGTAGAAGTGATGTGTTTGTGATCCAGGCGAGGGGGCAGGAGAGGAGACTGGGGAAGCTGCCATTTAAAGTGGTGGGAGAGAGTTTTCACTACTTGGCTATTCAGGTGGCTCGGGGATGGGAGCAGCTACATACACTAAATCTGGCCCGATTAGTTGAACAAATGTCAGTGTCAGTGTCAGGGGAGTGTACAGACCGTAAAACTGATGGTTCTCCCAAGATTTTTGTTTGTTTTCCAGTGCCTCCCTACTTTTATACCAAAGGTCGGATGAATAGGGTGATATCTGGGTTTGGGTGAGCGGGTAAAACCCCGCGAGTCGAGAAAGTGCTGTTAGAGTGCCGAACTTTAGGAACTACTACTGGGCGGCAAATATAGCCATGATTAGGAAGTGGGTAGTGGGGGAGGGGTCGATGTTGGAGCAGGTGGAGGTAGCCTCATGTAAGGGTGCAAGTAGGGTGCAAGTTTGGGGGCATTGGTAACGGCTCTTCTGCCGTTCTCATCGGCCTGGTACTCCACAAGCCCAGTGGTGGTGGCAGTCCTGAGAGTTTGGGGGCAGTGGCGGAAGCATATGGGAGTGGAGGGAGCATCAGTGTGGGCTCCAATTTGTGGCGGGGGAGGCTGGATGGGGAGTTTCAGAGGTGGCAGAGAGCAGGGATTGAGAGGCTGGGAAATCTGTTTATTGATGGCAGCTTTGCTTGTTTGGAGGATCTGGAGGAGGAGTTTGAATTGCCAGGAGGGAATGGATTTCAGACCTGCAGGTAAGTGATTTTGTGCAAGGGGAGGTTTCGACCTTTCCGCTTCTACCGCCGCAGGGGATACAGGAGAAGGTAGTTTCTAGAACGGGGGTGGGGGAGGTGGAGGTATCGGAAATCTATAAAGAACTTACCTGGGAGAAAACCCAAATAGATGAGCTAAAGCGTAAGTGGGAAGATGAGTTGGGAAAAGAGATAGAGGCGAGTCTGTGGGAGGATGCCCTGAGCAGAGTCAAAACGTCTTCATCATGTGCCAGGCTCAGCCTGATACAATTCAAGGTGTTTCACCAGGCACACATAATGGTGCCCGGGATGAGCAGGTTTTTTGGGGTGGAGGACAGGTGTGTGAGGTGAGCAGGAGGGCCCGCAAATCATGTCCACATGTTTTGGGCATGTCCGAAGCTTAGGGGATTTTGGCAGGGATTTGCCGATGTCAAGTCCACGGTACTAAAAACAAGGGTGGCGCCGAGTCCAGAGGTGGCGATTTTTGGACTGTCAGAAGATCCGGGAGTCCAGGGGGTGTGAGAGGCTGACGTTCTGGCCTTTGCCTCCTTGGTAGCCCGGAGACGAATCTTACTAGCGTGGAAGGACTCGAAGCCCCAGAAATCAGGGGTATGGGTTAGCGACATGGCTGGGTTTCTTGAGGTTGAGAAAATTAAGTTTGCTCTCAGAGGATCAACGTTAGAGTTTGTTCGGAGGTGGCAGCCGTTTATTGACCTCTTCGAAGAAAACAAAACTGTCAGCAGATTCAATAAGGGGCTGGTTGGGGAGTAAGATGGGAACGGTGGGAGATGGAGGGGTGTGTTACACACTGAACTATGTTTACATTTGTATCTTTTGTTATTATAAAACCATAAATGCTTTAATAAAATGTTTGTTGAAAAAAAATTGCCCCTTTGTGACCACAAACAACCCAACCGCAATTAGGAATGGACAATAAATGTTGGCTTTGCTACTGAAGCTCACATTCTGCGAATGAATGATAAAATAAATAAATGCAAGTTATTGTGCGTAGGACCATCAGACTATTCAGCCCCTCAAGCCTGATCTACCATTTAATTAAATCATGGAAGATCTCTACATCAACTCATTTTACGACCCTTTGAACCATACCACTACCTAATAAAAATCTATCCATCTCAGTTTTGAGTGCAGGATCCAGAGCCTTTTAGGGGACAGAGAGCTCCACATTTCTACCACCCTTTGGATGGTAAACGTGCTTCCAGAATTCGCTCCTAAATGGCCTGGCTCTAAGTATGCCCATACCAGATTGTTCCGCATTTCTCCACTAGGTGAAATAACTCCTCTGCATTTACTCTATCCTATCCATTTAGATCAATTAGATTTTCACTCAACATTCTAATCCCAAAGAGAGCAACCTAACTTTCTGCAATCTGTCATTATAACATAATCCTTTTAGACCTGTGTCATTCTGGTTAGTCTGCCCTGTACTTACAATCTGAGATATCTGGCTGGTCCAGAACTGAACACAATGATCCACATGAGCTCTGACCAAGGTTATGTATAACCAAAGAAAAACGTGTCTCACAGAAGTGAATTTCATAATATTAAAGACAAAATGTTGCAGTCCTGTGCCTATATACCAAGGCTACCATACGTCAAGTAGCGTGGTTGCCAAAGTTTGGAACTATTCCAAGATGTGTTTTATTGTCTTAGATGCAAATTATAAAGTAAATAAGGATCTGAATTGCCCAAACCAGGAAATAACAAATGATCTGACGTTGGTGACTTGCAACGGATCTCTTCTTTGTAAAAGCAATCTCAATTCCAAACTATCCAAAATAGCTTGTTTACTTATGGCTTGCATCATCTACCTTGACAAAGTGTGAATTCTGGAGCCATTTCCAAATGTTGATATTTTTCTGTCTTTTCTATGTGAATAAAGATTTCTGGTGAGCAGCTTAATATAACATAGATCTTTGTTATTTGTGCAATGCACATTATTTTAGAAAAAGCTATAGGCATAATTGGGATGGCATGGTGGCACAGTGGTTAGCCATGCTGCCCCACAGCACCAGGGACCCGGGTTCAATTCCGACCCTGGGTCACTGTCTGTGCGGAGTCTACACCTTCTCCCTGTTTCTGCGTGGCTTTTCTCCGGGTATTCGGGTTTCCTCCCATCGTCCAAAGATGTGCAGATTAGGTGGATTGGCCATGTTAAAATTTCCCCTTAGTGACCAAACATGTCCAGGTGCAGGTTAGGAGGGATTATGGGGCTAGGGCAGGGGAGTGGGTCTCGGTCAATGAGCGTCTTTCAGAGGGTCGGTGCAGACTTGGTGGGCCGAATGGCCTCCTTCTGCACTGTCGAACCTCTGTGATTAATTTAACACACACGCTAGACGTTTTTTTACATCAAAGTTAAATATTACGTAAGTTAATGGTCAAAATCAGGATGACATAAGATGAGGTCACACCTGGTGCACACATTTAAAGTTAGTTGAACACAATCCTCCAGATGTCTCCCTTCTTCATCTCTTGACTTGTGGCAATGGTTCTATCCCACTTATACTGTTTGTAACTGCACTAACTCCATTGACAGCTGTGTTCCTTAATGCTCAACACAGGGTTCCAATACCCAGCAAGGTGTTTCTCAGCATGCTGAATGTTTACTGTTACAGGAAGCAATGCTATTTGGGTTAGCAAGGCGTAAAGGGAGGACTGAGTCTCCAGTTAGTGTGATAAAGCAAATCTAAATGTAAACAATGTCTGATCTGGCCCAGAAGCAGTTTGCACACGACCTCTGTACAGACAGGTTTCCAACCAATCTTTTCAACTTTTTAACC
The DNA here is from genome assembly GCF_902713615.1 of Scyliorhinus canicula. Taxonomy (NCBI): domain Eukaryota; kingdom Metazoa; phylum Chordata; class Chondrichthyes; order Carcharhiniformes; family Scyliorhinidae; genus Scyliorhinus; species Scyliorhinus canicula. The sequence goes on along the minus strand of NC_052147.1, from coordinate 98,746,411 downwards.
ACGGAAATAATCCAAAAAGGAATATAACTGGATTTCCTTCTATTCCTCAACTTTAATTTTGAACGTTTCCTTCCCTTTACCTCAAGAGGTTTGGAATTCAAAGACCAACGTTCATTAGTCATTGTGATGAGAAAGAAAAGCCTCAGGCTGTCCCAATGCACTTCACGGAATAAAGTACTTCTGAAGTGTAGCCACTGTTATAATGTAAATTATTAGTAGAGGTGACAGGCCTGTGGCAAAATCCACTTTGCAATCAATTTGCTTTTATGAAAATGTCTAGAAGCTGTATATGAGCAGGAAGGTGAAATTTTGAACCAGCTACACCTACAGATCAGGGTGCCTGGGGTGCAGGGCTGTTCTCCTGTCTGCAAATAAATTACTTCATTGAATCATAGAATTTACAGTGCAGAAGGAGGCCATTTGGCCCATCGAGTCTGCAGCGGCCCTTGGAAAAAACAGCCTACTTAAACCCACAACTCCACCCTATTCCCGTACCCAGTAACCCACCTAACCATTTGGACACTAAGAGGCAATTTAGCATGGCCAATCCACCTAACCTGCTCAGGGGCTGGTTTAGCACACTGGGCTGAATCGCTGGCTTTTAAAGCAGACCAAGGCAGGCCAGCAGCACGGTTCAATTCCCGTACCAGTCTCCCCGAACAGGCACCGGAATGTGGCGACTAGGGGCTTTTCACAGTAACTTCATTGAAGCCTACTCGTGACAATAAGCGATTTTCATTTTTTTCTTCTTCTTTGGATTGTGGGAGGAAACTGGAGCACCCGGAGGAAACCCATACAGACACGGGGAGAAAGTGCAAACTCCACACAGTCATTCGAGACCGGAATTGAAACTGGGACCCTGGAGCTGTGAGGCAGATGTGCTTTTCACCGTGCCACTCCTTCTGGTCTTGTGTGGGTAAGTAAATAAATAAAGCTGCCATAGTCCCAGATGACCATGGGCTGCTTTCCCCTTTGAGGATCCGATTTAACCTGAGGGTCATCGCACCTCAGGGGAAGGGCAAGGTTTAGAAGGCGGGGTCTTTGTGAATAACCCCAGCCGGACAGGAATTGAACCCATGCTGTTGGCCTCAGCACTACATCACAAACCAGTGGGTAAGTAATGATTTTCTGGAAGGTTAGAGAACATAGAACATAGAGCATTACAGTGCAGTACAGGCCCTTCGGCCCTCGATGTTGCGCCGTCCTGTGAAATCTCTCTAAAGTCCCTCTACACCAGGGGTGGGCAAACTACGGCCCGCGGGCCGCATGCGGCCTGACAAAAGTTTTAATGTGGCCCGCCAATGAGGTGCCCGGAATCATAACCGGCATTTTTGAAAAGCCGCCGGGGAAAAGCCGCTTTTCCCCGGCGGCTTTTCAAAAATGCCGGTTATGATTCCGGGCACCTCATTGGCGGGCCGCATAAAAACGCGCGTAGTGGGGTGGATGAGTGGGGCTGTCTCATTGGTCAGTTTAGTTGGGTGTGCGACTAATAGGAGTCCAGGTTACAAACAATAAGCCTTATTATTGTTTGTAACCTGGACTCCTATTGGTCGCACACCCAACTAAACCGACCAATAAGGCAGCCCCACTCATCCACCCCACAACGCGTGTTTTTATCGTTGACTCGGCCAGGCTGTGCTTCTGTCAGTGTTAAGGATCAACACAAGCAACTTGACACCTGATTTCAACAAACTGGTAAATGACTGCAGTCAGATGCATCATTCTCATTGACATTGTTCTGTTACTTACTGAGGTACTTTGTTTTTCAAATAAATGTGTTTTTTTTTCTTTAAAGACCTTTTATTTTGGCTATTTTAAATATTAATTATTTTACTTAATACACTATGCGGCCCTTTAAAATTGTGAATTTCTGAATGTGGCCCTTGCACGGAAACGTTTGCCCACCCCTGCTCTACACTATTCCCTTATCGTTCATATGCCTATCCAATGACCATTTGAATGCGTTTAGCGTTGGCGAGTCCACTACTGTTGCAGGCAGGGCATTTCACGCCCTTACTACTCTCTGAGTAAAGACTGAGTAGAGGGTGGTCAATCTCAGCAGCAACCCGGGGGGGGGGGGGGGGGGGGGGTAAAGGAGGGTGGGTTAGGTGTCTGTTAAGGGGGTTTGTTTTTGCGACTGTTTGTTTGCTACTTTCTTCTTTTTTGTATTGTTATTAATTTATTGCTTTGTATTGGGGGGGGGGGTTCTTCTTTCTGTTTATTTCTATACCTTGTTTATTTTATTGTTGGGAGAAAATTTGTTATTGAAAAATTTGAATAAAAATTATTTTTTAAAAAAGTATTGATTTTCTGGAACCATTGATGTGACCGGACTTTGGTTAGGTTGTGTATAGTGCACAAGGCCATTCAACATTCATCCCATGTTCCCCCAACACAGACATAGCTGTGTCGAGTCCAGACAGTCTTGTCACAGGGTATGGGTAACTGGTACATGTGTCGCCCAATGTAGATTCCTGTTCCTTCCCTTTGGAATTCACTTTGGCTAGTGCTCAACCTTACTTTATGTCTGAGTTCACTCTACACCTAAGAAACGAACCCCTTCCACCCGGATTATTCTTTCTTCCAACCTCTTCCATCGGGCAGGAGATACAGAAGTCTGAGAACACACACTAATAGGTTCAAAAACAGCTTCTTACCCACTGTTACCAGCAGTGGCGGACTGGCCAGGGTGTCAGCTTGCCCGATGGCAAGTGGGCCCCTGATGAAGTGGGCCCCCTATATCAAATAAAAATGCAATAAAGAAACAAACACAGACAACTGTTTTAGTAATAAAAAGGAGTAAGAAAAAAAGAGAACAGGACACAAATAAGCAGTGCATGAAAAGGAACGAAGCAGGGGAGGTAGTGGAAGGATGTGGAATAGAGGGGCCCGGGTCGGGCATAATTAAGGAAATTCCATGTTTTCAGCAAGAGTGTGTGAATTTAAAGATAAAGTTACACTTCGTGATTTGAGATGGTCGGCAACTTCAAAGGATATCAAGCAGTAGTCTTGGTTCAGCCGGTGCATCGGTCCGGGGCCCGGAGAGCCAAGAAGGGGCCCGTGAATCTCTGGAGGGCCCTTAAAAATTATAATTAATTAGATAAATAAATCTCCAACTTCTTTCCTGAGATTTGTATTCTAACTTAATAAAATATAATTGTTTTTAAAAAGAGCAATACCAAATAAAAATGCAATAAAGAAACAAACAAATAATCACTCAGTGTATGAAGGAACGAAGCAGTGTTAAACAGATGTGAAAAGGAGTGGAGGGGGGGGCTGGTTCACCCGGGTCGGACATAATTGGAAATCCACGTTTTCAGCAAGAATGTGTGAATTTAAAGATAAAGTTACAGTTCGTGATTTGAGATGGTCGGCAACTTGAAAGGATATCAAGCAGTACATAGGGTCGTGAGGTCACCGAAAAGGAGAAGCGGTACCTTTGACCTTGAATCATGAGGTCAAAGATATTGAAGTGATAAGTCATGATCGGTAAACTCAAAGGGTTGCGACTTGTAACACTACACTGGTATCAAACTGGATATGTTAACTTTGGTCATGGGACCATTCTTAATGTCTTACTATAGTCGGACCAAACTTCTAAGTTTCAACAGTTGTCTCAGTTGCTTGCTGGTGTGAACACTGGACAGTGGATTGTCTCCTCTTCTGAAGCTGCATAGGCCACAGTAGTATTGACTAATGAACATAGCCTATTGAAGTGTAAGTAAGTTATTTTATATTTTTTATCAAGTAGGGGTTTATCTGGCGTTCCTTCAAGTTATTCTTGCAATCATCAATATTCATTTTTCCCAATGTGGGCTATTTTTAATTAAGTTTTTATTTCAGGAATATTACCCCTACCAGCATGGAAAAGAAAAAGCATAAATCTGGGTCACTAAAACACAAAGAACAAAAAGAAGCAGAAAGGAAGGAATCAGCCAAGCGATGCAGGCCTATTACAGAGTTTATAATACCACAAGCACAATCCACATCAATATCCAGTTCTGCAACAAATAATCAAGAAGCAAGAAACAATGCTCATGGTGATGATGCAATGACATGCGAGTTACAAGAACGGAGAAGAGCTACTTTGAATGTAGAGACAAATACAAGTGCATCCATTACTAATCAACCCAGGCCCAATATTCCTTCTGGCTTCCTTGTTCCAGTATCTGTACTGCCAGTAGTTGCAACATCTAAACACATAGCTTCAACTAGTGACAGGGAATCAGATATTCCTTCAAGCATAAATGACTTGGTTTCTGAAGCACATCCTGTAAATGAACCTACGCAAGAAAATGAAAGATCAATTACTGGAATCTTCCAATATCCATCATGAGCAAAGCTAAAACAGTTTTTTGCTCAACATCCACTTCAGCCACTTGATGATCTGCCATTTGATGCTCATTTGTATGAGAGGAAAATTATGAATGACTTAGCCCCAAGAAAATGGCTAACATATAACAAACAAAATAGATGCTTATATTGTTCATACTGCTTAGCCTTTGAGTTTCCCAACACTTGTAATCCATCACCCTTTGTACGTGGCTTTAGTGACTACAGGCGTATTAGCCAGAGCTTGACTTTACATGAATCGACAACAACACATGTCAGAAATGCTTAGCAATATATCAGTGTGGTTAATGATGGCACCTTAGATAAATTTTTTGCAGCATCACTAATTAAAAGGAAAGAAAAAGTATTGAAGCAGAGAAGTATTGTCATGAGGATTATAGACATCATAAAGATGTTAGGCAAGCAAGCACTTCCTTTTCGAGGTCACAGAAATGAATCGGCCTACACTCTAGATAATGAGGTTCTGAATCATGGCAATTTTTTAGCTACAGTGCAGTTGATGGCAAAATATGACCCCATTATGGCAGCTCACGTTTCTGCAGTGCAAAACAAGTCTAAACAAAGAATCAAACGATTAGAGCAACAAGGAAAGGCTCAAAGTAAAGGCCGTGCCCGTGGTGAACTTGTTACATACCTGAGTAAAACAACTATAAACATGTTAATCAAAATTATGAAGAATATGATACAAGAAAGAATTAGTCATGAAGTTTCTCAAGCAAAATATTATTCTATTCAGGTTGATTCAACACAAGATAATTCATCCATCGATCAGTTTAGCATTATTATTCGGTATGTGCTTAAAGGTATGTGAGCGACTACTTTCAGTTGTGCCAAGTAATGATGGTACAGGACAGGGACTTTTTGATCTATTGATTGAAACATTACAGCATCTTAAAATTGACCCCCAAAAATGTTTATCTGATAGCACAGATGGCGCTGCAAGCTACCATGGCCAGTATAATGGTTTACAAAGTAAAATTGCTGATGTGGCTGATCAACATGTTCATATATGGTCCTATGCCCATGTCTTGAATTTGGTGATAACTGAAACAACAAAATGTTGTGTGCCTGCAGTTTCTTTTTTCAATTTGCTCCAGAACATAGCAACTTTTGTGAAAGCATCATACAAGAGAATGGCTGTATGGATAGAAGTTGTTGGAAAACATCTAGGACAAGAAAAAATGAAACGATTAAAGCTAATTGGTGAGACCAGATGGTCAGGAAAATCCAATGCAGCAACAACTATATTTGGACGTTTTGATGATGCCGCTGCCAGTACTTTCGTAAATCTATTGACATGCTTATCAATGATACAAGATTCAGAAAAGTTTGATGCAAAAACAAAACATGAAGCAAATGTTTTACTTCGAAGTCTTCTAAAGTTTGAAACCATATTGACAGCATTTACTTACTTGTATATATTTGAAACTACAACCCCGTTATCAAGTTATCTACAGACAAGTGGTTTAGATATGTTTACTGCATGGAGTTTGGTAGATTCAGCTACAACAAAGTTGAAGGAACAGACAAGAACATTTGATAACGTTCACAGCAAGGCTTTGGAATTTGTAAATAAATGTAATGACAGGATTTCACAGATGAATATGGATGAAAATCAAACATTGGAAATTGATGCGTTGGAAACAGCATTGCGAGTTAAGAGGCAGAGGAAGAAGAAAAGAATGGCAGATGAGCTTATTGATGATGAAAGAAATTCCTCAGATTCTCTAGCTGTACGCAGAACAATACTTTTCACTGTACCTCAGTACATGTGACAATAAAACAAAACAAACAAAGAAACAATCTCACAGACTGTTGTATGAATGAGCAACTTGTCCATGTATATATGCCTATATATTGGAGTAGAACATTGAATGCTACAGCATAAACTGAGACCGCTCGGCCCATTGTGTTTGTGCCAGCATTTGGTAGAGTTTCCCAATTAATCCCAAACCACTGATTTTTTTTCCAATAGCTCTGTAAATCCTTTCCCTTCAGGTAGTTATCCAGTTCTCTTTTGGCCATTATTATTCAAAATGCATCCAATGTCCACTCACACCAACCTGCTGTCTAAATGAAACAAGGTTTCCTCACATTGCCTCGGGTATGCTCAGGGCGGTGTAATTGCTGTGCCGATCCTTCTGTGTAGGGACGAGGTATGCACGGTGGTTAGCACTGTTGTTTCACAGCATCAGGGTCCTAGGTTTGAGTCCCGGCTTGGATCACTGTCTGTGCGGAGTCTGCACGTTCTCCCTGTGTCTGCGTGGGTTTCCTCCGGGTGCTCCAGTTTCCTCCCACAAATCCTGCAAGATGTGCTTGTTAGGTGAATTGGACATTCTGAATTCTCCCTCTGTGTATCCGAACAGGTGCCGGAATGTGGCGACGAGAGGCTTTTCACAGTACTTCATAGCAGTGTTAATGTAAGCCGACTTGTGACAATAATGCAGATTATTATTATTATTATCAGTCTCTGAACTCTGGAGGTATGCATTTTGCTTTCAGGAGCAGGATACCCTCAGTGTGCTTATCAAATCCTCCTCGATCTGATTTGTCTACATTTTCCTTCTCGAATTCTTTTCCAGCACATGTTGAGTAAATCTGCTTTGTGTAAATCCACTCACCCTTTTTTATTTTCTCCTTACCTCCCCCAAAGAATAGAATAAACCTGATTTGGTTCAAAACATCTGTCTTTTGTTGCACATTTGGCACCGGTTCCCTTTTAAATTAAAACCATTGTTTTGCTACATATGCACTATCTGAGAACAACATCGATTCTCTTCACCTTACTCATGTGTAAGCATATGTGGTTTTCCACAGGTTTTTAATGTTTTGAACCAAGTTAAAGGAGCACCATTTGCAACTCCTCAGACACTGAAGCAATCCATGTGCAAAAGCAGCAAGGCCGGGACAATATCCAGGCTTGGGCTGACAAGTGGCAAGTAACATTCACGCCACACATGGGCCAGGCAATGACCATCTCCAATAAGAGCGAATCAAACCATCATTCAATGGTATTATCATCACTGAATCTCCCACTATCAACATCCTGGGGGGTTACCATTGATCAGAAACTGAACTGGACTAGCCATACAAATACTGTGGGTACCAGAGCAGATCAGAGAGTAGGAATCCTGTAGTGAGTAACTCACCTCCTGACACCCCCATAGCCTGTCCACCACCTACAAGGCACAAGTCAGGAGTGTGACAGAATATTCTCCACTTACCTGGATGGATGCAGCTCCAACAACAAGCAAGAAGCTCAACACCATCCAGGCCAAAGCAGCCCACTTGATTGGAACCCCCTTCCACAAACATTCACTCTCTCCACACCGATGAACAGTGGCGTACCATCTACAAGATGCACTGCAGAACTCACCAAGGCTCCTTAGGCAGCACCTTCCAAACCGATGACCACTACCATCTAGAAGGACAAGGGCAGCAGATACATGGAAAGACCATCAATTGGAAGTTCCCCTCCATGTCACTCACCACCCTGACGTGGAAATATATCCCTAAGAGCACTGTGGGTGTACCTACACCACAGGGACTGCAGCGGTTCAACAAGGCAGCTCACCACCACCTTCTCGAGGGCAATTAGGGATGGGCAACAAATGCTGGCCTAGCCAACAAAGCCCACATCCCATAAAAAGGAATTATAAAAAAAACTTGTCCTGTGATGTGCAGTGGAATATTGTGGACAGACCTGCCGTAGGCATTGCAAATATGTGCTGTCGCTTTACGGGGCATTTTTGGGGTATCCTGCATTTTCACTCCCTCAGCCAAGGCATTGTTTTAAGGTAGAGGGCCAACAGCATCAGTGAGGAACCGTGGAGTCTGTGGAGGTAGCTAAAGCAAATTGATGACTTGACCAATGTCAGCTTTCATACTGGACATTCTGGTCAAAGCAGGACCTGCTGGAAGAGAAGGGTGGGAGTTATTGTTTGAAAACACTTGGTTCAGCACTGTGAGGAAGCCAGATGCTTTCCACTCCTGTTTGAAGAGGAGTCTTGGTTGGCACCGCAGAGGTGCTCTGGAAATATTTTACCCAAAACACATTTTCAGGGGTAAACGTCTTGACGCTCTGGATTTTAAGAGGTCCAGGTAGAGAATGCAGCTGGGAGCAGCCCCCATGTCAGTCACCCCACCTCCCCTCCACCCAAAGATAATGATTATTTCCAAATACCAGTGAGACATGTCTAGCAAATTGACGGTCGGTGTAATGCTCTAACCGACCACTATTTGGAGCTGGGGAGCAGACCTATAAAAAGGAATGCCTCTCATGCTGGGATGTGGCGATGTCAGCGTTGGACTGGGGTGAGCACAGTAAGAAGTCTTACAGCACCAGGTTAAAGTCCAACAGGTTTGTTTCAAACATTAGCTTTTGAAGCACTGCTCCTTCCTCAGGTGAATCAGCAGTGACGGTGAATCAAGTGTCTAAGCTAGAGTCACAGACTAACGTCTTAGTTCACCTGAGGAAGGAGCAGTGCTCCAAAAGCTAGTGTCTGAAACAAACCTGATGGTCTTTAACTCAGTGGATCAAGGCATTCTGGGAGTTGATGTGCCACACGACCAACCTCTTGAAGCACTTCATAATGATCAATGTCAAGGCCCCGGATGGTAGTCGTTGAGGCACGTTGCCTGGTTCTTCTTTGGCACCAGTATGATGGTGGTCTTCTTGAAGCAGGTGGGGACCTTGGAACAGAGTAGGGAGAGACTGAAGATGTCTGCAAACACATCCGCCAGTTGGTCTGCGCAGGATCTGAGCCCACGACCAGGGACCCCATTAGGACCTGTCGCTTTCTGAGGGTTCACTTTCAAGAAGACCGATCTGACTTCGGAAGTTGTGACGGTGGGTATGGGTGTGTCCAGGGCCACTGGGGCAATTGAAAACGATATGATGGTTTCCTGCTCAAACCGAGCATAGAATGCATTGAGTTCATCGGGGACAGTGTGCGCTCCTGCTGGAGATACTGCTCGGCTTCATTTTGTAGCCCGTTATGTTGTTTAAGCCTTGCCACAACCGACGAGAGTCCTTGACGTTAGTCTGTGACTCTAGCTTAGTTACTTGGCATCCCTGATGACTTTGCGGAGGTCGTACCTAGATTTTTTGTATAGGTCAGGGTCGCCTGTCTTGAACGCCTCAGACCTGGCCTTCAGTAGGGAGTGAATCTCCCGGATAAACCATGATTTCCGGTTGGGGAATGAACGTACTACCTTCTTTGGCACCCAGTCTTCTACACACTTACTGATGGAGTCTGTGATGGTGGTGGCATACTTGTTTAGGTTGGTGGCTGAGTTCTTGAATATGGGCCAGCCCACTGTCTCCAAGCAGTCACATCGGAGCTCTTCCGCTGCCTCGGTGCAGCACTACACGATTCACCCGCTTAACAGGATTCACCTGCTTAAGTTTCTGTTTGTGCGACGGGAGAAGGAGCACTGTCTTGAGTTCCGATTTTCCCAAGTGCGGTCGGGGGATGGATCGGAAGGCGCCCTTAATTTTTGTGCAGCATTGGTCGAGGATGTTGGCGTCCCTGTGGGACACGAGATTTGTTGGTAGAATTTTGACAGTACACCCTTGAGGTTGGCTTGGTTAAAGTCCCCAGACACGATGAACAAGGCCTCCGGGTGTTCTGTTTCATTGTTATTTATAGCTGAGTACAATTTGTCCAGCGTCTCCTTCACTTCCGACTGTGTTGGGATGTAGACTACTGTGATAATGTAGTACGGGCGGAACTTCACGGTCAGGAATTCCAGTTCTGGGGAGCAGTAGGGGAGTTGAGACATACCCACTGGGCGGAAATGTTTCAAGTACCGTTTTTCAGCATATTTATCGGGATTATTCTGTGCACATATTACACAGTTGTTGACATATGGTCCCACATCCTGTTATAGGGTTGACCACCAGCCCAATCCCTTAATTCACTCGCTTGGGGTCTCTGCCCCCTGGTGGCCCTGGATATCGTAGTTCTGAAAATAATTTGATTGCAGTCCCTGGTCGGAATCACGTATAGGCAGTCCTTAACAACTAGTTCGTCTTTTACCGAGAGTGTGTTCCGCCATTTCTCAAAGGACGGGGTATGCCCCTTCCTGAATCTGTTTCAGGTCCGAGTTGCTGCTTTGGGCCCGTTTAAGGTTTGGGTTACGGTGACTGCTTTGATCTGTTCGGTAACCGTGATTTGCCAAAAGTTTCCTTGCCGGGTCCTCTGTTTGGTCAATTCATCTGCTCTTATATTTCCAAATGAGGAGGTGCGATGGTGGGCCTTACCTTTAATGATGCCGTACTCACAGCCTTGAGTGGTCTGAAAAATGAACCTCAGTAAGGGTGCTGAGGGTAGAGGTTCCCCATCTGCTGAGACAAATCCCCTCGCTTCCCACAATGGCAGGAAGTCGGTCAAGCTGCTACAGGCATACATACTATCAAATTGTATAAAGATACAGTAAAGGCCCACTGTTCCTTGTGGTTAGATTCTGGGAAAAACACAGCAACTGGAAATACACAAGTGGGAACATATTTTATAATTGGATAAATTCCAACTATGCAAAAAGTTGTTATGTACAGAGAATAAATGATAATAAAAACAGTAAAGTGTGGATTGCTGCTACTTACAGATGTTAACCTGGAAGTTTGACTATTAGAAACACCAGCACTGCCCTTATTTTATCTTCAAACTGCCTAATGTACCTATCTGTACCAAACTGCCTATCGCAAGGGCGAATAATAACGGGGAGAGGGGGCACCCCTGCCTTGTCCCCTGGTGGAGCCTAACGTATTCCGACCTCACCCTGTTTGTGCAAACACTTGCCACAGGGGCCTGGTTGAGTAGCTGTACCCAACCTATGAACCCCTCACCGAATCTGAACCTTCTTAGCGCTTGTTAAAAAATGAAATGAAAATCATTTATTGTCACGAGTAGGCTTCAATGAAGTTACTGTGAAAAGCCCCTAGTCGCCATATTCCAGCGTCTGTTGGGGGAGGCTGGTACGGGAATTGAACCGTGCTGCTGGCCTACCTTGGTCTGCTTTAAAAGCCAGCGATTTAGCCCAGTGTGCTAAACTTCCCACAGGTACTCCCATTCCATCCGGTCAAATGCTTTCTCTGCGTCCATCGCCGCCACTACGTCTGCCTCCCCTCCGTCTGAGGGCATCTTGATGATGTTTAGGAGCCTCCGTACATTGGAGTTCAATTGCCTGCCCTTGACAAAGCCTGTCTGATCGTCCCCTATCACCCCAGGGACATAGTCCTCAATTCTAGCAGCCAAGATCTTGGCCAGCAATTTGGTGTCTACGTTCAGGAGCGATATCGGTCTCCAAGACCCACACTGTAGCTGATATTTCTCTAATTTGAGGATGAGTGAAATTGAAGCCTGTGACATTGTTGGGGGGAGGGTCCCTCTCTCTTTGGCCTCATTAAAGGTCCTTAGCAGGAGTGGGCAGAACAACTCCGAACATTTCTTGTAGAATTCTACAGGATAGCCGCCCGGCCCCAGGGCCTTGCCCGACTGCATGTTCCCTAGACCCTTTACCATCTCCTCCAGCTCTATCGGGGCCCTCAGTCCCTCCACCAGATCCTCTTCCACCTTTGGAAACCTCAGTTGGTCCATGAATTGCTTCATCCCTTCCCCTCCCGGCGGGGGCTCTGACTCATACAATTTACTGTAAAATGCTCTAAAGACTTTGTTCACCCCCTCTGGGTCCATGACCATATTGCCATCCTTATCCCGCACTTCTCCAATTTCCCTGGCCGCCTCCCTCTTGCGAAGTTGGTGCGGCAGCATTCTACTCGCTTTCTCCCCTTATTCGTAGACAGTCCCTTTGGCCTTCCTCGGCTGTGCTACCGCTTTCCCTGTGGTCAGCAGATCAAATTCCGCCTGCAGCCTCCGGTGCTCTTTCACTAGCCCCGTCTCGGGGGTCTCCGCGTAGCTCCTGTCTACTCTGAGTATCTCCACGACTAGCCTCTCTCTCTCCGCTCTTTCTTTCTTCTCCCTATGGGATCTGATAGAGATCAACTCCCCTCTGATAACTGCCTTCAGGGCCTCCTACACCGTGAACGCCGCTACCTCCCCCGTATCATTAGTTTCCAGGTAATTTTTAATGTCCCTCCTCATCCGCCCACAAACCTCATCGTCTGCCAGCAGCCCCACATCTAGCCTCCATGGTGGGCGCTGACCTCTCTCCTCCCCAATACACAAATCCACCCAGTGCGGAGCATGGTCAGGGACTGCAGTGGCCGAGTATTCTGTCCCCTCCACCCTAGGGATTAACACCCTGCTCATCACAAAGAAATCTATACGGGAATAAATTTTGTGGACGTGGGAAAAGAAAGAGAACTCTTTCGTCCTCAGTCGGGCAAATCCCCATGGGTCTACGCCCCCCACCTGTTCCATGAATCCCCTCAGTTCTTTAGCCGCCGCTGGTTGCCTTTCCGACCTGGGGTTTGACCGGTCCAATACAAGGTCTGTGTTAAAGTCACCCCCGATAATCAGATTGTGTAAATCTAAATCCGGGATTTTACCCAGCATGCGTCTCATGAATTCCACGTCATCCCAGTTTGGGGCGTAGATGTTCACTAGCACCACCCGGGGCCCCTGCAGCTTCCCACTAACCATTATATATCTGCCCCCTTTGTCAGCCACAAAACTCCCTGCCTCAAAAGCCACCTGTTTGCTGACCAGGATTGCTACTCCTCTGGTCTTTGAATCCAGCCCCGAATGAAACATCTGGCCCACCCACCCTTTTCTCAATCTTGTTTGGTCCGCAAGTTTTAGGTGCGTCTCCTGTAGCATGGCTACGTCTGCATTTAACCCCTTTAGGTGCGAGAACACGCGAAGAATCAGGGAACAAACAAAAATAAGAGGGAACAACATAATGTCGCTCCCTCCGGCTACTCGGCAATTACCATCCCCACCAGAGGCTGGTTTAGCTCACTGGGCTAAATCGCTGGCTTTTAAAGCAGACCAAGCAGGCCAGCAGCACGGTTCGATTCCCGTACCAGCCTCCCCGGACAGGCGCCGGAATGTGGCGACTAGGGGCTTTTCACAGTAACTTCATTGAAGCCTACTCGTGACAATAAGCGATTTTCATTTCATTTCATTTCAGTAACATCCCAGTGTGGCTGTCCTTTAGTTCGAGTCCAACTTTTCTTGCTTGATAAAGGTCCACGCCTCGTCCGGTGTATCAAAGTAATGGTGGCGATCTTGATACGTGACCCACAGCCTCACCGGATACAACAGCTCGAACTTCAGCCCTTTGCTGTGGAGGGCCGCCTTAGCCCGGTTGAATCCAGCGCGCCTCTTGGCCAGCTCTGCTCCCAGGTCCTGGTAGATGCGGATTACGCTGTTCTCCCACCTGCTGCTCCGCTCCTTTTTAGCCCATCGCAGGACTCGTTCCTTAATCTAAGAAGCAATGGAACCGTACCACCATGGCCCTCGGCGGATAATTCGTTTTGGGCTTCCTTCCAAGGACTCGGTGTGCCCCATCCAGTTCCAGAGGCCGAGGAAATGCTCCTGACCCATCAGGGTCCCCAGCAACGTGGTCACGAATGCGCTCGAGTCCAACCCCTCTGCACCCTCAGGTAGGCCCAGAATGCGCAGGTTCGGCCTCTTGGACCTGTTTTCAAGGTCTTCCAATCTCTCCTGCCACCGCTTATGTAGGGCGTCGTGCGCCTCCACCCTGACGGCCAGGCCCAGTTTCTCGCCTTCATTATCCGACACCTTTTTCTCAATCTCCTTGATCGCCTTCTCCTGCATTTTCTGGGTCTCTACCATTTTCTCCATTGAGGCCTTCATTGGGGCCAGCATCTCCCTTTTCAGGTCAGCAAGGCAGCTTCTGAGGAACTCCTGCTGTTGCCGCGAGCACTGGGCCCACGCTGCCTGATCTGAGCCGGCCACCATTTTCTGTCCCCGCGCCCGTTCCTGCCGCTTCGCAGTGGTCATTTGTTTGGCCGTCCTGCTCCGGTCCCCTCCATAAATTGATGGGAGGGGAGTCTTCTAGTGCTGTTTTCCTGCCGACTTACGTCAAAAAGGGGCTGCTAAAGCTCCTTAAAAGGGCCCGTTAGTCTGTTAGCGGCGGGAGCTGCCGATAATGCGACCTACCCACCCATGCCCGCCACCGGAAGTCTTCAATGATTGCCCAACTACTATGTTATAAACACAAATAAAACCAAGAACATCCATGTGCAAACACTCCAGTAAGCATCTTGACAGACAACGCATGTGCAGTGCGTGCCTTCTAGTCCAAGATTGACTCCTTTCCGGATCATATTTTAAAATATTCATTTTGGTGCTTTTTCTATTTTATGATATTTTCTCCAACTTTTCTTCTGGTATTTTTTCTCTGAAAACTGGCGAAGCGAGCACTGAACCCGCAAATGGCGAAATGCCATACATCACGTTTTGCACGGATAAGTGAATTCATGGATGATGAAGACACGAATGGTGGGACTGCTCTCTCGTTCATCTTTGCTGATGGAAAATACGCTGTGTTGCATTGCAATAACCTCTAGAGGACAGCATTTTTCCATAATCGACAGTTATCCCTGTTTGGAAAGTGTAAGAATGTCTTGAGCTGAAGGAACTTCTCTCCACAGAGGATCGGCACTCAACGAAAGAAACAGACAGAAATGTCATATTGTTCTAGATTTCATCAGATCATATACATCCTGTGGAAACGTGGATCTTGATAAGGTCCTGAACTGCTCTTGCTGCAATGTACTTGGATTCACTCAGGCTGTATTGCATGATTCATATTATTGCTTTTCTACAAAGTTGCACACCATTATTAGAAAGACTTCCTAAGTGGAGACTACAAACAAGCTGTGATCTTATTTAGAACATAGAACACTACAGCTCAGTACGGGCCCTTCGGCCCTCGATGTTGCGCCGACCTGTGAAACCATCTGAAGCCTATCTGACCTACACTATTCCATTTTCATCCATATGTCTATCCAGTGACCACTTA
The DNA here is from genome assembly GCF_902713615.1 of Scyliorhinus canicula. Taxonomy (NCBI): domain Eukaryota; kingdom Metazoa; phylum Chordata; class Chondrichthyes; order Carcharhiniformes; family Scyliorhinidae; genus Scyliorhinus; species Scyliorhinus canicula. The sequence continues at coordinate 98,731,102 of NC_052147.1, read as the reverse complement.
AATGCTCTTAAAGTTGGCGAGCCTACTACTGTTGCAGGCAGGGTGTTCCACACCCCTGCTACTCTCTGAGTAAAGAAACTGCCTCTGACATCTGTCCTATATCTATCACCCCTCAATTTAGAGCTATGTCCCCTCGTGTTGGTCATCACCATCCGAGGAAAAATACTCTCACTGTCCACCCTATCTAACCCTCTGACTATCTTATATGTCTCTATTAAGTCACCTCTCAGCCTTCTCCTCTCTAACGAAAACAACCTCAAGTCCCTGAGCCTTTCCTCGTAAGACCTTCCCTCCATACCAGGCAACATCCTAGTAAATCTCCTCTGAACCCTTTCCAAAGCTTCCACATCCTTCCTATAATGTGGTGACCAGAACTGCACGCAGTACTCCAGGTGCGGCCGCACCAGAGTTATGTACAGCTGCAGCATGACCTTGTGGCTCCGAAACTCAATCCCCCTGCTGATAAAGGCTAGCACACCATATGCCTTCTTAACAGCCCTATTAACCTGGGTGGCAACTTTCAGGGATTTATGTACCTGGATGCCGAGATCTCTCTGTTCAAATACACTACCAAGAATCTTGCCATTAGCCCAGTACTCTGCATTCCTGTTACTCCTTCCAAAGTGAACCACCTCACACTTTTCCGCATTAAACTCCATCTGCCACCTCTCAGCCCAGCTCTGCAGCTTATCTATGTCCCTCTGTATCCTATAACATCCTTCAGCACTATCCACAACTCCACTGACCTTCGTGTCATCTGCAAATTTACTAACCCATCCTTCTACACCCTCTTCCATGTCATTTATAAAAATGACAAACAGCAGTGGCCCCAAAACAGATCCTTGCGGTACACCACTAGTAACTGAACTCCAGGATGAACATTTGCCATCAACCACCACCCTCTGTCTTCTTTCAGCTAGCCAATTACTGATCCAAACCGCTAAATCACCTTCAATCCCATACTTCCTTATTTTCTGCAATAGCCTACCGTGGGGAACCTTATCAAACGCCTTACTGAAATCCATATACACCACATCAACCGCTTTACCCTCATCCACCTGTTTGGTCACCTTCTCAAAAAACTCAATAAGGTTTGTGAGGCATGACCTACCCTTCACAAAACCGTGTTGACTATCGCTAATCAACTTGTTCTTTTCAAGATGATTATAAACCCTATCTCTTATAACCTTTTCCAACATTTTACCCACAACCGAAGTAAGGCTCACAGGTCTATAATTACCAGGGTTGTCTCTACTCCCCTTCTTGAACAAGGGGACAATCCTCCAGTCTTCCGGCACTATTCCTGTTGACAAAGACGACATAAAGATCAAGGACAAAGGCTCTGCAATCTCCTCCCTGGCTTCCCAGAGAATCCTAGGATAAATTCCATCTGGCCCAGGGGACTTATCTATTTTGACATTTTCCAAAATTGCTAACTCCTCCTCCTTTTGAACCTCAATTCCATCTAGCCTGGTCGACTGAACCTGAGTGTTCTCCTCGACAACATTGTCTTTCTCCAGTGTAAACACTGACGAAAAATATCCATTTAACGCTTCCCCTATCTCCTCTGATTCCACACACAACTTTCCACTACTATCCTTGATTGGCCCTAATCTTACTCTAGTCATTATAGTCATTTATATGGGGATAGTTGTGTGATGATAGGTAGACTATCATCTGTGTATAATATTAGTAGATCATCATCTGTATGTGTATTATAAGTTATATGTTTTACTGTTGTAGTTCTAGCATCCGACCAGCAGGCAGTGTGAGTATGCAGGCACTTGACCCGGACACACCATGTGTTCCGGCAGAAGGTGTTCGTGAGGAGTTGAAAGCAGTCGCGTATTAGAGTAGCTCGTAGTATCTTAGTGTAAGTTAGTGTTAGACCATTATTTCCAACTGTATTAATCTTAGACATTATAGTAATCCTTTAGAGTAGTGTTGGTAATGAATAGTTTTGTTGTAAAACGAAGGGGCTGGTTTAGCACAGTGGGATAAACAGCTGGCTTGTAATGCAGAACAATGCCAAAAGCGCGGGTTCCATTCCTGTACCGGCCTCTCCGGTGTCTGCACAGACACCGGAATGTGGCAACTAGGGGCCTTTCACAGTAACTTCATTGACCATCAATGAACCAGCAAGTAGGGTGGAACAAGATAACATCTGGATCCCATTGAGGTTTTGTTTCCTCCCCAGCCTCTTTCAAGTGGTAAGGACAGAGGCAAATCCTCCAGTCGCCTTGAACCCACGTTATGGGATTGAGTCGGGAGAGTCACCAGACTATCCTGCACTAAAACCTTAGTGGAACTCATGCTAATTCTGAACTGGTGTGAGGCCTGGTTGAAGCCTGTTGAAAGGTCCCTGGCTTGCAGAATTGATCCAGGAGTGATGGGCTGGGGGGTGGGGTGGGGGGGGGGGGGGGGGGGGGGGGCACCTCAGGTAGTGTCCATTGCTGCACTTTTCTGTCCAAAACCTTTGGGCAACAATGTGGGCAGAGGGGGGTTCTGTGCCCTTTTCTTCCGACATTAGAGTGGCTACAGTGCAATTTGAGGCCTTTATTCCATTGTTTTTTAAAAATACCTTTATTCAAGGCATTTAACATATAGGCATAGAATACTGAATATCAGAAGAACAACACATCAACCCAACAAACAACTACAGACCTCCAACTGCCCGACACCAACCCCCTACCATGTCCACCTTCTCCATTTTAACCCCTTTACCCCCCAAAACCCCCTCTCCCCTTGCTGACCCCTCAATTCTCCTTGAACAAATCAATGAACGGTTTTCACCTCTGGGTGAACCCTTCTACCAACCCCCGCAGAGCGAACTTGACCTTCTCCAACCTCAGGAATTCTGCCAGATCGCTCACACACTCCCCTGCCTTCGGTGGCTCTGAGTCCCACCAGCCCAACAGGGATGCAAAGGGCTAACAGGGATGCAAAGGCCCAGACTTCGGCCTCTCTCCCCAGCCCTGGAGTCCCGGGTCTACCGACACCCCGATTATCGCCACCTCCGGATTCGGAACCACAGCCACACCCAGAACGGCAGACATAACATCCGAGAACCCCTGCCAGAACCCTCTTAGTCTTGGACATGCCCAGAACATGTGGACATGCTTCGCAGGCACACCCCCCCCTCCCCTCCCCCACCCTCCAGCACTGCCCAGACCTATCCTCCATCCCACAAAGAATCCTTGCCACTGTCATGTGGGCCCTATGCACCACTTTAAATACGATGAGGCTTAACCTCACATATAACGAGGGCACGTGTAGCCTCCGCATGTCCTCCGCCCACGACCCGACTCGCACTTCCCCATCAGCTCCTACTCGTACTTGCGCTTAAAATCCTCCGCCGGAGCGCTCTCCCTCTCCACAATTCCTTATAAATATCCGACACCTTCCACGCCTCTATTTTGTTCTCCAGTAACAGCTTGTCCTGTAACACCAGAGGCGACAGCCCCAGGAAGGACAGAACCTTCCTCCGCACAAAATCCCGAACCTGCAGGTACCTAAAACCATTCCCTTGGACAACCCACACAATTCCTCCAGCCCCGCCGATTTGCCTTCTATAAACAAGTCCCCAGAATGCTCAATCCCCACCTGCCGCCGCCTCCAAACCTTTTGTGTCCAGCCCTGCCGGCACAAACATATGGGGTGGGATTCACCCCTACCTGGCAGGGCTGGGGGTCTCGGCGGGACGGAGAGGCGTGAACCACTCCGGCGTCGGGCTGCCCCTGGCTGGTTGGCGCCCCGCCAGCCGGTGGGAAAGGAGCTTGGTGCCACGCCAACCGGTTCCGAAGGGCCTCCGCCGGCCAGCGTGAGTCGGCACACGTGCGGGAGCGCCAGTACGTGCTGGCGTCATCCCCATGCATGCGCAGAGGGATAAGCTTCCGCAGCTGGAATGGCGGAGGACAACAGTGGCTGATGCGGAGAAATAGAGATCCTCCACAGCACAGGCCCGCCCGGCAGATCGGTGGGCCCCGATCGTGGGCCAGGCCACCGTGTAGGCACCTCCCGGGGCCAGATCCCCCCCCCCTCCCCCCCCCAAAGAACCTTGGAGCCCGCCTGCGCCGCCATGTCCCGCCAGTAAGGGACCTACTCTAATTTACGCCGGCAGGACCGGCAACGGACGGGCGAGTCTTCGGCCCATCGCAGGCCTGAGATTCCAGGCGGCCCCGGCACCCATTGAGTCGCGCCGGACCCCGCCATTCCCCGAGGCGGGCAGCGCAACTCTCGCTGGGCCGGCATTTGGGGGGGGCGGGAGAATTAGGAGGACGGCGGGGGGCAGGATTCACGCCGACCCCCGGCGATTCTCCCGCCCTGCGGGGGGTCGGAGAATCCTGCCCATGGTTGTCGCAGATCGGTGCCCATGGCAACATACCCTCCAGCCCAAAATGCTTCCTTCACTGCCCCCACACCTTTAGAACTGACAGAACTGAGGCTCGCGGAGTACCTGGCAGACAGTGGCGTGCAGAGGTCTGGTGATGCCCGGGGCAAATCTTGATTATATGCCCCAAAGACTCAAGTATAAGGCCTAATATACTGAGAAATATTATGAGAAAGGAAAACATTTTGAATATATAAACACAGATGAAACATGAAATAAACGCTTTATTCGATTTTAATATCAATCAATCAAATTTATTATGTTCTTTTCCCCAAATGATACCTCCTGTCACAAAACACCTGAACTACTTCACTTTTTACATCAGCTGTGAGAAATTCTTTTTCAACGCTTATTAAAGCCAGGTTGGTCAGTCGCTCCTGTGACATAGAAGACCTCAGATATGTTTTTATTAATTTCAGTTTTGAAAATGACCTTTCACAGCTTGCGACTGAAAATGCAATTGTAAGCAGTAATCTGTATGAAACACACAGCGTCGGAAAGACATCCCTCCCATACTGCAGTAAAGACTCCAGAGCATCTTTAGGATCAGGGGGAACTCTATTCTCTCCAGCTCGAAGGAGCATCACAAAATCAATAATTTCGTCATATAACTGAATTGCAACGGGTGAGATGTTATGTCTCGAAAGTTGTGCCTCCCTCCTCTGCAACCCCCATGGAGAAGGATAAGAGCAGCAACGTCATAGAAATACTGTTATGACCCTTGTGGAAACAAACTACAAACAACCCAACTAAGACCAATATACAAGACTTCACTTTTATATTAGCAATCACACCAAAATCAACGTAAATTAAACATGAATTAACAGGAAAATTGCAATAATATGACCGATAAATTACACATAGCAGATGCAAAGACATATCTCACACATTTCGGTCAGCTCATTCAGCACGTATCGCATTCATTTCAGCCACAATATCCTTCAAAACGTTGAACTTCTCCACATCAAATTCCATCTTCATTTCTCTAAAGCTTTAGCACCAAGTCTCATCAAACACCGGCATTACTTCACCCAATTTCCACAAATATAATTTTCACAGTCGACGCATTTCCAGATCCCTTCTTCTTCACAAAACCCTGGTCATGTGGGGCCTGTTTTTGCACTATGCCAGTGCATAAAGGGTCCCCAAATCCAGATATAAAAGCTCTGTTCAAGATCCGAGCTCCAGCAGCTTGCAGTCAAGTCTCTGAGAATCTCCCATTTATAGGACCTTGGGCTTTAAGTATAAAGGATAAGAGGGCAAAAGTTAAGAGGCCATGATGAATCTTTATAAAATACTGGTTCTGTCCCAAATGGGTGCCCCTGGCCCAAATGTCAAATTCTGGGCACGACAGTTTAGTAAGTTGACAGCTATAGAGAGGGTGCAGAGAAGAGTTTTAAAATGGATCAAAAGATAAAGATAAAGAATAAAGAAAACACACCCATGGTGGCATTGCCGTAGATTCGGGAGAATTCGCGCCCTTTCTGTTCCCGCTCCAGCTGCCGAGTGGAAAGCCGCCTCTTCCCCAGCGGTGACCGCGGTGCGCAGGCACGCTCCGGCCGACCGCGGTGCGCAGGCGCGATCCATTCTCTGCACGCCACTGCCCCCATCCAATGGATGCCCGGGGCCAACGCACGGTCGCCCCCCCCCCCTCTGCACGCCACTGCTGGCAGAGGCGACAACAGCAGAGTCCTCAAACACGTTCCCCTACACCAGTGTTTTTCAAACTTTTTTTCCAGGGACCCATTTTTACCAACCGGCCAACCTTCGGGACCCACGCCGGTCGACAGTCGCGATCCACCATTTCCTCTTACCTTGAATGCGAGAGGTGAGCCTGCTTGGTCCTCACGATCTCAGTCCAATCAGTTTCACTGGAGGAGGGCATGGATTTCGTACCTCAGTTTGTAAACTCTGAGTAGCTCCCCTGTTGACTGATCATTACAGTCACTCTTCAAGCGGATGAAGTCCACCATCATTGGGATTGACTGGTCACTGTTTCAATTCAATGCGTCAATGTAGTCCAAAATGTCAGCAAAAAATTTATAGCCACCCTTCAGAACACAGAGGGCAATGATGTGATGATTTCCCATGGCTTTCATTATATCCCTTGCCAAACGTTCAGTTCTGTCCATGATTAAACTATGAGGAATATATACTCTCCCCAGATCATTACAATGATGTTTAGGGATGTAAAACAGATCGAGGCCATAGCCTTGTTCATCATCAGTGATCACCACGGATTGACTTCCGGTTGTGGCTATGTGGAGCTAAGCCGCACGTTCGGCAGCTCCCGCTTTAAAAGGACTTGTGGGCTCTTTTAAGGGCCTCAAACGGTGCTGATTCGACGATTCCCGGTGGATAAAGGGGACTGGAGCAAAACCCCCCTGGGATTTATGGTGCGGACTCGAAGTGGGGCGAGGAGAAAAACAGCAGCAGCTCCCCTGGAAAAGCGGGTGAAGGTGGACAAAATGGCGGCCGGTGGAGCCCCTGAAGAGTGGAGGCAGTGAGCTGAGGAGCAGCAGGCGGCCCTTCTGCACTATTTCACGGAGCTTAAAAGGGAGTTGTTGGAATCCCTGAAGGTGACGACGAGTAAGCTGCTGGAGACCCAGACAACCCAGGGTGCAGCGATACTCGAGTTGCAGCAGCAGGCCTCTGAGCGCGAGGAGGAGGTTTCGGCCCTCGTGGGGAAGGTGGAGATACACGAGGCGCTCATAAAAAGTGGCAAGATCGTTTCGAGGAGATGGAGCTTCGGTCACGGAGGAAGAACCTGTGGATCCTGGGCCTCGAGGAGGGGCTGGAGGGGTCGGACCTGCCGGCCTATGTGGCCGTGATGTTGAACTCGCTGGTGGGGGCAGGATCCTTCCGTCTGCCCCTGGAGCTGGAGGGGGCCCCAGAGTACTAGCCAGGCGGCCTAAGGCGAATGAACCCCCGCGGGAGGTGCTGGTGCGGTTCCATCGGTTCAGTGACCGGGAGTGCGTTCTCCAATGGGCCAAGAAGGTGAGGAGTAGTAAGTGGGAGAATTCGATAGTGCGTGTCTACCAGGACTGGAGTGCGGAAGTGGCCAAGCGGAGAGCCGGGTTTAACCGGACGAAGGCGGTGTTCCATGGAAAGCAGGTGAAGTTCGGCATGTTGCCGCCTGTGGGTCACCTACAAGGACCGGCATTACTACTTTGAGTCCCCGGAGGAAGCGTGGGCCTTTGTGCAGGCTGAAAAGCTGGACTTGAACTAGAGATTGGGGGCTGTGGGAGTTTTTCTATTCATATATCATTGTTTATGCTGTAGCGGGTTATTCTGTTTGTTTCTGTTTTTTCTCTAGCTTTCGGACGATGTGGGTTATGGTTTTGTGTTCTAAGGGGGGTACTGGGGTTTGTGGTTGATCTGTGTCTTTGTTTGTACGGAGTTGGTGGTTGGGTTGGGACTGCGGTTTGGGAGCTGTGTTGGTGGGGTGGGGCAGTGTGAAAGCGCGGGCTTTTCTCTGGACGAGGGGGTGGAGCTGGTGGCGAGGGGTGTGGTTATTAGACCGGGTTTCCTGGGTTTCCCGCGCTGAAGCGGTGCCCAGGAGCTGATGCAGGGGAGAAGGGGGGACCTCATATCGGGAGGGGTCGGAGTTAGAGCGGGAGCTGCCGGGGTCAGCAGAAGTCAGCTGGCTCACGGGAGTACAGTGGAGGGAGAGTCGCGGCTAGGAGGGGTCCTAGCCTGGGGGGGGGGGGGGGGGGGATACCGGGTTGCTGCTGGATTGGCCAGGGAGGAGTTGCTGTGGGTCGGAGGGGTCGGGGTGAGGTTCTATCGCCGTGGGAAACAGGCCGAATGGGTGCTGGCCAGGGGCGAGCAGTCGATGGGCTATGGCTAGTCGATGGGGGAGGGGGAGGGGTGCCCCCTGATCCGGCTGATTACGTGAAACGTGAGGGGGTTGAATGGGCCGGTTAAGCGGGCCCGGGTGTTTTCGCATCTGAAGGGGCTGAAGGCGGACGTGGCCATGCTCCAGGAGACCCACCTGAAGGTGGCGGACCAGGTCCGTCTGAGGAAGGGGTGGGTGGGGCAGGTTTTCCACTCAGGGCTCGACTCGAAGAACGGAGGGGGGGGGGGGGGGGGGGGGGGTGTGGCGATCCTGGTGGGGAAGAGGATGGCGTTTGAGGCGTCTGAGGTGGTGGCTGATAGTGGCGGCAGATATGTGATGGTGAGCGGTAAGCTGCAGGGGGAGAGGGTGGTGTTGGTAAATGTGTACGCCCCAAATTGGGATGATGCTGGTTTCATGAGGCATATGTTGGGCCGCATTCCTGGCCTGGAGGTGGGGGGGCTTGATAATGGGGGGGGACTTCAATACGGTGCTGGATCCCCTACTGGATCATTCTAGTTCAAGGACAGACAGGAGGCCGGCGTCGGCCAAGGTGTTGAGGGAGTTTATGGACCAGATGGGAGGAGTGAATCCCTGGAGGTTCGGGAGGCCGAGGGCTCGGGAGTACTCCTTTTTCTCCCATGTGCACAGGGTTTCTTCCCGCATTGATTTCTTTGTTCTGAGCCGGGGACTGGTCCCGAGGGTGGAGGAGGCCAAATATGCGGCTATCGCGATTTCGGACCATGCTCCGCATTGGGTGGATCTGGAGATGGGGGAGGCGCGGGACCAGCGCCCGCGTTGGCGTCTGGACGTGGGGTTGTTGGCTGATGAGGAGGTGTGTAGGAGGGTTCGGGTATGTATCGAGAGATACCTCGAGGTCAATGATACTGGGGAGATCCAGGTGGGGATGATGTGGAAGGCTCTGAAGGCAGTGATTAGGGGGGAGCTGATCTCCATCTGAGCCCACAGGGAGAGGGGGGAGAGGAGGGAGAGGGAGAGACTGGTGGAGGAGCTGTTGAGTGTGGATAGGAGGTACGCGGAGGCCCCGGAGGAGGGATTGCTGGGGGAACGGCGTAGCTTGCAGACCAAGTTTGATTTATTGACCACCAGAAAGGCGGAGACACAGTGGAGGAAGGCGCAGGGAGCGGTCTATGAGTATGGAGAGAAGGCGAGCAGGATGCTGGCGCACCAGCTGCGTAAGCGGGACGCGGCTAGAGAGATTGGTGGAGTGAAGGATAGAGATGGGAATGTGGTGCAGCAGGGGGCAGAGGTCAATGAGGTCTTTAGGGACTTCTATAGGGAACTGTACCGGTCGGAGCCGCTGGTGGTGGGAGGGGGAATGGAGAATTTTTTGGACAGGCTCCGATTTCCAAGGGTGCAGGAGGAGCAGGTGGAGGGACTGGGGGCGCCGATCGAGTTGGAGGAGCTGGTCAGAGGGATTGGCCACATGTAGTCGGGGAAGGCGCCGGGACCGGATGGGTTCCCGGTGGAATTTTATAAGAAATACGCGGACCTGTTGGGCACCCTGTTGGTTCGGACCTTTAACGATGCATGGGAGGGGGGTGTTCTGCCCATGACGATGTCTCGGGCGCTAATCTCCCTGATCCTGAAGCGTGATAAGGACCCCTTGCAGTGCGGTTCATACAGGCCGATTTCACTGCTGAATGTGGATGCCAAGTTGCTGGCGAAGATCTTGGCCACTAGAATAGAGGACTGGGTGCCGGGGGTGGTATATGAAGATCAGACGGGTTTTGTGAAGGGGAGGCAGCTGAACACTAACGTGCGAAGGTTTCTAAATGTGATAATGATGTCGGCAGCAGAAGGGGAGGCGGAGATTGTGGTGGCATTGGATGCGGAGAAGGCCTTTGACAGGGTTGAGTGGGGGTAATTGTGGGAGGTGTTGGAAAGGTTCGGGTTTGGGGTGGGATTTAAATGGGTGAGGTTGCTGTACGAGGCCCCGATGGCGAGTGTAGCGACAAATGAGAGGAGGTCCGAGTACTTCAGGCTCCACCGTGGGACGAGGCAGGGGTGCCCCCTGTCCCCCTTGCTTTTTGCACTGGCAATAGAGCCTCTTGCCATGGCTCTCAGGGAGTCGAGGAGGTGGAGGGATCTGGTGCGAGGGGGGGAGGAGCACCGAGTGTCGCTGTATGCGGACGACTTGCTGCTGTATGTAGTAGACCCGGTGGGGGGAATGCCGGAGGTGATGGAGATTCTTGCTGAGTTCGGGAGTTTCTCGGGATATAAATTGAACCTGGGCAAGAGCGAGCTGTTTGTTGTATACCCGGGAGATCAGGAGGAGGGGATTGGTAGGCTCCCGTTAAAGAGGCAGTGAGGAGTTTTAGGTACCTGGGGGTTCAGGTGGCTAGGAGCTGGGGGACTCTGCACAAGCTCAATTTTACTAGGTTGGTGGAGCAGATGGAGGAGGAATTTAAAAGGTGGGACATGCTGCCGCTGTTGTTAGCGGGTAGAGTACAGTCCGTTAAAATGACAGTGCTCCCGAGGTTATTGTTTTTGTTTCAGTGCCTCCCCATTTTCGTTCCGAGGGCCTTTTTTAGGAGGGTGAACAGCAGCATTCTGGGATTTGCTTGGGCGCATGGGACTCCGAGGGTAAGGAGAGTCTTTTTGGAGCGGGGCAGGGATAGAGGGGGGCTGGCGCTGCCCAACCTCTCTGGGTACTATTGGGCGGCTAATGTCTCGATGGTACGCAAGTGGGTAATGGAGGGGGAGGGGGCAGCATGGAAAAAGATGGAGATGGCGTCCTGCGGAGGCACGAGCCTGAAGGCACTGATAACGACTCCATTGCCGCTCCCTCCAATGAGGTACACCACGAGCCCGGTGGTGGCGGCCACCCTCAAAATCTGCGGGCAGTTGAGGCGACACAGGGGGGAAGTGGGGGGCTCGGTGGAGGCCCCGCTGTGGGGCAACCACCGGTTTGTCCCAGGGAACATGGATGGCGGGTTCCTGGGGTGGCACAGGGCGGGCATTAGGAAGCTGGGAGACCTGTTTATTGACGGGAGGTTCGCGAGCCTTGGTGAACTGGAGGAGAAGTTTGAGCTCCCCCGGGGAATATGTTCAGGTACCTTCAGGTCAAGGCGTTTGCTAGGCGACAGGTGGAGGGGTTCCCTTTGCTGCCCCCGCGGGGGGTAGGGGATAGGGTGCTTTCGGGAGTGTGGGTCGGGGATGGGAAGGTGTCTGACATCTACCAGGTAATGCAGGAGGTGAGGGAGGCGTCGGTAGAGGAGCTGAATGCTAAGTGGGAGGTGGAGCTGGGGGAGCAGATTGAGGAGGGGACATGGGCGGACGCCCTGGAGAGGGTGAACCCCTCCTCTTCATGTGCGAGGCTTAGTCTCATCCAGTGCAAGGTGCTGCACCGGGCCCACATGTCCGGATCTAGGATGAGTAGGTTCTTTGGGGGCGAAGACAGGTGCGTCAGGTGTTCGGGGAGTCCAGCGAACCATGCCCATATGTTCTGGGCATGCCCGGCACTGGAGGAGTTCTAGAAGGGGGTGGCGGAGACGGTGTCGAGGGTGGTGGGATCCAGGGTCAAGCCAGGTTGGGGACTCGCGATATTTGGGGTTGGGGTGGAGCCGGGAGTGCAGGAGTCGAAAGAGGCCGATGTCTTGGCCTTTGCATCCCTAGTAGCCCGTCGGAGGATCTTGCTGCAGTGGAAAGATGCGAGACCTCCGAGTGTGGAGACCTGGATTAATGACATAGCAGGATTCATTAAGCTGGAGAGGGTCAAATTTGCCCTGAGGGGGTCGATACAAGGGTTCTTTAGGAGGTGGCAGCCTTTCCTCGACTTTCTGGCTCAACGATAAGGTACTAGGTCAGCAGCAGCAGCAACCCAAGGGGGAGGGGGGGAAGGGGGGGGGGGTTTAGGGGGATAGTGTTTAAGTTAATTTGCTTATTGTTAATTTATTCTGTTGTTTATTGGGGTTGGGGGGGGTGGGGGGGTTTGTTATATGCGTTGTTACGGGTGCCGGGGGGGTGTTTATTATTATTATTGTTATTGTTATTATTGTATTGTTTTGTTGATATATATTTTTCAAAAAATTTCAATAAAAATTATTTTTTTTTAAAAAAGGACAGTATTACGGTGGCAGAAAGAACGTTTGATGAGGACCCTTCTACTGAGGTAGTATGGGCTGAGGTTAGGAACAGGAAAGGAATGGTCACCCTGTTAGGGGTTTTCTATAGGCCTCCGAAAAGTTCAAGAGATGTAGAGGAAAGGATTGCAAAGGTGATTCTGGATAGGAGCAAAAGTAACAGGATAGTTGTTATGGGGGACTTTAACTTTCCAAATATTGACTGGAAACACTATGGTTCAAGGACTTTAGATGGGTCTGTTTTTGTCCAATGTGTGCAGGAGGGTTTCCTGACACAGTATGTAGATAGGCCAACGAGAGGCGAGGCCATATTGGATTTGGTACTGGGTAATGAACCAGGATAGATGTTTGATTTGGAGGTCGGTGAGCACTTTGGTGATAGTGACCACAATTTGATTACGTTTACTTTAGTGATGGAAAGGGATAGGTATATACCGCAAGGCAAGAGTCATATCTGGGGGAAAGGCAATTATGATGCGATGAGGCAAGACTTAGGATGCATCGGATGGGGAGGGAAACTGCAAGGGATGGGCACAATTGAAATGTGGAGCTTGTTCAAGGAACAGCTACTGCGTGTCCTTGATACGTATGTACCTGTCAGGCAGGGAGGAAATAGTCGAGCGAGGGAACTGTGGTTTACTAAAGTAGTTGAAACACTTGTCAAGAGGAAGAAGGAAGCTTATGTAAAGATGAGACGTGAAGGTGCAGTTAGGGCGCTTGAGAGTTACAAGCTAGCTAGGAAGGACCTAAAGAGAGAGCTAAGAAGAGCCAGGAGGGGACATGAGAAGTCTTTGGCAGGTAGGATCAAGGATAACCCTAAAGCTTTCTATAGGTATGTCAGGAATAAAGAATGACTAGGGTAAGAGTAGGGCCAGTCAAGGACAGTAGTGGGAAGTTGTACGTGGAATCCGAGGAGATAGGAGGTGCTAAATGAATATTTTTCGTCTGTATTCACACAGGAAAAAGACAAAGTTGTCGAGGAGAATACTGAGATACAGGCTACTCGACTAGAAGGGCTTGAGATTCATAAGGAGGAGGTGTTAGCAATTCTGGAAAGTGTGAAATTAGATAAGTCCCCTGGGCTGGATAGGATTTATCGTAGGATTCTCTGGGAAGCTAGGAAGGAGATTGCTGAGCCTTTGGCTTTGATCTTTTTTAAAATAAATTTAGAGTACCCAATTCATTTTTTTTTTTCAATTGAGGGGCAATTTCGCATGGCCAATTCACCTACTCTGCACATCTTTTGGGTTGTGGGGGCGAAACCCACGCAAACACGGGGAGAATGTGCAAACTCCCCACGAACAGTGACCCAGAGCCGGGATCGAACCTGGGACCTCAGCACCGTGAGGCAACAGGGCTAATCCACTGTGCCACCGTGCTGCCAGGCTTTGATCTTTATGTCATCATTGTCTACAGGAATAGTGCCAGAAGACTGGAGGATAGCAAATGTTGGCCCCTTGTTCAAGAAGGGGAGTGGAGACAACCCCAGTAACTATAGACCAGTGAGCCTTACTTCTGTTGTGGGCAAAGTCTTGGAAAGGTTTATAAGAGATAGGATGTATAATCATCTGGAAAGGAATAATTTGATTAGAGATAGTCAACACGGTTTTGTGATGGGCAGGTCGTGCCTCACAAACCTTATTGAGTTCTTTGAGAAGGTGACCAAACAGGTGGACGAGGTTAAAGCAGTTGATGTGGTGTATATGGATTTCAGTAAAGCATTTGATAAGGTTCCCCACGGTAGGCTATTGCAGAAAATACGGAGGCATGGGATTCAGGGTGATTTAGCAATTTGGATCAGAAATTGGCTAGCTGGAAGAAGACAAAGGGTGGTGGTTGATGGGAAATGTTCAGCCTGGAGTCCAGTTACTAGTGGTGAACCACAAGGATCTGTTTTGGGGCCACTGCTGTTTGTCATTTTTATAAATGACCTGGAGGAGGGCGTAGAAGGATGGGTGAGTAAATTTGCAGATGACACTAAAGTCAGTGGAGTTGTGGACAGTGCGGAAGGATGTTACAAGTTACAGAGGGACATAGATAAGCTGCAGAGCTGGGCTGAGAGGTGGCAAATGGAGTTTAATGCAGAAAAGTGTGAGGTGATTCATTTTGGAAGGAATAACAGGAAGACAGAGTACTGGGCTAATGGTAAGATTCTTGGTAGTGCGGATGAGCAGAGAGATCTCGGTGTCATATTGGTCTGGGTTTATATGGGACGTATATCAGTCTTGGTGTATATGTGACGTATATTAGTCTGGGTTTCTATGTGATGTACATCAGTCTGGGTGTATATGTGATGTATATAATTCTGAGTGTATATGTCATGTCAATCAGTCTGTGTGCAAATGTGATGTATATCAATCTGGGTGTATATGTGATGTGTTTCAGTTTGGGTGTGTATGTGATGTATATTAGTCTGGGTTTATATGTGATGTATATCAGTCTGGGTGTATGTGTGATGTATATCAGTATGTGTGTATATGTGATGTGTATCAGTCTGGGTTTATATGTGATGCATATCAGCCTGGGTGTATATGTGATGCATATCAGTCTTCGTGCATACGTGACATATATCAGTCTGGGTGTATATGTGATGTATATCAGACTGGGTGTATATGTGATGTATATCACTCTGGGTATATGTGTGATGTATATCAGTCTGGGTGTATACGTGATGTTTATGAGCCTGGATGTATACGTGATTTATATCAGTCTGGGTTTAAATGTGATGTACATCAGTCTGGATTATATGAGATGTATATCAGTCTGGTTTTATAAGTGATGTATATCAGTGTAGGTGTCTATGTGATGTATATCAGTCTGGGTAGAAATGTGATGTACATCAGTTTGGGTGCATATATGACGTATATCAGTCTGGGTGTAAATCTGATGTATATCATTCTGGGTGTATATGTGATGTATATCAGTCTGGGTGTATATGTCATGTCTATCAGTCTGGATGCGTATATGATGTATATGAGTCTGGGTTTAGATGTGATGTGTATCAGCCTGGGTTTATTGGTGATGTATATCAGTCTGGTTTTATAAGTGATGTATATCAGTGTAGGTGTCTATGTGATGTATATCAGTCTGGCTAGAAATGTGATGTATATCAGTTTGGGTGCATATATGACGTGTATCAGTCTGGCTGTAAATCTGATGTATATCATTCTGGGTGTATATGTGATGTATATCAGTCTGGGTGCATATGTAATGTATATCAGTCTGGGTGCATGTGTGATATATATAAATCTGGGTGTATATGTGACGTTTATGAGTCTGGGTGTTTACGTGACGTATATTAGTCTGGGTTTCTATGTGATGTACATCAGTCTGGGTGTATATGTGATGTATATAATTCTGAGTGTATATGTCATGTCAATCAGTCTGTGTGCAAATGTGATGTATATCAATCTGGGTGTATATGTGATGTGTTTCAGTTTGGGTGTGTATGTGATGTATATTAGTCTGGGTTTATATGTGATGTATATCAGTCTGGGTGTATGTGTGATGTATATCAGTATGTGTGTATATGTGATGTGTATCAGTCTGAGTTTATATGTGATGCATATCAGCCTGGGTGTATATGTGATGCATATCAGTCTTCGTGCATACGTGACATATATCAGTCTGGGTGTATATGTGATGTATATCAGACTGGGTGTATATGTGATGTATATCACTCTGGGTATATGTGTGATGTATATCAGTCTGGGTGCATATGTGATGTATATCAGTCTGGGTGTATATGTGATGTGTTTCAGTCTGGGTGTGCATGTGATGTATATTAGTCTGGGTTTATATGTGATGTTACTCAGTCTGGGTTTCTATGTGATGTATATCAGCCTGGGTGTATATGTGATGTATATCAGCCTGGGTTTATATGTGATGTATATCAGTCTGGATGTATATGTGATGTGTATCAGTCTGGGTGTATATTTGATATGTATCCGTCTGGTTGCATATGTGATGTATATGAGTCTGTGTGTATATGTGATGTGTATCAATCTGGGTGTCTATGTGATGTGTTTCAGGCTGCGTGTATTTGTGATGTATTTTTAAAAATAAATTTAGAGTACACAACTCATTTTTTCCAATTAAGGGGCGATTCAGCGTTGCCAATCCACCTACCCTGCACATTTCTTGCATTGTTGGGGCAAAATTCACACAAACACAGGGAGAATGTGCAAACTGCACAAGGACAGTGACACAGGGCTGGGATCGAACCAGGGACCTTGGTGCCGTGAGGCAGCAGTGCTAACCACTGCACCACCGTGCTGCCGTATATATGATGTATATCAGTCTGGGTGTATGTGTCATGTGTTTCAGTCTGGATGTAACGGCCATGTATATCATTCTGGATGTATATGTGATGTACAACAGTCTGGATATATGTGATGTACATCAATCTGGGTGTATATGTGATGTATATCTGTCTGGCTGTCTTGTGATGTTTTTCTATCTGGGTGTATATGTGATATATATCAGGCTGGGAGCATATGTGATGTATATCAGTGTGGGTGAATGTGTGATGTATATCGGTCTGTGTGTATATGTGATGTATATGAGTCTGGATGTATATGATGTATATCAGTCTGGGTGTATACATGATGTATATCAGTCTGGGTGTACATGTGATGTATATCAGTCTGGGTGTAAAGGTGATGTATATTGGTCTGGGTTTATATGGGACGTATATCAGTCTTGGTGTATATGTGATGTAAATCAGTCTGGGTGCATATGTGATGTGTTTCAGTCTGGGTGTGTATGTGATGTATATCAGTCTTGGTGTATATGTGATGTATATCAGTCTGTTTGTATGTATGATGTATATCAGTCTGGGTTTCTGTGTGATGTATATCAGTCTGGTTTTATAAGTGATGTATATCAGTCTGGGTATATATGTGATGTATATCAGTCTGAGTGCGAATGTGACGTATATCTGTCTGGGTGTATGTGTGATGGATATCAGTCTGGGTGTATATGTCATATCTATCAGTCTGGGCGCACATGTGATGTATATCAGTCTGTTTGTATGTATGATGTATATCAGTCTGTGTTTCTGTGTGATGTGTATCAGTCTGGGTTTATATATGATGTATATCAGCCTGGGTGTATACGTGATGTATATCAGTATGGGTGAATAAGTGATGTATATCAGTCTGGGTATATATGTGATGTATATCAGTCTGGGTGCGAATGTGACGTATATCTGTCTGGGTGTATATGTGATGTATATCAATCTGGGTGTATATGTGATGTATATCAGTCTGGGTGTAGATATCATAGCTATCAGTCTGGGCGCACATGTGATGCATATCAGTCTGGGTGTATATGTGATGTGTTTCAGTCTGGGTGTATATGTTATGTATATCAGTATGTGTGTATATGTGATGTATATCAATCTGGGTTTATATGTGATGTATCTGAGTCTGGATGTATGTGTGATGTATATCAATCTGGGTGTATATGTGACGTTTATGAGTCTGGGTGTATACGTGATGTATATTAGTCTAGGTTTATATGTGATGTACATCAGTCTGGGTTTATCTGTGATGTATATCAGTCTGGGTTTATATAGGGTGAATATCAGCCTGGGTGTATTTGTGATGCATATCAGTCTTCGTGCATATGTGACATATATCAGTCTGGGTTTAGATGTGATGTGTATCAGCCTGGGTTTATATGTGATGTATATCAGTCTGGTTTTATAAGTGATGCATATCAGTCAGGGTGTCTATGTGATGTATATCAGTCTGGGTATATATGTGATGTATATCGGTCTGGGTGCATATATGACGTATATCAGTCTGGGTGTATATGTGATGCATATCAGTCTGGGAGTATATGTGATGTATATCAGTCTGGGTTTATATGTGATCAGTCTGGGTGTATTTGTGATGTATTTCAGTCTGGGTGTATACGTGATGTATATCAGTCTGGGATTATATGTGATGCATATCAGTCAGGGTGTCTATGTGATGTATATCAGTCTGGGTATATATGTGATGTATATCGGTCTGGGTGCATATATGACGTATATCAGTCTGGGAGTATATGTGATGTATATCAGTCTGGGTTTATATGTGATCAGTCTGGGTGTATTTGTGATGTATTTCAGTCTGGGTATATATGTGATGTATATCGGTCTGGGTGCATATATGACGTATATCAGTCTGGGAGTATAAGTGATGTATATCAGTCTGGGTTTATATGTGATCAGTCTGGGTGTATTTGTGATGTATTTCAGTCTGTGTTTATATGTGATGTATATCAGTCTGGGTGTATGTGTGATGGATATCAGTCTTGGTGTATCTGTGACGTTTATATGAGTCTGGGTGTATACGTGATGTATATCAGTTTGGGTTTAGATGTGATGTATATCAGTCTGGGTTTAGATGTGATATATATCAGCCTGGGTTTATATGTGATGTATATCAGTCTGGGTGTATACGTGATGTATATCAATCAGGGTGTGTATGTGATGTATATCACTCTGGGTATATATGTGATTTACATCAGTCTGGGTTTATATGTGATGTATATCAGTATGTGTGTATATGTGATGTATATCAGTCTGTGTTTATATGTGATGTATATCAGTCTGGGTGTATGTGTGATGGATATCAGTCTTGGTGTATCTGTGACGTTTATGAGTCTGGGTGTATACGTGATATATATCAGTCTGGATTTAGATGTGATGTACATCAGTCTGGGTTTATATGTGATGTATATCAGTCTGGTTTAGATGTGTGATATATCAGTCTGGGTTTATATGTGATGTATATCAGTCTGGGTGTATACGTGATGTATATCAATCAGGGTGTGTATGTGATGTATATCAGTCTGGGTTTATATGTGACGTATATCTGTCTGGGTGTATATGTGATGTATATCAATCTGGGTGTATATGTGATGTATATCAGTCTGGGTGTAGATATCATAGCTATCAGTCTGGGCGCACATGTGATGCATATCAGTCTGGGTGTATATGTGATGTGTTTCAGTCTGGGTGTATATGTTATGTATATCAGTATGTGTGTATATGTGATGTATATCAATCTGGGTTTATATGTGATGTATCTGAGTCTGGATGTATGTGTGATGTATATCAATCTGGGTGTATATGTGACGTTTATGAGTCTGGGTGTATACGTGATGTATATTAGTCTAGGTTTATATGTGATGTACATCAGTCTGGGTTTATATGTGATGTATATCAGTCTGGGTTTATATAGGGTGTATATCAGCCTGGGTGTATTTGTGATGCATATCAGTCTTCGTGCATATGTGACATATATCAGTCTGGGTTTAGATGTGATGTGTATCAGCCTGGGTTTATATGTGATGTATATCAGTCTGGTTTTATAAGTGATGCATATCAGTCAGGGTGTCTATGTGATGTATATCAGTCTGGGTATATATGTGATGTATATCGGTCTGGGTGCATATATGACGTATATCAGTCTGGGTGTATATGTGATGCATATCAGTCTGGGAGTATATGTGATGTATATCAGTCTGGGTTTATATGTGATCAGTCTGGGTGTATTTGTGATGTATTTCAGTCTGGGTGTATACGTGATGTATATCAGTCTGGGATTATATGTGATTTACATCAGTCTGTGTTTATATGTGATGTATATCAGTCTGGGTGTATGTGTGATGGATATCAGTCTTGGTGTATCTGTGACGTTTATGAGTCTGGGTGTATACGTGATGTATATCAGTCTGGGTTTAGATGTGATGTATATCAGTCTGGGTTTAGATGTGATATATATCAGCCTGGGTTTATATGTGATGTATATCAGTCTGGGTGTATACGTGATGTATATCAATCAGGGTGTGTATGTGATGTATATCACTCTGGGTATATATGTGATTTACATCAGTCTGTGTTTATATGTGATGTATATCAGTCTGGGTGTATGTGTGATGGATATCAGTCTTGGTGTATCTGTGACGTTTATGAGTCTGGGTGTATACGTGATGTATATCAGTCTGGGTTTAGATGTGATGTATATCAGTCTGGGTTTAGATGTGATATATATCAGCCTGGGTTTATATGTGATGTATATCAGTCTGGGTGTATACGTGATGTATATCAATCAGGGTGTGTATGTGATGTATATCACTCTGGGTATATATGTGATTTACATCAGTCTGGGTTTATATGTGATGTATATCAGTATGTGTGTATATGTGATGTATATCAGTCTGTGTTTATATGTGATGTATATCAGTCTGGGTGTATGTGTGATGGATATCAGTCTTGGTGTATCTGTGACGTTTATGAGTCTGGGTGTATACGTGATGTATATCAGTCTGGGTTTATATGTGATGTATATCAGTCTGGTTTAGATGTGATATATATCAGCCTGGGTTTATATGTGATGTATATCAGTCTGGGTGTATACGTGATGTATATCAATCAGGGTGTGTATGTGATGTATATCAGTCTGGGTATATATGTGATGGATATCAGTCTGGGTGTATATGTGATGTATATCAGTCTGGGTGTATATGTGATGTATCTCAGTCTGCGTATATATGTGGTGTATATTAGCCTGGGTTTATATGATGTAATGTATATCAGTCTGGGTTTATATGTGATGTATATTAGTCTGGGTGCATATATCACGTATATCAATCTGGGTCTATATGTGACGCTTATGAGTCTGGGTGTATACGTGATGTATATTAGTCTGGGTTTCTATGTGATGTACATCAGTCTGGGTTTATATATGATGCATATCAGTCTGGGTGTATATGTGATGTATATCATTCTGGGTGTGTATGTCATGTCCATCAGTCTGGGTGCGTATGTGATGTATATCAATCTGGGTGTATATGTGATGTGTTTCAGTCTGGGTGTGTATGTGATGTATATCAGTCTGGGTGTATATGTGATGTATATCAGACTGGGTGTATATGTGATGTATATCACTCTGGCTATATGTGTAATGTATATCAGTCTGGGTGCATATGTGATGTATATCAGTCTGGGTGTATATGTGATGTGTTTCAGTCTGGGTGTGTATGTGATGTATATCAGTCTGGGTGTATATGTGATGTATATCAGTCTGGGTGTATATGTGATGTGTTTCAGTCTGGGTGTGTATGTGATGTATATCAGCCTGGGTGTATATGTGATGTATATCAGTCTGGGTGTATATATGATGTATATCAGTCTGGGTGTATATGTGATGTTTCTCAGTCTGGGTATATATGTGGTGTATATTAATCTGGGTTTATATGTGATGTATATCAGTCTGGGTTTATATGTGATGTATATTAGTCTGGGTTTATATGTGATGTATATCACTCTCGGTATATGTGTGATGTATATCAGTCTGGTGTGCATATGTGATCTATATCAGTCTGAGTGTATATGTGATGTGCTTCAGCCTGGGTGCGTATGTGATGTATATCAGCCTGGGTGTATATGTGATGTATATCAGGCTGGGTTTATATGTGATGTGTATCAGTCTGGGTGTATATTTGATATGTATCCGTCTGGTTGCGTATGTGATGTATATGAGTCTGTGTGTATATGTGATGTGTATCAATCTGGGTGTCTGTGATGTGTTTGAGGCTGCGTGTATTTGTGATGTATTTTTAAAAATACATTTAGAATATCCAACTCATTTTTTTCCAATTAAGGGGCGATTCAGCGTTGCCAATCACCCTACCCTGCACATTTCTTGTATTGTTGGGGCAAAATTCACACAAACACAGGGAGAATGTGCAAACTGCACAAGGACAGTGACACAGGGCTGGGATCGAACCAGGGACCTTGGTGCCGTGAGGCAGCAGTGCTAACCACTGCACCACCGTGCTGCCGTATATATGATGTATATCAGTCTGGGTGTCTGTGTCATGTGTTTCAGTCTGGAAGTAACGGCCATGTATATCATTCTGGATGTATATGTGATGTACAACAGTCTGGATATATATGTGATGTATATCAGTCTGGGTTTACACGTGATGTATATCAGTCTGGTTGTATATGTGATGTAGATGAGTCTGCGTGCATATGTGATGTACATCAATCTGGGTGTATATGTGATGTATATCTGTCTGGCTGTCTTTGTGATGTTTTTCTATCTGCGTATATATGTGATATATATCAGGCTGGGAGCATATGTGACGTATATCAGTGTGGGTGAATGTGTGATGTATATCAGTCTGTTTGTATGTATGATGTATATCAGTCTGGGTTTCTGTGTGATGTGTATCAGTCTGGGTTTATATGTGATGTATATCAGTCTGGGTGTATAAGTGATGTATATCAATCTGGGTGTATATGTGATGTATATCAGTCTGGGTGTAGATGTCATAGCTATCAGTCTGGGTGCATATGTGATGTATATCAGTCTGGGTGTATATTTGATGTATATCAGTCAGGGTTTATATATGATGTACTTTAGTCTGAATGTGTACGTGATGTATATTAGTCTGGGTGTATATATGATGTATATCAGTCTGGGTGTATATATGATGTATATCAGTCTGTGTGTATATGTGATGTATATCAATCTGGGTGTATAAGTGATGTATATCAGTCTGTGTGTATATGTGATGTATATCAGTCTGTGTGTATATGTGATGTATATCAGTCTGGGTGTATATTTGATGTATATCAGTCAGGGTTTATATATGATGTATATCAGTCTGTGTGTATATATGATGTATATCAGTCTGTGTGTATATGTGATGTGTATCAGTCTGGGTGTATATTTGATGTATATCAGTCTGTGTGTATATGTGATGTATATCAGTCTGTGTGTATATGTGATGTATATCAGTCTGGGTGTATATATGATGTACATCAGTCTGGGTGTATATGTGATGTATATCAGTCTGGGTGTATATTTGATGTATATCAGTCTGGGTGTTTATGTGATGTATATCAGTCTGGGTGTATATTTGATGTACATCAGTCTGGGTGTATATGTGATGTATATCAGTCTGTGTGTATATATGATGTACATCAGTCTGGGTATATATGTGATGTCTATCAGTCTCGGTTTAGATTATGTATATCAGTCTGGGTGTATATATGATGTACATCAGTCCGGGTGTATATGTGATGTCTATCAGTCTGGGTTTAGATGATGTATATCAGTCTGGGTGTATATATGATGTATATCAGTCTGGGTGTATATATGATGTACATCAGTCCGAGTGTATATCTGACCTGTGTCTTTGACCTGGGAGTATATCCTTGTGAATGCTGCAATGAAACTGGCAATTGCTGGTAGTTTGAGAGAGCTGTGCCTGGGTACCTTGGGCAGTGATACTCACTGTGTGCTGTGTAATGTTGGAGCACTGACGGAGGGGGCGGTATGTCTGTGAGATCTGCTCGGGATCAGGCTCTGGGATCGGGTTACAAGAGCTGATCGGCCCGGGGGCTGTTCTGTGTGGGGAGGGTGGGGGCGATGTGAGAAGCCCCTAGCGGACGGGCTCTGTCCCGGGGCAGGTGGGAGGGAAGGGGGGAGTGGGGGCTCGGAAATGCCGGTGAGAGGGAGAACGGGGCATTGCCCGGCACTCAGCCGCTCCGAGTGAACAGGGCAGCGGCCGAGGAGACACTGGAGGCGGCTGAGATCGGCTCCGGGACGGGGGACAGGGACCTTGAAGTGTGGGGGAAGGAGCGGGGGGGGGGGGGGGGGGGGCATGCATGAGGAACCATGGCGGATGTCGGAACTCCCACCATCACCACCAGGATTAAAAAACTGCTCCGCTCCCCTTCACTCAAACTGCGGAGGAGCAAACACCAGGGTGCCGGCAAGAACATCAGTGAGAAGGTGAGTGTCAACCCCCTGTACTGTGTACACACAGGCATCGCAACTAACTGGCAACTGGGCAATGTCAATACTGAGGAGAGAGCTGCATTCAGAGAGGATGCAAGGTGATCCCAACAGATTGCAAATAAAAGCAGGCAGCCCGGGAGTATCAGTCAGAGAGCAAAGGATTGGGGGGGATGGAGACATCAGAAGGGTACATTAACCAGAACAATTGAAATGTTAAATGCACCAAGTAAATGGGTTAAAGGGACAGTTAACAGAGATACCGCTAAGAGCTTGTCCAGAATATTATAAAGTGCGAGATACTCGGCGATGCCAGCAAAGCAGGAATAGTGATCCCAACTGGAATTTGCAGTCGAATATCACAGGCGAATGCATCTTGTTCCTTTGCTGAGTCTGCATATATCCGAGCTCAGTGTTTCTCAGAGGTGTACATTGTTCATAGCTCCCGTGTTTCCTTCCAGCTTCCTCCTGGGTAGTGCCAGGCGGGCACTCTGGGTTCATGGTGTATTGAAGCTTTACATTCACCTGGAGTGTTCATAGCCCACTCTGCTTCCCATTCCGGAGTTTCATTATTCACACTCACTCTGCTTCCCAATCTGGAGTTTCATTATGCACACTCCCTCTGCTTCCCAATCCGGAGTTTCATTATTCATACTCATTCTGCTTTCCAATCCGGAGTTTCATTATTCACACTCACTCTGCTTCCCAATCCGGAGTTTCATTATTCACACTCACTCCGCTTCCCAATCAGGAGTTTCATTATTCACACTCACTCTGCTCCCTGATCCGGAGTTTCATTATTCACACTCGCTCTGCTCCCTAATCTGGAGTTTCATTATTCATACTCACTCTGCTCCCTAATCCGGAGTTTCATTATTCACACTCACTCTGCTTCCCAATCCGGAGTTTCATTATTCACACTCACTCTGCTTCCCAATCCGGAGTTTCATTATTCATACTCATTCTGCTTTCCAATCCGGAGTTTCATTATTCACACCCACTCTTCTTCCCAATCCGGAGTTTCATTATTCACACACACTCTGCTTCCCAATCCGGAGTTTCATTATTCACACTCGCTCTGCTTCCTAATCCGGAGTTTCATTATTCACACTCACTCTGCTTCCCAATCCGGAGTTTCATTATTCACACTCACTCTGCTTTCTAATCCGGAGTTTCATTATTCACACTCACTCTGCTTCCCAATCCGGAGTTTCATTATTCACACTCACGCTGCTTCCCAATTCGGAGGTTCATTACTCACACACACTCTGCTTCCCAATCCAGAGTTTCATTATTCACACTCATTCTGCTTTCCAATCCGGAGTTTCATTATTCACACCCACTCTTCTTCCCAATCCGAAGATTCATTATTCACACTCACTCTGCTCCCTAATCCGGAGTTTCATTATTCGCACTCACTTTGATTTCCAATCCGGAGTTTCATTATTCACATTCACTCTGCTTCCCAATACGGAGTTTTATTATTTACACTCACTCTGCTCCCTAATCCGGAGTTTCATTATTCACACTCACTCTTGAAATGAATGAAATGAAAATCACTTATTGTCACAAGTAGGCTTCAATGAAGTTACTGTGAAAAGCCCCTAGTCGCCACATTCCGGCGCCTGTCCGGGGAGGCTGGTACGGGAATTGAACCGTGCTGCTGGCCTGCCTTGGTCTGCTTCAAAAGCCAGCGATTTAGCCCAGTGTGCTAAACCAGCCCCTCTTGTTCCCAATCCGGAGTTTCATTATTCACACTCACTCTGCTTCCCAATCAGGAGTTTCATTATTCACACTCACTTTGATTTCCAATCCGGAGTTTCATTATTCACACTCACTCTGCTTCCCAATCCGGAGTTTCATTATTCACACTCACGCTGCTTCCCAATTCGGAGGTTCATTACTCACACACACTCTGCTTCCCAATCCGTGGTTTCATTATTCACACTCACTCTGCTCCCTAATCCGTAGTTTCATTATTCGCACTCACTCTGCTTTCCAATCCGGAGTTTCATTATTCACATTCACTCTGCTTCCCAATCCGGAGTTTCATTATTCACACTCACTCTGCTTCCTAATCCGGAGTTTCATTATTCACACTCACTCTGCTTCCCAATCCGGAGTTTCATTATTCACACTCACTCTGCTTCCCAATCAGGAGTTTCATTATTCACACTCACTCTGCTCCCTAATCCGGAGTTTCATTATTCGCACTCACTTTGATTTCCAATCCGGAGTTTCATTATTCACACTCACTCTGCTTCCCAATCCGGAGTTTCATTATTCACACTCACGCTGCTTCCCAATTCGGAGGTTCATTACTCACACACAGTCTGCTTCCCAATCCGGAGTTTCATTATTCACACACACTCTGCCTCCCAATCCGGAGTTTCATTATTCACACTCACTCTGCTTCCCAATCCGGAGTTTCATTATTCACACTCACTCTTGTTCCCAAACTGGAGTTTCATTATTCACACTCACTCTGCTCCCTAATCCGGAGTTTCATTATTCACACTCACTCTGCTTCCCAATCCGGAGTTTCATTATTCACACTCACTCTTGTTCCCAAACTGGAGTTTCATTATTCACACTCGCTCTGCTTCCCAATCCGGAGTTTCATTATTCACACTCACTCTGCTCACTACTCCGTAGTTTCATTATTCATACTCATTCTGCTTCCCAATCCGGAGTTTCATTATTCACACTCACTCTGCTTCCCAATCCGGAGGTTCATTACTCACACACACTCTGCTTCGCAATCAGGAGTTTCATTATTCACACTCACTCTGCTACCTAATCTGGAGTTTCATTATTCACACTCACTCTGCTACCTAATCCGGAGTTTCATTATTCACACTCCCTCTGCTTCCCAATACGGCGTTTCATTATTCACACTCACTCCCCTTCCCAATCCAGAGTTTCATTATTCACACTCACTCTGCTCCCTAATCCGGAGTTTCATTATTCACAATCACTCTTCTTCCCAATCCGGAGTTTTATTATTCACATTCACTCTGCTTCCCAATACGGAGTTTTATTATTCACACTCACTCTGCTCCCTAATCCGGAGTTTCATTATTCACAATCACTCTGCTTTCCAATCCGGAGTTTCACTATTCACACTTACTCTGCTTCCCAATACAGAGTTTCATTATTCACATTCACTGTGCTTCCCAATCTGGAGTTCCATTATTCACACTCACTCTGCTCCCTAATCCGGAGTTTCATTATTCACACTCACTCTGCTTTCCAATCCGGAGTTTCATTATTCACATTCACTCTGCTTCCCAATCAGGAGGTTCATTATTCACACTCACTGTGCTTCCCAATCCAGAGTTTCATTATTCACACTCGCTCTCCCGCTAATCCGGAGTTTCATTATTCACACTCGCTCTCCCGCTAATCCGGAGTGTCAGTGTTCACACTCGCTCTCCCGCTAATCCGGAGTTTCATTATTCACACACGCTCTCCCGCTAATCCGGAGTTTCATTATTCACACTCGCTCTCCCGCTAATTCGGAGTTTCATTATTCACACTCGCTCTCCCGCTAATCCGGAGTTTCATTATTCACACTCGCTCTCCCCCTTATCCGGAGTTTCATTATTCACACTCTGCTCCCTAATCCGGAGTTTAATTATTCACACTCGCTCGCCCGCTAATCCGGAGTTTCATTATTCACACTTGCTCTCCCGCTATTCCGGAGTGTCTTTATTCACACTCGCTCTCCCGCTAATCCGGAGTGTCTTTATTGACACTCGCTCTCCCGCTAATCCGGAGTGTCTTTATTGACACTCGCTCTCCCGCTTTTCCGGAGTGTCTTCATTCACGCTCGCTCTCCCGCTAATCCGGAGTGTCTTTATTCAGACTCGCTCTCCCGCTAATCCGGAGTGCCTTTATTCACACTCGCTCTACCGCTAATCCGGAGTTTCATTATTCACACTCGCTCTCCTGCTAATCCGGTGTTTCATTATTCACAGTCGCTCTCCCGCTAATCCGGAGTTTCATTATTCACACTTGCTCTCCCGCTAATCCGGAGTTTCATTATTCACACTTGCTCTCCTGCTAATCCGGAGTTTTATTATTCACACTTGCTCTCCCGCTAATCCGGAGTTTCATTATTCACACTCGCTCTCCCGCTAATCCGGAGTTTCATTATTCACACTCACTCTGCTTCCCAATCCGGAGTTTCATTATTCACACTCACTCTGCTTCCTAATCCGGAGTTTCATTATTCACACTCACTCTGCTTCCCAATCCGGAGTTTCATTATTCACACTCACGCTGCTTCCCAATTCGGAGGTTCATTACACACACACACTCTGCTTCCCAATCCAGAGTTTCATTATTCACACTCATTCTGCTTTCCAATCCGGAGTTTCATTATTCACACCCACTTTTCTTCCCAATCCGGAGATTCATTATTCACACTCACTCTGCTCCCTAATCCGGAGTTTCATTATTCGCACTCACTCTGCTTTCCAATCCGGAGTTTCATTATTCACATTCACTCTGCTTCCCAATACGGAGTTTTATTATTCACACTCACTCTGCTCCCTAATCCGGAGTTTCATTATTCACACTCACTCTTGTTCCCAATCCGGAGTTTCATTATTCACACTCACTCTGCTTCCCAATCAGGAGTTTCATTATTCACACTCACTTTGATTTCCAATCCGGAGTTTCATTATTCACACTCACTCTGCTTCCCAATCCGGAGTTTCATTATTCACACTCACGCTGCTTCCCAATTTGGAGGTTCATTACTCTCACACACTCTGCTTCCCAATCCAGAGTTTCATTATTCACACTCACTCTGCTCCCTAATCCGTAGTTTCATTATTCGCACTCACTCTGCTTCCCAATCCGGAGTTTCATTATTCACACTCACTCTGCTTCCCAATCCGGAGTTTCATTATTCACACTCACGCTGCTTCCCAATTCGGAGGTTCATTACTCACACACACTCTGCTTCCCAATCCAGAGTTTCATTATTCACACTCACTCTGCTCCCTAATCCGTAGTTTCATTATTCACATTCACTCTGCTTCCCAATCCGGAGTTTCATTATTCACACTCACTCTGCTTCCTAATCCGGAGTTTCATTATTCACACTCACTCTGCTTCCCAATCCGGAGTTTCATTATTCACACTCACTCTGCTTCCCAATCAGGAGTTTCATTATTCACACTCACTCTGCTCCCTAATCCGGAGTTTCATTATTCACACTCACTTTGATTTCCAATCCGGAGTTTCATTATTCACACTCACTCTGCTTCCCAATCCGGAGTTTCATTATTCACACTCACGCTGCTTCCCAATTCGGAGGTTCATTACTCACACACAGCCTGCTTCCCAATCCGGAGTTTCATTATTCACACACACTCTGCTTCCCAATCCGGAGTTTCATTATTCACACTCACTCTGCTTCCCAATCCGGAGTTTCATTATTCACACTCACTCTTGTTCCCAAACTGGAGTTTCATTATTCACACTCACTCTGCTCCCTAATCCGGAGTTTCATTATTCACACTCACTCTGCTTCCCAATCCGGAGTTTCATTATTCACACTCACTCTTGTTCCCAAACTGGAGTTTCATTATTCACACTCGCTCTGCTTCCCAATCCGGAGTTTCATTATTCACACTCACTCTGCTCACTACTCCGTAGTTTCATTATTCATACTCATTCTGCTTCCCAATCCGGAGTTTCATTATTCACACTCACTCTGCTACCTAATCCGGAGTTTCATTATTCACACTCCCTCTGCTTCCCAATACGGCGTTTCATTATTCACACTCACTCCCCTTCCCAATCCAGAGTTTCATTATTCACACTCACTCTGCTCCCTAATCCGGAGTTTCATTATTCACACTCACTCTTCTTCCCAATCCGGAGTTTTATTATTCACATTCACTCTGCTTCCCAATACGGAGTTTTATTATTCACACTCACTCTGCTCCCTAATCCGGAGTTTCATTATTCACACTCTGCTCCCTAATCCGGAGTTTAATTATTCACACTCGCTCGCCCGCTAATCCGGAGTTTCATTATTCACACTTGCTCTCCCGCTATTCCGGAGTGTCTTTATTCACACTCGCTCTCCCGCTAATCCGGAGTGTCTTTATTGACACTCGCTCTCCCGCTAATCCGGAGTGTCTTTATTGACACTCGCTCTCCCGCTTTTCCGGAGTGTCTTCATTCACGCTCGCTCTCCCGCTAATCCGGAGTGTCTTTATTCAGACTCGCTCTCCCGCTAATCCGGAGTGCCTTTATTCACACTCGCTCTACCGCTAATCCGGAGTTTCATTATTCACACTCGCTCTCCTGCTAATCCGGAGTTTCATTATTCACAGTCGCTCTCCCGCTAATCCGGAGTTTCATTATTCACACTTGCTCTCCCGCTAATCCGGAGTTTCATTATTCACACTTGCTCTCCTGCTAATCCGGAGTTTTATTATTCACACTTGCTCTCCCGCTAATCCGGAGTTTCATTATTCACACTCGCTCTCCCGCTAATCCGGAGTTTCATTATTCACACTCACTCTGCTTCCCAATCCGGAGTTTCATTATTCACACTCACTCTGCTTCCTAATCCGGAGTTTCATTATTCACACTCACTCTGCTTCCCAATCCGGAGTTTCATTATTCACACTCACGCTGCTTCCCAATTCGGAGGTTCATTACACACACACACTCTGCTTCCCAATCCAGAGTTTCATTATTCACACTCATTCTGCTTTCCAATCCGGAGTTTCATTATTCACACCCACTCTTCTTCCCAATCCGGAGATTCATTATTCACACTCACTCTGCTCCCTAATCCGGAGTTTCATTATTCGCACTCACTCTGCTTTCCAATCCGGAGTTTCATTATTCACATTCACTCTGCTTCCCAATACGGAGTTTTATTATTCACACTCACTCTGCTCCCTAATCCGGAGTTTCATTATTCACACTCACTCTTGTTCCCAATCCGGAGTTTCATTATTCACACTCACTCTGCTTCCCAATCAGGAGTTTCATTATTCACACTCACTTTGATTTCCAATCCGGAGTTTCATTATTCACACTCACTCTGCTTCCCAATCCGGAGTTTCATTATTCACACTCACGCTGCTTCCCAATTTGGAGGTTCATTACTCTCACACACTCTGCTTCCCAATCCAGAGTTTCATTATTCACACTCACTCTGCTCCCTAATCCGTAGTTTCATTATTCGCACTCACTCTGCTTCCCAATCCGGAGTTTCATTATTCACACTCACTCTGCTTCCCAATCCGGAGTTTCATTATTCACACTCACGCTGCTTCCCAATTCGGAGGTTCATTACTCACACACACTCTGCTTCCCAATCCAGAGTTTCATTATTCACACTCACTCTGCTCCCTAATCCGTAGTTTCATTATTCACATTCACTCTGCTTCCCAATCCGGAGTTTCATTATTCACACTCACTCTGCTTCCTAATCCGGAGTTTCATTATTCACACTCACTCTGCTTCCCAATCCGGAGTTTCATTATTCACACTCACTCTGCTTCCCAATCAGGAGTTTCATTATTCACACTCACTCTGCTCCCTAATCCGGAGTTTCATTATTCACACTCACTTTGATTTCCAATCCGGAGTTTCATTATTCACACTCACTCTGCTTCCCAATCCGGAGTTTCATTATTCACACTCACGCTGCTTCCCAATTCGGAGGTTCATTACTCACACACAGCCTGCTTCCCAATCCGGAGTTTCATTATTCACACACACTCTGCTTCCCAATCCGGAGTTTCATTATTCACACTCACTCTGCTTCCCA
Source organism: Scyliorhinus canicula (assembly GCF_902713615.1). NCBI lineage: Eukaryota > Metazoa > Chordata > Chondrichthyes > Carcharhiniformes > Scyliorhinidae > Scyliorhinus > Scyliorhinus canicula. The sequence continues at coordinate 98,699,154 of NC_052147.1, read as the reverse complement.
ATCCGGAGTTTCATTATTCACACTCACTCTTGTTCCCAAACTGGAGTTTCATTATTCACACTCACTCTGCTCCCTAATCCGGAGTTTCATTATTCACACTCACTCTGCTTCCCAATCCGGAGTTTCATTATTCACACTCACTCTTGTTCCCAAACTGGAGTTTCATTATTCACACTCGCTCTGCTTCCCAATCCGGAGTTTCATTATTCACACTCACTCTGCTCACTACTCCGTAGTTTCATTATTCATACTCATTCTGCTTCCCAATCCGGAGTTTCATTATTCACACTCACTCTGCTTCCCAATCCGGAGGTTCATTACTCACACACACTCTGCTTCGCAATCAGGAGTTTCATTATTCACACTCACTCTGCTACCTAATCTGGAGTTTCATTATTCACACTCACTCCGCTTCCCAATCCGGAGTTTCATTATTCACACTCACTCTTCTTCCCAATCCGGAGTTTTATTATTCACATTCACTCTGCTTCCCAATACGGAGTTTTATTATTCACACTCACTCTGCTCCCTAATCCGGAGTTTCATTATTCACACTCTGCTCCCTAATCCGGAGTTTAATTATTCACACTCGCTCGCCCGCTAATCCGGAGTTTCATTATTCACACTTGCTCTCCCGCTATTCCGGAGTGTCTTTATTCACACTCGCTCTCCCGCTAATCCGGAGTTCTTTATTGACACTCGCTCTCCCGCTAATCCGGAGTGTCTTTATTGACACTCGCTCTCCCGCTTTTCCGGAGTGTCTTCATTCACGCTCGCTCTCCCGCTAATCCGGAGTGTCTTTATTCAGACTCGCTCTCCCGCTAATCCGGAGTGCCTTTATTCACACTCGCTCTACCGCTAATCCGGAGTTTCATTATTCACACTCGCTCTCCTGCTAATCCGGAGTTTCATTATTCACAGTCGCTCTCCCGCTAATCCGGAGTTTCATTATTCACACTTGCTCTCCCGCTAATCCGGAGTTTCATTATTCACACTTGCTCTCCTGCTAATCCGGAGTTTTATTATTCACACTTGCTCTCCCGCTAATCCGGAGTTTCATTATTCACACTCGCTCTCCCGCTAATCCGGAGTTTCATTATTCACACTCACTCTGCTTCCCAATCCGGAGTTTCATTATTCACACTCACTCTGCTTCCTAATCCGGAGTTTCATTATTCACACTCACTCTGCTTCCCAATCCGGAGTTTCATTATTCACACTCACGCTGCTTCCCAATTCGGAGGTTCATTACTCACACACACTCTGCTTCCCAATCCAGAGTTTCATTATTCACACTCATTCTGCTTTCCAATCCGGAGTTTCATTATTCACACCCACTCTTCTTCCCAATCCGGAGATTCATTATTCACACTCACTCTGCTCCCTAATCCGGAGTTTCATTATTCGCACTCACTCTGCTTTCCAATCCGGAGTTTCATTATTCACATTCACTCTGCTTCCCAATACGGAGTTTTATTATTCACACTCACTCTGCTCCGTAATCCGGAGTTTCATTATTCACACTCACTCTTGTTCCCAATCCGGAGTTTCATTATTCACACTCACTCTGCTTCCCAATCAGGAGTTTCATTATTCACACTCACTTTGATTTCCAATCCGGAGTTTCATTATTCACACTCACTCTGCTTCCCAATCCGGAGTTTCATTATTCACACTCACGCTGCTTCTCAATTCGGAGGTTCATTACTCACACACACTCTGCTTCCCAATCCAGAGTTTCATTATTCACACTCACTCTGCTCCCTAATCCGTGGTTTCATTATTCGCACTCACTCTGCTTCCCAATCCGGAGTTTCATTATTCACACTCACTCTGCTTCCCAATCCGGAGTTTCATTATTCACACTCACGCTGCTTCCCAATTCGGAGGTTCATTACTCACACACACTCTGCTTCCCAATCCAGAGTTTCATTATTCACACTCACTCTGCTCCCTAATCCGTAGTTTCATTATTCACATTCACTCTGCTTCCCAATCCGGAGTTTCATTATTCACACTCACTCTGCTTCCTAATCCGGAGTTTCATTATTCACACTCACTCTGCTTTCCAATCCGGAGTTTCATTATTCACACTCACTCTGCTTCCCAATCAGGAGTTTCATTATTCACACTCACTCTGCTCCCTAATCCGGAGTTTCATTATTCACACTCACTTTGATTTCCAATCCGGAGTTTCATTATTCACACTCACTCTGCTTCCCAATCCGGAGTTTCATTATTCACACTCACGCTGCTTCCCAATTCGGAGGTTCATTACTCACACACAGCCTGCTTCCCAATCCGGAGTTTCATTATTCACACACACTCTGCTTCCCAATCCGGAGTTTCATTATTCACACTCACTCTGCTTCCCAATCCGGAGTTTCATTATTCACACTCACTCTTGTTCCCAAACTGGAGTTTCATTATTCACACTCACTCTGCTCCCTAATCCGGAGTTTCATTATTCACACTCACTCTGCTTCCCAATCCGGAGTTTCATTATTCACACTCACTCTTGTTCCCAAACTGGAGTTTCATTATTCACACTCGCTCTGCTTCCCAATCCGGAGTTTCATTATTCACACTCACTCTGCTCACTACTCCGTAGTTTCATTATTCATACTCATTCTGCTTCCCAATCCGGAGTTTCATTATTCACACTCACTCTGCTTCCCAATCCGGAGGTTCATTACTCACACACACTCTGCTTCGCAATCAGGAGTTTCATTATTCACACTCACTCTGCTACCTAATCTGGAGTTTCATTATTCACACTCACTCTGCTACCTAATCCGGAGTTTCATTATTCACACTCCCTCTGCTTCCCAATACGGCGTTTCATTATTCACACTCACTCCCCTTCAAAATCCAGAGTTTCATTATTCACACTCACTCTGCTCCCTAATCCGGAGTTTCATTATTCACACTCACTCTTCTTCCCAATCCGGAGTTTTATTATTCACATTCACTCTGCTTCCCAATACGGAGTTTTATTATTCACACTCACTCTGCTCCCTAATCCGGAGTTTCATTATTCACAATCACTCTGCTTTCCAATCCGGAGTTTCATTATTCACACTTACTCTGCTTCCCAATACAGAGTTTCATTATTCACATTCACTGTGCTTCCCAATCTGGAGTTCCATTATTCACACTCACTCTGCTCCCTAATCCGGAGTTTTATTATTCACACTCACTCTGCTTTCCAATCCGGAGTTTCATTATTCACATTCACTCTGCTTCCCAATCAGGAGGTTCATTATTCACACTCACTGTGCTTCCCAATCCAGAGTTTCATTATTCACACTCGCTCTCCGCTAATCCGGAGTTTCATTATTCACACTCGCTCTCCCGCTAATCCGGAGTTTCAGTATTCACACTCACTCTCCCGCTAATCCGGAGTTTCATTATTCACACACGCTCTCCCGCTAATCCGGAGTTTCATTATTCACACTCGCTCTCCCGCTAATTCGGAGTTTCATTATTCACACTCGCTCTCCCGCTAATCCGGAGTTTCATTATTCACACTCGCTCTCCCCCTTATCCGGAGTTTCATTATTCACACTCTGCTCCCTAATCCGGAGTTTAATTATTCACACTCGCTCGCCCGCTAATCCGGAGTTTCATTATTCACACTTGCTCTCCCGCTATTCCGGAGTGTCTTTATTCACACTCGCTCTCCCGCTAATCCGGAGTGTCTTTATTGACACTCGCTCTCCCGCTTTTCCGGAGTGTCTTCATTCACGCTCGCTCACCCGCTAATCCGGAGTGTCTTTATTTAGACTCGCTCTCCCGCTAATCCGGAGTGTCTTTATTTAGACTCGCTCTCCCGCTAATCCGGAGTGCCTTTATTCACACTCGCTCTACCGCTAATCCGGAGTTTCATTATTCACACTCGCTCTACCGCTAATCCGGTGTTTCATTATTCACAGTCGCTCTCCCGCTAATCCGGAGTTTCATTATTCACTCTTGCTCTCCCGCTAATCCGGAGTTTCATTATTCACACTTGCTCTCCTGCTAATCCGGAGTTTTATTATTCACACTTGCTCTCCCGCTAATCCGGAGTTTTATTATTCACACTTGCTCTCCCGCTAATCCGGAGTTTCATTATTCACACTTGCTCTCCTGCTAATTCGGAGTTTTATTATTCACACTCGCTCTCCCGCTAATCCGGAGTTTCATTATTCACACTTGCTCTCCTGCTAATTCGGAGTTTTATTATTCACACTTGCTCTCCCGCTAATCCGGAGTGTCTTTATTCACACTCGCTCTCCCGCTATTCCGGAGTGTCTTTATTCACACTCGCTCTCCCGCTAATCCGGAGGGTCTTTATTCAGACTCACTCTCCCGTTAATCCGGAGGGTCTTTATTCACACTCGCTCTCCCGCTAATCCGGAGAGTCATTATTCACACTCGCTTTACCGCTAATCCGGAGTGTCTTTATTCACACTCGCTCTCCCGCTATTCCGGAGTGTCTTTATTCACACTTGCTCTCCCGCTAATCTGGAGTGTCTTTATTCACACTCGCTCTCCCGCTAATCCGGAGAGTCATTATTCACACTCGCTTTACCGCTAATCCGGAGTGTCTTTATTCACACTCGCTCTCCCGCTATTCCGGAGTGTCTTTATTCACACTTGCTCTCCCGCTAGTCCGGAGTGTCTTTATTCACACTCGCTCTCCCGCTAATCCGGAGGGTCTTTATTCACACTCGCTCTCCCGCTATTCCGGAGTGTCTTTATTCACACTCGCTCTCCCGCTAATCCGGAGGGTCTTTATTCACACTCGCTCTCCCGCTATTCCGGAGGGTCTTTATTCAGACTCACTCTCCCGCTAATCCGGAGTGTCTTTATTCACACTCGCTGTCCCACTAATCCGGTGTTTCATTATTCACACTTGCTCTCCCGCTAATCTGGAGTGTCTTTATTCACACTCGCTCTCCTGCTAATCCGGAGGGTCTTTATTCAGACTCACTCTCCCGCTAATCCGGAGTGTCTTTATTCACACTCTCTCTCCCGCTAATCCGGAGTGTCTTTATTCACACTCGCTCTCCCGCTAATCCGGAGTTTCATTATTCACACTCGATCTCCCGCTAATCCGGAGTGTCTTTATTCACACTCGCTCTCCCGCTAATCCGGAGTGTCTTTATTCACACTCGCTCTCCCGCTAATCCGGAGTGTCTTTATTCACACTCGCTCTCCCGCTAATCTGGAGTTTCATTATTCACACTCGATCTCCCGCTAATCAGGAGTGTCTTTATTCACACTCGCTCTCCCGCTAATCCGGAGTGTCTTTATTCACACTCGCTCTCCCGGTAATCCGGAGTTTCATTATTCACACTCGCTCTCCCACTAATCCGGAGTTTCATTATTCACACTCGCTCTCCCGCTAATCCGGAGTTTCATTATTCACACTCGCTCTCCCGCTAATCCGGAGTGTCTTTATTCACACTCGCTCTCCCGCTAATCCAGAGTGTCTTTATTCACACTCGCTCTCCCGCTAATCTGGAGTTTCATTATTCACACTCGCTCTCTCGCTGATCTGGAGTTTCATTATTCACACTCGCTCTCTCGCTGATCTGGAGTTTCATTATTCACACTCGCTCTCCCGCTAATCTGGAGTTTCATTATTCACACTCGCTCTCTCGCTGATCTGGAGTTTCATTATTCACACTCTCTCTCCCGCTAATCCGGAGTGTCTTTATTCACACTCGCTCTCCCGCTAATCCGGAGTGTCTTTATTCACACTCTCTCTCCCGCTAATCCGGAGTGTCTTTATTCACACTCTCTCTCCCGCTAATCCGGAGTGTCTTTATTTATTTTCACACGTGCTTTGTGGACTATTGCTTTTGAATTTGTCCATCGTAGGGGACTCTCTGCCCGGGACAGATCTGTGTATCGCCATTACCACTGTTCTGCCTACCTGGAAGGAACTCACGGGTTATTTCAGATCATAGTCAGTGTGTCTGATCATGGATGGTACGCAATAGACCTGATAATAGGTGCATTCAAGATTACAGGGACAGAGGTGATAGAGGAAGAGTGCATCAGCTTGTTGCTGATACATCTGAAATGTCTCCAGTGGAGGTGCGTTTGGCTCATTGATGCTTCCAATCGGACAAACAGTCTGAGAAAATGCATGGTGATGTTTTGTCATCAAGTGGCATGATCTTCATTCCCATTTACACTCGTGCTAAATCAAGACATGTCAATGTTTTACTCTTACTTCCATTCAGTGCAAGGTTTCAGAGTGAAAGGGAGCGGTAGAAGATTAAAAATGCCACTCTTTGTATCACGATGAATCAAAGTAAACGGCTGCATTTAAGTGACTGCAATATAGTTAGTGAATAAAATACCTTCCTATCCTCATTTTTGTCCCATCTGAAGCACATCATGTATTAAGTGTGTAACTTGCATGATTGTGCGAGTACTGATGTCCTTGGACATCCCATTGTTGCCAAGGTTTGCACTAGCTGCTGACTAAGGCACTGCTGTCATCTGCACATTGTTCAAGTTAAAGCACTTCGGCTTTTAAAAACCCGAGTACGTTCACAGGAAACCATGCACCAGGCAAGTGCAATTAATGCTTCCTTTGTAGGTCCTGAGGAGGAAATTAAAATGGGATGGAGAGCAGGATATTGCTCCAAGCAGGATATTACTACTGTCCCCAAGTTGTTTGATGGTCTTTGGCCCAGAATTCTGGTGACTTCAATGGTAGCGCTGGCTTGGTGACATTTTGGTTCATCAGGTCAAGGCAGCTTGGAGCAAGGGTCAGTACCCTTCTCAGGACAACGTGAAGACCTTGCCACCCTCCCTTTCTCTTTGTTTCTCTAATCCAGGGTGAGCCAAGAATAAAATCTCCTTTAACGCAGCGGAATATTCCACAGTACTCTTCACACAGGTGCAAAGTCAAAAATGCCCAGTCACAGATGCCGAGATTAAAAGCCAGGGAAAAATCTTGGTCAGAGATGTGGGTTTCCAATAGGATCTTGAAAAAGGAGGTCAAAGGGGCTTACCAAAGGGTGGGATTTGGTTGGCCAAATCCCAGGGGTGACTGGCGGGGCAAGGAACAGCAGGGTGTGACAGAGTTTAAGGTGATGGAGAGGATAAGGAGTCCGATGCTGAGTTCAGGGTCTAATAGGATGCCAAAAGCTTTGACTAGCCTGAGGCAGTGTTCAGGGATTGTGTGGCAAGGGTGTGGAGTTTGTCAGGCATGGTGGGCATGTGAATTATTCATTTTTGACTTTCCTAGTGCTTCACTGGAGGAAATTTCAGCTTCTTCAAGTCTGGGTGTTGGACAAGTAGTGTAAGAAGGCAGACTGGTGAAGGACTCGAGAAAAGAATAGATTGTTGGGGATTTGTCAAGGGCAGGGGTGGAATGTGAAGCCACAGCTGGAGATGCTGTGACTGTATGTGGAATGGACCAAGCTAGGGTAATCCCAAGGTGGATAACAGAGGAGAATGTTTCGCCAATCTTCATGTGAGCTTACAAAGCAAGTGTCGGCAGCTTGCTGAATCATGGAGCAGTATTGTAGGCAAGTCTGCGTCTGACCTTATGGAATTCAGGTGGCACTTTTAAGTAGGGGCTAAGGGTCAATGGACAGTGGTCAGGGGTGGCTCATTTCTTCCCCCTCTACCTAGCCAGATAGTAGGTCCTGTGGCGCAGTGGGTAGCGTCCCTGCCTCTGAGTCAGAAGCTCCTGGTTCAAGTCCGCTGAAAGACTTGACGGAAGGTGCGTTCACAACACAGCAGACAGCTTGATATCAACCTGTGAATCCTCCCCAACAGATGGCAAAGGGTGGCAGGAAGAGAGGGCAGGATACCTGACCAGGGAAAGAAAATTGAAGCCTGTGCCATCACTATTTACAGTAAGAAGTCTTACAACACCAGGTTAAAGTCCAACAGGTTTGTTTCAAACACGAGCTTTCGGAGCACGGCTCCTTCTTCACCTGAAGAAGGAGCCGTGCTCCGAAAGCTCGTGTTTGAAACAAACCTGTTGGACTTTAACCTGGTGTTGTAAGACTTCTTACTGTGCTCACCCCAGTCCAATGCCGGCATCTCCACATCATCACTATTTACAACATGCATGTCAAAGTGCGTTTTTCCACGGCAACTTGGACACCTTGAGGGAGCTAGGTGGCTGGACGGCTGCCGTCGATTAGATTGGTGCCAACAGTAATGGGTTTGATTCCCCCTTCTGGCTGGTGTGGAGTTGGGACATGCCTCCTTGACGGATCCACGGTGGAGGCCGTGCTGCTGTGGATCGGACTTGCCCTTGCACAGAGAACTGAAGAAGAAGACCTTGCCTGAATGTGTAGAGGACAATTGCATCCAAGCTGCCAGCCCCGAAGTCAACTAACAAACATCGACCAGGAATTGAACCTGGAAGGACTTGGATCTAGTGTTGGAGCTGTGGATTCGAGCCCAACTTGGACTCAGTTCAAACTGACATGGCCTGGTCTGTCACCCCCCATTCTGTTTTCCCACCCTCCCTAGGGTCATGTCACATCAATCCAGGGTGCTGGGACTGTGTTGGCACTGTCAGCGGGTCACTGATAATAATACTAATAATAATCGCTTATTGTCACGAGTAGTCTTCAATGAAGTTACTGTGAAAAGCCCCTAGTCGCCATATTCCAGCGCCTGTTCGGGGAGGCTGTTACAGGAATTGAACCCGCACTGCTGGCCTTGTTCTGCATTACAGCCAGCTGTTTAGCCCACTGTGCTAAACCAGTCCCTATCGAGGGAAGGGGGGTGATGATAACTTGCAGAGAGCTGGGTGCCGGTGCTCCTCAATCTATGCCATAGTCTGACTCCTGCCTGTCTGCTGAGTGCTCACTCACACCCATCACCTGAACGGAGGGATGCTTGGAGAGCTGGGCCAAGGGTTCAGAGGACGGCCTACATTGTGGAAGAAAGTGGCAGAGGCATCATACTGGTTGTGCTCAAGGGTGTTTATTGTGTTTTACAATTCCCCACTCTCCCAAAGGTGCCATCCACCACCTCGTTTCCCCCTCCCCCGGTGCCCTCAGTGATCCTCGATGTGCTTTGCCTTCCTAGCTCTGCCACTACGTGTAGGTGTTAGGTGTCTCACCAGGATGCATCAGTGGTGGAGGCAGCCAGCTACTCATCTATGGCCTTCAATGCCCCTGGCAGGTGTCCTCTAAGGGTTCTGAGGCCGGAGGGGCTTGGCTCACTTGTCGACAGCACATGCACAGCCGTGCCGCCGTGATCCGTGTGCTGTCTGCAAGACACGGCCTCATCAGAGGGGTGGAGCCGATGGCCACCGTCGGTAGTCAATGGGACGGGTTCCTGTTACCGCCCAGCGCCCCCTCCTCCCGCTCAGTGCCCATATGTCCCTGGGGTTCACCTTGGGATGCAGGGGCAGCTGGTTTGAGCCCCGGCTGCCCCTGCATCATCTGGCTCTGCCAGCCCTGGCGATTCCCCATAGTCCGCACTATCGTGTCGACGCCCTCGGCGATGCTCTGCAGCACCTCGGCAATGCCCATCTGTAACTGGGACAAGCTCCACGGTGCCTCGGCCATTCCCATCTGAGAGCGGGACATGTCCCACAGAACCTCATCGAGGTCAGCCTGGTACTGGGTGACACCCCCCAGCAAGTCGGACATTCTGCTGAGACCCTCAGCCATGGCCGTCACCGACTGTTCAACATCTTTGACACCTTCACTAAAGGTGCCGATGTCGTGCATCAGGCTTTCCGCTGTAGTTGCCACCCTAGCAGTGTTAGCCTCTATGCCACTCATTGCCGGTGACATCTCCTGCACCCGTAGCCTCTGGGACTCCTCCAAGCGGCTATGGATCTACTGGAGTGATGCTGACATCTCCCTCTGAACGTCCCGGCCGCACCCTAACGTCTCCATCAGCTCCGGGTAACTCCGGTCCACAGGTTCAGCATCAGGCTGGGATCCAGCTGGGTTCTGGGATCCAGCAGACCTCTGACTGCTGTCTCACTGGGAGTTCCTGCCTCCATCTGATGTACATCAGCAGTGTGTGGTGCTCACCAGATTGTGCCCCAGAAGCCTGATCACTAACATTCCCCACCGAGGTGTTTGTATCTGCGCTGGTGGAGGGTGGGGATGACAGCTGGGCCGAGACTATAACAGTTGCATCCTCGGAGCTCTCCTCCGAGGTGGTCTCCTGAGAGGCTGGAGAGGGGGCCGCCCGGGATAGGCCGGGGCCATCGGCTGGAGGATCGGTGGGTGAATGGACATGTGGTCAGTGGGAGGGATGGGCCAGTCAGTATGGCAATAACAACTCACATTCGACAGGCCCCCTGCGTGGAGCTCAGTGGTTCCTCACCTCTGCGGCTTCCGCCTGTCTCTGCGTTAGTGACCGCCCTGTCCTCAGCAACACCAGTCACCTCCAGGGCCCATTCCTCAAAATTCTGTGGTTGTCAAATTGTGGAATATTGATGCTGGTTGGTGATGCGCTTTTTCTTCCTGTACTTTGATGTTGTGGAATACACAGGATGGAAGGGGACCTCACGCTGGGGGCCTATAACATGTCAGGCGTCCTGTGTTGTTACTGGTGATTACTCCCTCCCAGCACTGGAACTAACATCTAGTGCTGGTGTCAACCGAGAATTGTGCCCGATTTTTAAAATTTTAATCAAAGCCCTCTTTTCGTTGACCTCTTGGTGAGTCAGCGCAAAATGTTTTCAGCTTTCTCCTGAGTGTCATTGTGAGTAGCTCATGTGCCCCTTCCAGGCACTTTAACTTGAGTGTGTGCTGAATAAGCTGCACCGTACCATATTGAGCAAGAGCTGTGAAATTCATGACTGCAGGGTAGTTAATATCAATTGGGTTTTAGTGATGCCGTCCCTTCCAGAGATTGGTTGGTGTACAGTGGGTATAAACATTACGCAGCATGCTGTAAACAATGGAACAAAAGCTAAATACTGTGGATTCTGGAAAGCTGAAATAAGAACATACTGCTGGGAATATTCAGCAGGTCAGATAACATCTGTGAAGAGAAACTGAGCTAGTCTTTCAGATCTGTGGTCTTTCATCAGGTTGGGTCTGGGTCAGGCCGGAAGCCGATGTGAACTACAATCCAGGTCCTATTACTACCAGCCTCACTTCCTTGAGACTGAGGTTTTAAATTCATTCATGGGATGTGGGTGTCACCGGCTAGGCCAGCATTTATTGTCCATCCATAGTTGCCCTTCAGAAGATGGTGATGAGCTGCCTTCTTCAGCCGCTGCAGTCCTTGAGGTGTAGGTACATCCAGAGTGCTGTTAGGGAGGGAGTTCCAGGATGTTGCCCCAGTGACAGTGAAGGAACAGTGATATATTTCCACGTCAGGGTGGTGAGTGACTTGGAGGGGAACCTCCAGGTGGTGGGGTTCCCAGGTATCTGCTGCTCTTGTCCTTCTATGGTAGTGATGGTAGTGGTCATGGGTTTGGAAGGTGCTGTCTAAGGAGCTTTGGTGAGTTACTGCAGTGCATCTTATAGATGGTACACACGGCTGCCATGTTCGTTGATGATCGAGGGTTTGAATGTTTGTGGAAGGGGAGCAATCAAACAGTCTGCTTTGTCCTGGATGGTGTCGAGCTGCTTGAGTGTTATTGGAGCTGCACTCATCCAGGCAAGTGGAGAGTATTCCATCACATTCCTGACTTGTGCCTTGATGGTGGAGGATGTTGATTGTGGGGATTCAGCAATGGTAATGTCAAGGGATGATGGTTAGATCCTCTCTTGAAGGAGATGTTCATTGCCTGGCAGTTGTATAGTGCGAATGTAACTTGCCACTTGTCAGCCCAAGCCTGGATGTTGTCCCGGTCTTGCTGCATTTGAACAATGACTGCGGAGTCGCGAATGATGCTGAATATTGTGCAGTCATCTGCAAACATCCCCACTTCTGACCTTATGATGGAAGGGAGGCCATTGATGAAGCAGCTGAAGATGGTTGGGCCTAGGACACTATCCTGAGGATCTCCTGCAGTGAAGTCCTGGAGCTGAGATGATTGACCTACAACGACCACAGCCATCTTCCTTTGTGCCAGGTATGACTCCAACCAGAGGAGGGTTTTCCCCTGATTCCCATTGACTCCAGTTTTGCTCGGGCTCCTTGATGCCACACTTGGTCAAATGCTGTTGTTGATGGCCCGCAGTGTCTCGTGGATGCCCATTCTTGAGTTCTAGATCTGTTCGAAGTCTGTCCCATTTGGCACAGTGGTAGTGCCACACAACACGATGGAGGGTATCCTCAATGTGAAGAAGGGCCTTTCTCTCAACAAGGACTGTGTGCTGGTCACTTCTACCGATACTTGCATCTGCAGCAGGCAGGTTGGTGAGGGAGAGGTCCAGTATGTTTTTCAAACTTGTTAGTCCCCTCACCGCCTGCTGCAGTCCCAATCTAGCAGCTGTGTCCTTTAGGACCCGGCCCGCTTGGACTGTGGTGGTACCGAGCCACTCCTGGTGACGTACATTGAAGTTCCCCAGCCACAGCATATTCTGTACCCTTGCCACCCTCAGTGCTTCCTCCAAGCACTGATTTATCAGCTGACTGGGGACGGTATGTGGTAATCCTTACCCATGTTTGACGAGAGTGGATGTTGAGGCTCCTGGGGTAACCCCCTCTCGACTGTACACCACTCTGCCCCACCGGGTGTCTTTGTAGCGGTTGAATGGTTGAATTCAACTGAGTGGCTTCTGAGGTCATTTCACAGGCAGCTAAGAGTCAAGCACGTTGCTGCGGGTCCGGAGTCACATATAGACTTAAATATTTCACTTGGTCAGGAAGACTGGCAGAATGGCAGGGAAAAGTGTTAGGAAGGGTGCCCAAAGTCTTCCCGCTGCCATATTGCCAGTAGCAGGGAAGTTGACTGATCAATACGTGCTGGGGTGACCAAGTGAAATATTGAAGTGGTCAAATAAGCAGTACATCTGCAGAAAGGCCGTCTGCCGCAAGGTGAGACCGCCCAGTGAAACCTGGGGCCTTCAGTGGGCCCTGGGGTTGTAGATGGTGGTGGTGGGAGTGGGGGGTGGGGAGTGAATTCCATGGCCACAGACCCCCTGACAGCAAGAGCTGCCACTAAACCTATGTCCCCATTGATGTTTTAGGACAGGGGAGGGATGAGGAAGGATTCTAAAACAAGGAGGAAACTTTTAAAATGGCTGTTTTTGCTGGACTGGAAGGCAATGTGGATTAGTGAGCGTAGGGGGCGAGGGTGTGTGTGAATGGGACTAAGTGCGAGTTGGAACATGGGCAGCAACGATTTGGATGGCATCAAGTCGCTGGGATTTGGGATGGTAGGTTTGCAGTGGGACATGATTGCTTGCTGCTCTGGAAAGGAAACCTGGGGCGGAATTCAATGTAAAAATTTCTAAGTTGATTTGTGGTGGGTTTTACAGTGAGTTTCCTGCTGGCTCTGCTGGTGAGTTTCCCACCGCTATCAATTGGCACTTAAGGCCCGATACTCCCAAAAGGGAACAAAGTCCCCGAGCGAGCGCGTTTGGCCGCGTGTTTCCTGGTGCTCGCAGTGCCAAGAAACACATGGCTATTCAACGTGGCTCGTTGAACAGGGGCCCCGTGGCTGAGGTCACACCTAGCCCCGTTTTGTGCAGGGGGGGGGGGCTCTGCTTACCGGAATTCCTCAGTGTAAGGCGTCACAATCTGTGAGGCCCCCCAAACAATCCTCAACCTCCACCCCCACCTCCCAGTCTGAACGCACAATGGGAGGGTCCCCGGCCCGATCGCACACGTGCAGAAAATGCCAGCTTGGCACACTGGCAGTGCACATGCCAGATGGCACTGCCAGGGTGTCCAGGTGGCACCAGCAGTGCCAGGGCACTACCCTGCCCGAAGGGCATGCAGCTGGGGGGCCTCTAATCCCCTGGGAGATCCCCAAAATGTCCTTCTGCCTGGTCCCCATTTGTGGGGATCAGTGCTGAACGGCATTCACCCAATGTCTCTGAGGTAATGGGGATAAATCCCAAATCCTCAGGTACCTTGGGAATCTGAACATTAGAGTAAGGCTTACTGCCTCACTCTAACATTTGGATTTGATTCATTGTCATGTGTACCGAGGTACAGTGAAAAATATTGTTCTGTAGTTACCAGGGCGTGGTTGACAGCCAATCGTAGCAGAGAATTTGCGTGAGGAGATGAACGAGTCCCCCGGCCCTCCTGGCCCACAGGCAGTGCTGTAAAAAGCACATGGCAGCTGGATCTGGTTGCTCCCGTCTGCCTTCAGTTTAAAAAAAATAAATTTAGTGTACCCAATTATTTTTTTTCCAATTAATGGGCAATTTGATGTGGCCCATCCACCAAACCAGCACATCTTTGGGTTGTGGGGGTGAAACCCACGCAGACACGGGGAGAATGTGCAAACTCCACATAGATAGTGACCCAGGGCCGGGATTCGAACCTGGGTCCTCAGCGCCGTAGGCAGCAATGCTAACCACTGTGCCACCGAGCCGCCCTGCATCTCCCTTCGGTTGGCGATTTTCCCGATTCCTCGAAAACCCGGCCGGCCAGTGTTAAATTTAAATGGCTGCACAAGTATCAGTAATGGAGCCTCGTTATTATCTCCACAAGATTCCAAAAGCCACCATGGTTGAACTGAAAGTGGTTGAGATCATAAACACCTCGGTCCTAAACTCTGGAATCCCTTCTCTAAACTTCTCTACTTCTCTCTCTCTCTCTCTCCTCATTTACAACGCTCCATAACAGCTACATCTTTGACCAAGCTTTTGGTAGCCAGCGCTAAAAATTTCTTTGTGTGGCTCAGTGTCAATGTGTGTCTGGTAATGCTCCTGTGAAGCACCTTGCATGGCTTACCGTGTGTAAAGGTGCTATGGGACAAGCAAGCTGTTTTTGGACACCCAGAAGAAACGCTGCACCTTCATTTTTTTTTCATTTTTTAATTTTGTTTTTAAAATTTAGCGTACCCAATTATTTTTTCCAATTAAGGGGCAATTTAGCGTGGCCAATCCACCTACCCTGCACATCTTTTGGGTTGTGGGGGCGAAACCCACGCAGACACGGGGAGAATGTGCAAACTCCACACAGACAGTGACCCAGGGCCGGGATTCGAACCCGGGTCCTCAGCGCCGGAGGCACCAATGCTAACCATGGGGCAGCACGGTGGCACAGTGGTTAGCATTGGTGCCTACGGCCCTGAGGACCCGGGTTCGAATCCCGGCCCTGGGTCACTGTCCGTGTGGAGTTTGCACATTCTCCCCGTGTCTGCGTGGGTTTCACCCCCACAACCCAAAAGATGTGCAGGCTAGGTGGATTGGCCACGCTAAATTGCCCCTTAATTGGAAAAAATAATTGGGTACGCTAAATTTATAAAAAAAACAACAAAAAAACAATGCTAACCACTGTGCCACCGTGCTGCCCGACGCTGCACCTTCATGAGAACTATATGTTCTACTCAAAAAGACGCACGCCTTATACATAGACACGTGCGCCCTCGAGGGACACTGACTGACCTGCTGTGTTTCCCGTATTCCCTGTTTTTGTTCAGGAACGTCAGTGTCTGTAGTATTTTCCTTTTTAATATTAGCACTTGATACACCAAATTTGCTTGCTGTGAGATTCCCAATCTTGCTTCGAGCAAAGTGTGCTAATTAGGTTAAATTTGCACATGCAAATAGTCTGACTCACTGAAAATGCTTTAGATTTGCAGTCTACGGGAATGTACTTTTTATTTAGTCTGGAGCACTGCAAAGTCTTTCCTTCTTCTGTCTTGATATCAGCATGAAACATTTATTCCCAGATTCGGTACAGAGTAAAGCACCCTGTATTCCATCGAATTACCAATCCCAGTTTAGCTATGATGTGGTTTAGTTCCGAAGTATGCTGGAGGGTAGGGTGAGATCTGAGTAATTCATACAGGATTAAACCACTTGACTCAGGCAGAATCATAAAAAACACCAACAACCCACACATTCACTCCCAATTCTCAATCTTTGGGTCATGCAAGTTCCATCTACTCACTTTGTCCCATCTGTTTCTAAACTCTATCCCTTTCAAGTTTCCTGCTTCACCTCTCTATCTCTCTGTCTATTTCTCTCTGTTCCCGTTTGTCCCTCTCTCCTTTCCTTCTCCGTCTTTCTCTCTCTTCTCTCCCTGTCTTCTCACTCTTTTCTCTGTCGCTGTTCCTGTCTCTGTCTCTATTTGTCTCTCTCTCTTATTCTATCGCTGTCTTGCTATCTTTTTCACTCTGTCCCTGTCTGTGTATTTGTCTGCCTGTGTCCCCAACTCCAGGATCTCTTGATCTATGTCGCTCTCGTTGTGTGTCGCTCTCGTTGTGTGCCGCTCTCGTTGTGTGCTCTCGTTGTGTGCTCTCGTTGTGTGCTCTCGATGTGTGTCGCTCTCGCTGTGTGTCTCTCGCTGTGCGTCTCTCGCTATGTGTCGCTCTCGCTGTGTGTCTCTCGCTGTGCGTCTCTTGTTTCGTGTCTCTCTCGTGTGTCTCTCTCGTTGTGTGTCTCTCGTCGTGTATCTCTCTCGTCGTGCGTCTCTCTCATTGTCTGTATCTCTCTCGTGTGTCTCTCTCGTCGTGTGTCTCTCTCTCATCGTGTGTCTCTCTCGTCGTGTGTCTCTCTCTCGTTGTGTGTCTTTCGTCGTGTGTCTCTCTCTCATTGTCTATCTCTCTCATCGTATGTCTCTCGTCGTGTGTCTCTCTCTCGTCGCGTGACTCTCATTGTGTGTCTCTCTCGTCGTGTGTCTCTCTCTCGTCGTGTGTCTCTCTCTCGTTGTCTGTCTCTCTCGTCGTATGTCTCTCTCGTTGTCCGTCCCTCTCGTTGTGTGTCTCTCTCTCGTGTGTCTCTCTCGTCGTGTGTCTCTCTCTCGTCGTGTGACTCTCTCATTGTGTGTCTCTCTCGTGTGCCTCTCTCGTGTGTCTCTCTCGTGTCTTTCTCTCTTTGTGTGTCTCTCTTGTCGTGTGCCTCTCTCTCGTGTGTCTCTCTCGCTGTGTGTCTCTCGTTGTGTGTCTCTCGTTGTGTGTCTCTCGTTGTGTGTCTCTCTCATGTGTCTCGCTCGTGTGCCTCTCTCGTGTGTCTCTCTCGTGTGTCTCTCTCATGTGTCTCTCTCGTGTATCTCTCTCGTGTGTCTCTCTCGCTGTGTGTCTCTCTCGCTATGTGTCTCTCTCGTTGTATGTCTCTCTCGTGTCTCTCTCTCGTGTCTCTCTCTCGTGTGTCTCTCTCATGTGTCTCTCTCGTTGTGTGTCGCTCTCGCTGTGTGTCTCTCTCTCTCATGTGTCTCTCTCTCGTGTGTCCCTTGTATATCTCACATTGTGTGTCTCTTGTGTGTCTCTCTCTCGTGTGTCCCTCTCGTCGTGTGTCTCTCTCGTCGTGTGTCGCTCTCGCTGAGTGTCTCTCGCTGTGCGTCTCTCTTGTTTCGTGTCTCTCTCGTGTCTCTCTCTCGTTGTCTGTATCTCTCTCGTTGTGTGTCTCTCTCGTCGTGTGTCTCTCTCTCATCGTGTGTCTCTCTCTCGTCGTGTGTCTCTCTCTCGTCATGTGTCTCTCTCTCGTCATGTGTCTCTCTCTCGTCGTGTGACTCTCATGTGTCTCTCTCTCGTTGTGTGTCTCTCGTGTGTCTCTCTCTCGTTGTCTGTCTCTCTCGTCGTATGTCTCTCTCGTTGTCCGTCCCTCTCGTTGTGTGTCTCTCTCTCGTGTGTCTCTCTCGTCGTGTGTCTCTCTCTCGTCGTGTGACTCTCTCATTGTGTGTCTCTCTCGTTGTGTGCCTCTCTCGTGTGTCTCTCTCGTGTCTTTCTCTCGTTGTGTGTCTCTCTTGTTGTGTGCCTCACTCTCGTGTGTCTCTCTCGTGTGTCTCTCTCGCTGTGTGTCTCTCGTTGTGTGTCTCTCGTTGTGTGTCTCTCTCGTGTGTCTCTCTCGTGTGTCTCTCTCGTGTATCTCTCTCGTGTGTCTCTCTCGCTGTATGTCTCTCTCGTGTGTCTCTCTCGTGTCTCTCTCTCGCTGTGCGTCTCTCTCGCTGTGTGTCTCTCTCGCTGTGTGTCTCTCTCTTGTGTGTCTCTCTCTCGCTGTGTGTCTCTCTCGCTGTGTGTCTCTCTCTTGTGTGTCTCTCTCTCGCTGTGTGTCTCTCTCGTTGTGTCTCTCTCTCGCTGTGTGTCTCTCTCGCTGTGTGTCTCTCTCGCTGTGTGTCTCTCTCGCTGTGTGTCTCTCTCTTGTGTGTCTCTCTCGTTGTGTCTCTCTCTCGCTGTGTGTTTCTATCGCTGTGTGTCGCTCTCGCTGTGTGTCTCTCTCGCTGTGTGTCTCTCTCTTGTGTGTCTCTCTCGTTGTGTCTCTCTCTCGCTGTGTGTCTCTATCGCTGTGTGTCGCTCTCGCTGTGTGTCGCTCCCGCTGTGTGTCTCTCTCGCTGTGTGTCTCTCTCTTGTGTGTCTCTCTCGTTGTGTCTCTCTCTCGCTGTGTGTTTCTATCGCTGTGTGTCTCTATCGCTGTGTGTCTCTCTCGCTGTGTGTCTCTCTCGCTGTGTGTCTCTCTCTTGTGTGTCTCTCTCGTTGTGTCTCTCTCTTGCTGTGTGTCTCTATCGCTGTGTGTCGCTCTCGCTGTGTGTCGCTCCCGCTGTGTATCTCACAATGTGTGTCTCTCACGTTGTGTGTCTCTCACGTTGTGTGTCTCTCTTGTCGTGTGTCTCTCTCTTGTCGTGTGTCTCTTTTGTCGTGTGTCTCCCTCTTCGTGTATCTCACTCGTGTGTTTCTCTTGTCGTGTGTCCCTCTCGTGTGTCCCTCTCGTCATGTGTCTCTCTTGTCATGTATCTTTCTCATTGTGTGTCCCTCTTGTTGTCCGTCCCTCTTGTTGTCCGTCTCTCTCGTCGTGTGTCCCTCTCGTCGTGTGTCCCTCTCGTCGTGTGTCCCTCTCGTCGTGTGTCGCTCTCGTCGTGTGTCCCTCTCGTCGTGTGTCCCTCGCGTCGTGTGTCTCTCTCGTCGTCTGTCTCTCTCGTTGTCTGTCTCTCTCGTTGTCTGTCTCTCTCGTTGTCTGTCTCTCACATGTGTCTCTATCGTGTGTGTCTCTTTTGTTGTGTGTCTCTCTCGTTGTCTGTCTCTCACATGTGTCTCTATCATGTGTCTCTCTCTCGTGTGTCTCTCTCTCGTGTGCCTCTCTCGTCGTATGCCACTCTCGTCATGTGTCTCTCTTGTCGTGTGTCTCTCTTGTCGTGTGTCTCTCTTGTCGTGTGTCTCTCTTATCGTGTGTCTCCCTCGTCGTGTGTCTCTCTCGTGTGTCCCTCTCGTCGTGTGTCCCTCTCGTCGTGTGTCCCTCTCGTCGTGTGTCCCTCTCGTCGTATGACCCTCTCGTCGTGTGTCCCTCTCGTCGTGTGTCTCTCTCGTTGTGATTCTCTCTCGTTGTCAGTCTCTCTCTTTGTTTGTCGCCCTCGTTTAGCGTCGCCCTCGTTTAGCGTCGCCCTCGTTCTGCGTCTCCCTCGTTCCATGTCTCTCTCGTTCCGTGTCGCCCTTGTTCCGTGTCGCCCTTGTTCCGCGTCGCCCTCTTTCCGTGCCTCTCTTGTTCTGTGTCTCTTGTTCTGTGCCCCTCTCTTGTTCTCTGCCCTCTCTTGTTCTCCGTGCTCTCTTGGTCTCCGCGCTCTCTTGTTCTCCGTGCTCTCTTGTTCTCCGCCCTCTCTTGTTCTCCACCCTCCTGTTCTGTGTGCTTTCCTGTTCTGTGCGCTCTCCTGTTCAGTGCGCTCTCCTGTTCAGTTCGCTCTCCTGTTCAGTGCCCTCTCCTGTTCTGTGTCCTCTCTTGTTCTGGGCCCTCTATTGTTCTGCCCCCTCTCTTGTTCTGGCCCCTCTCTTGTTCTTCGCCCTCTCTTGTTCTGCCCCCCTCTTGTTCTGCGCCCTCTCGGTAGCATGGTGGTTAGCATCAATGCTTCACAGCTCCAGGGTCCCAGGTTCGATTCCCGGCTGGGTCACTGTCTGTGTGGAGTCTGCACGTCCTCCCCGTGTGTGCGTGGGTTTCCTCCGGGTGCTCCGGTTTCCTCCCACAGTCCAAAGATGTGCGGGTTAGGTGGATTGGCCATGCTAAATTGCCCGTAGTGTAAGGTTAATGGGGGGATTGTTGGGTTACGGGTATGTGGGTTTAAGTAGGGTGATCATTGCTCGGCACAACATCGAGGGCCGAAGGGCCTGTTCTGTGCTGTACTGTTCTATGTTCTATGTTCTTGTTCAGTGGCCTCTCTTTCTCTCTCGTAATCTGCCTCTCTCATTTTCTATATGTCTCATGTTGTCTCTGTTGTCCTCTATCTGTCTTGGTCTCCCTGCGTCATTAATTCTCGTTTTCTCCATTTCCCTGTCTCCTCCTTGTTCTGTGCGTCTTCCTGTGTTTCTATACCTATCTGCCTGTCTCTTTATTGCCAACACACTCTCTCTCTCTCACACTCCGCACTCTGTCTCCATAATTGAAAGCAAAATACTGCAGATGCTGGAAATCTGGATTAAAGACAGAAAGTGCTGGAAAACCCCATCAGGTGTGTGAGGAGAGTTCATGTTTAGACTCTTCTTGGGAATTGTCTCCTTGCCCTGCCACTGCTTCTGGTTTAGCACAGGGCTAAATAGCTGGCTTTTAAAGCAGACCAAGGCAGGCCAGCAGTGGGGGTTCAATTCCCGTACCAGCCTCCCCCAACAGGCGCCGGAATGTGGCGACTAGGGGCTTTTCACAGTAACTTCATTGAAGCCTACTTGTGACAATAAGTGATTTAAATTTTTTTTTTCATTCTCCACTTCTCTTTGCACTCTTCCTTCCGTTTCTAACACGTCCTCTCCTGTTTCTGTCTGCTACCAACGCCTGAAACAGGCGACAGGCTTTGGGATTCAGTTGCTCATCCCCTCCAGTCAGGACCTGCCTGAGGAATCCATGATATTCAATGTGTAGTTTCAACAAATGCCAATTGATCTGTGTGTGTCCCCCTCCCCCCCTCCAGCAGTCTGTGATGATCTTTCCCTCTGGGTGGTCCCTTGTGAATCTTTCTCTTGATTTTCTCCTTATTGATTGCTCTCTGTCTCCTACTATAACACTGAGTGGCTGAGGTCTGGAATCTTTCCCACCTAGGAGACGGCAAATGCTTCAGTGTCACTGAGTCCTGGATTCCCCATATTTGCCCCATGACCTCTGACCTTCCAGGGCACAAGTGAGCAGTGGACATTCCTAATCCTTTGGGTCAGTTGTAATGTAGCGTACCATATGAAGATAGAACATAGAACAGCACAGAACAGGCCCTTCGGCCCTCGATGTTGTGCCGAGCAATGATCACCCCACTTAAACCCACGTAACCCGTATACCCGTAACCCAACAATCCCCCCATTAACCTTACACTACGGGCAATTTTAGCATGGCCAATCCACCTAACCCGCACGTCTTTGGACTGTACCATTTGTTCCTGCTGTGGAAGTTTACCAGGCTGGTTCCTGGGATGGTGGGACTGTCATATGAGGAGAGACTAAGTCGTTAGGATTATATTCATTGGGGTTTGGAAGAGTTAGACGGGATCTTATAGAAACTTACAAAATTCTAACTGGATTAGTAGATTCAGAAACAATGGTCTGGATTCTTCACAGCCCCGCGCCGAAATCGCGTTTGGGGCGGGGGGGGGGGGGGGGGGGGGGGGGGCGGAGAATCCATTTTCACGCCGAAATCGGGCCTGGCGCTGGTCCGGCAATTCTCCGGGACCCGAGAATCAGCGTTTTTGCGAATTACTCCACGCGGCTGGGGGACCGCTCCCAGCCGGCCTGCTGGGAGGCGGGGGGATCGGGCACTGGGGAGGGGGTGGGGTGGGTGAGGGGAGCGCCTTATGGGCGCCTTATGGGCAGCCAGGGCACAGATCAGGTCGACCTGAATCAAGGGCGTGCGGCCGATTGGGGGGGGGCCTTCATTTCGGAGCTGCCTCCGGGTTCCGAGTCCGCCACAGCGCTCAGCGTGGCCACTGCAGGCTGCTGCTGTGCGCATGCGCGGACTCGAAACCAGAAGTGCGGGGCCCGTATCCGCAGCTGAAGTTGCATAAATTGCTCCGGGTCCCTGCTAGCTCCCTGAAGGTGAGTGAATTGCTTTACTTTTTTTTAGGGAACTCCGGAGTGCAACGCCAGTGTTTTTACACCAGCGTGGGAACATGGCCCATTTTGGGTGAATCCAGCTCACTATTCCCGATGGTGGGGGAGTCCAGAATTAGGGGGTCATAGTTTGAGGATGAGGGATAAACCTTTTAGGACTGAGGGGAGGAGAAATTTCTTCACACAGAGAGAGTAATGAATCTGTGGAACTCACGATCACAGAAAATAGTTGAAGCCAAAACTTTGTGTAATTTGTTTTTTTTGTGTTTTTTTTAAGTTTAGAGTACTCAATTCATTTTTATTTCTGATTAAGGGTAATTTAGCGTGGCCAATGCACCTACCCTGCACATAATAATAATCTTTATTGTTACAAGTAGGCTTACATTAACACTGCAATGAAGTTACTGTGAAAAGCCCCTAGTCGCCACATTCCGGCACTTGTTCGGGTAGAGAGGGAGGATTCAGAATGTCCAAATCACCGAACAGCACTTTCGGGGCTTGTGAGAGGAAATCCACGCAGACACGGGGAGAACGTGCAGACTCCGCACAGACAGCGACCCAAGCCAGGAATCGAACCTGGGACCCTGGAGCTGTGAAGCAACTGTGCTAACCATCGCGTTGGTGTTTCCACATATTTATGATAATTTTCTCGGTTTATGGCTGTCACAGATCTAAAAGAAGGATCATTTCCCCTGTTAACCATTTTCGTCCCAGTACTCAAATAACAAGACTCAAAGGGGAGGCGGTGGCGTAGTGGTAATGGCGTTGGACTAGTAATTCAGAGATCCAGGGTAATGATGCGGGGATCCGAGTTCAAATCCCACCACGGCAGATGGTGGAATTTAAAGCAGATACAATATCTGGAATTACAAGTCTAATGATTACCATTGTCATAAAAAAAAATCCCATCTGGTTCACTGATGTCCTTTAGGGAAGGAAATCTGCTATTCTTACCTGGTCTGGCCTAGATGTGACTCTTAAATGGCCGAGCAAGCCACTACAAAAACACAGAATAGGTGGATCATCCAGCATCGATCCAGGCCACTAAAACAACAATAGCAAATCCTCCTAACTAACATCTGGGGGCTTGTGCCAAAGTTAGGAGAGCTGTCTCACAGACTAGTCAAACAACAGCCTGACATAGTCATACTCACAGAACAATACCTTACAGACAATTTCCCAGACACCACGATCACCATTCACCACTCACCAGTCAGGGAGGGAGTTGTCCTCAACATCGACTCTGGACCCGATGAAGTCTCACGGCTTCAGGTTAAATATGTGTAAGGAAACCTCCTGCTGTTGCGTCCACCATCAGCTGAACAGTACCCCTCCATGTTGAACATCACTTGGAGGAAGCCACGAGTGTGGCAAGGGCACACAATATACTCTGGGTGGGGGACTTCACTGTCCATCACCATGAGTGGCTCAATAGTACCACACAGACAGAGCTGGCCAGGTCCCAAAGGACATAGCTGCTAGACTGGGATTGCAGCAGGCGGTGAGGGAAGCAACTGAGGGAAAAACATACCTGACCTCATCCTCACCAATCTGCCTGCTGCAGATACATCTGTCCAGGACAGTATCGGTAGTAGTGACCACCGCACAATCCTTGTGGAGACAAAATCCCTTCTTCACAGTGAGGATACCCTCCATCATGTGTGGCACTACCACCATGCTAAATGGGATAGATATTGGGTTGTAGGGGTGAGACCCATGCAGACCCCAGGGCCAGGAACAAACCCGGATCCTCAGCATCATGAGGCAGCAGTGCTAACCACTGCGCCACTGTACCACCCACGTTGTGTAATTTCAAGACGGAATTTGATAGCTCTTGGGACTAAAGGGATATGAGTCAGGATTGGGTCAGGATATTGAACTTGATGATCAGCCATGAGCACAATAAATGGTGGAGCAGGCTCGAAGGGCCGAATGGCCTCCTCCTTCTGTTTTCTATTTTTCTTAAGATGGTAAGCTATTCACTCCTTGATTATCAAGTTCTCTCTCTCCATCTGCCTCTCGCTGTGATTCTCCTCATTAAACTTCCTCTTTGCCCTTCATTTTGATATCACAGTTAATCTTTCTCTGTGAGGCGTGCTTTATCTCCTGCCTTATCTTCCCGCTGGATGTTCTTTCCCTTCTTTCTTGCTCTGCCTACTAATCATGTGCCAGTCCCAGTGGTTCATGGATAACTGCAATCCATACTCTAAGCCCCCTCAGGACTCCTGCTTTCTCTCCTCGCTACATTGAACATGTGTATATCTGTAGGAGCTGCTTTGTCAGTCGGACTTTTGAATCTTGGAAATGCCAAATTTCTGAGAGAGCTTGCCTCGAATGCATTCTGCAACTGAAAAGAATGGAATAAAGCTGCCTCGGTATGTGAGTCTCGTGATTATGTTGCTGGACCAGTAATCGAGAGGGCTGGGTTAACAATCCGACCATGGCACAGTCGCGCGATTCAAACCCAACCGGCAGACATAGTTCACGCTGGGCGGGCCTTAATTGGCCATCCAGAAAAATATGCAGCTGGAAGTGGATGTAAAACCCGCTCCTGGCCAAGTTCACTCTGTTAATGGAATATTTTTCTGGATGGCCAATTAAGGCCCGCCCAGCGTGAACCATGTCTGCCGGTTGGGTTTGAATCGCGCGGGGGGGTGGGAACGTGTTGAGCGCTGGGTCCAATGTGGACCCAGCGGGGGAGGGGGGGGGGGGTTTAAAAATGGAAGAGACTGCTTCCTAAAGCCTGTCGTGAGTTGTCTAAGCTGAGGAGCTGCCTAGAAGGATACCAATAACTATCCTGTTCTACAGTCATGGTCTCAGACCCTGGTGCTCGTGGACAGTGAGAGGGCAAGATGGGTGGGCACTCTGCCTCCCGCTTTTCCAATGAGTGCCTTGGAGTCCTGGCAGAGATGGTCCGTGTCAGGCGGCACATTCTTATGCCCACCCCCAGAAAAGCGGCGTAATCTAGGAGTATGCCACGCTGATTATCCACAGCCTCAGGCTATTGTGCTCACACCATCCGGGAACCTCGAGTGGTGGCTGCGGACTCAGTCCGGGGCCACCACAGTCGGGGAAGGCCGATCCGCGGGCAGGGGGGTTACATTCAGGGCTGGGGGCACTGTGGGCGGGCGGTTCGGGCAAGCGAGCAGCCGAAGGGGGGCACTACTTTCGCGGTCCGGGTCTGCGGGCTTAGTCCGCCATGGAGCATGTATGCGCGGCCATGGAATTGGAAGTGCTCAGGGCTGTGTCGGCAGCCCGCTGCCCCCAGCAAAACAGGGAATCGGTGGCCGTTTTGCACCAGTTTTCCTGGCGTAAAGGACCATCGATTTCACGCCCGAGTGCGGACTTAGTCTCCAAAACGGAGAATCCAGCTCCTTGTGTCCTCTGTAAATACAATGGCCAGGTCCAGGGATTTGGTACCTTGTAAATGAAGGGTACTACTGAACTGACTGACTTATGGAATTGGTCACTTAAGGGGGTAGTAGTATATTTTTAAAATACTTCCTGTGGACCGGTGTCATCCTGTGTTTATTCTTCCTCTTTGAGCTTCCCCATGTAGTGTGAGAGCCTGGTTTCTGACTGGAGGGGGATAGCCGATGGAAGTCCATGTTAAAGTGGGCAGTGCATGGTCTGTGGAAGGAGTGAGTTTTACTAATGGGCAAATGGCTCATATCTCATTGCACAGTGAGTTCATGGTGCATTTAAGAGGGCCTAGAGAAATCCTGATGAAGTGCCTCTTGCTCAGCGTCGTGTGATTGCTGCACTTTATCCTGATGTGTAGCAAAGAGTGCGAGCAGAGTGAATGGTGTTTGCTATGTTTTTTGCAAAACTATACTTTATTCGTAAAATATCTGAAAGAACATTATAAACATTTCAAAATGGCTATCAAACAAATTCCAATAACATTCAGGTTCGCTTCATACATCATGTTGCACTCTGAGGTGCTTCAATACAGTCACAAGTACTTTCCAGACATTTCAAAATGGTTTATACAAATGGTGGAATGGTATTAAGTTGTTGACAGGGAGCATGTTGCACCCTGAGGTGCTTCAATACAATTATGCACTGTGTAATATTCCGTGTATACAGTCAATGTGAGTCATACAGCCCGGGAGGGGGGGGGGGTTCTATACAATCCCCCTCCCCTCAGGTCACTATAGCTGAAAGGCTTTAGACAGCGACCTGCCCCCATTGTGCCTCCACGGCAGCTGCCCCAAGCTTTAGTGTCCCTCAGCCTGTGTCCCACAGGAGTCCTGGGTTTTGGAATGTCTGCAGCGTCAGTCAGGGATAACTCTTTGCACTGAAGACCAGCAAGTTTCAGGCAGACCAAAGAACATCTTTTATCGAACCGATGATCCTCCAGCAGCAGCTGATGTTTGTCTCGGTGTGTGTCCCTGGGAACAGCCCATACAGCACAGGGTCCTGCGTCACGGAGCTGCTCAGGATGAACCCCGACCAAAACCACCTCATCTCTCTCCAGACCTTCTTTACGAAGACATATTCCACAAGGAGGTGGACAACGGTCTCTTCCCCACCACAGTCACATCGAGGGCAATGTACGGATGGGGTGAGATTCCGGGTGTGTAGGAAGGATCTGACGGTGAGGGCCTTTCTCACACTGGGGACATGCTAACAGAAATAACTAACAGTTCTACTCCTTAGCAGGCCAACTTGTCAGTCGTCCTGGGTGAGAGCTATTCTTATTACCATCAGTATATTGTTACCATGGTGATGTGATACCTGTGAACAAGGCACACCAATCTAACGTTTTCCCAAAAAGAAATGTGCTGTTCTCGTAGCCTGTCTCAGGGTGGTTTGTGAGTTTTCGCTTGTTGTATTTGGTAACGGTAGCACAGTGGTTAGCAATGTTGCTTCACAGCTCCCAGGTTCGATTCCCGGCTTGGGGCACTGTCTGTGCGGAGTCTGCGTGGGTTTCCTCCGGGTGCTCCGGTTTCATCCCACAAGTCCAGAAAGACGTGCTGTTAGGTAATTTGGACATTCTGAATTCTCCCTCTGTGCACCCGAACAGGCGACTAGGAGCTTTTCACAGTAACTTCATTGCAGTGTTAATGTAAGCCGACTTGTGACACTAATAAAGATTATTAAAAAATTAACTGGCTGATTGGAATTAAGGGGCAACGCAGCATGGCCAATCCACCTCCCCTGCACATCTTTTGGGTTGTGAGGGTGAGACCCACGCAGACATGGGGAGAATGTGCAAACTCCACACGGACAGTGACCTGCATTACCACCTTCTTAATTTTAAAATCAAGGTGTTTGGAAACTGGGAATCATCAGGGGTCAACAAGCATAGGGGTGATGTGTGAATGGGCATGAGTTAGGACATATCAGAGAGTGGGAGATGGGAGACCGGTCAGGAAGCTGCTGACGTGAACCTTGTAGCCAATGTAGTTATACAGCAATTTCTTTTATTTTCCTCGTTGATCATTTGTCCAACAAAAAGGTGGGGCGGCCCATGTGGCTCCCCACACGCAGTGCGACAAGCCAGCAGTTATCTGCTGGGCTGATTATGGGATGCCCATGTCCTTTTGATCCTGGGTGGGTTTTGCAATTCTCACTAACCTGTATCTATCTCTGTGCAGGTGGTTCTGGAGAGGGTACTGGGCATCACAGTCTCTGGAAGCAGTGGGCTTGCGTGCGACCCAAAGACAGGACTCGTAGCCTATCCGTCGGGGTGAGTAGATGTTCACGTGGAGATTGACTCAGAATTCTGTTACCTGTAAACTACTTGATTGTCCAGCCTGGCATCCATTCTATTTTTGAACCAGTAATTCTTTCAGAGAATTGTCAACTTAATTTCCCTTGTTCACTACGTTTAGTGCAAATGCTTGTACCTAAGCAATCAAACACATGAGAGATTGGGAAGCTAAGTGTTGGATTTGATAGTGACCTGAAGATCCATGCATTAACATATTAATATGAATGCAGTGATCGATGCGGTTTAGCAGCTGAACACCGCAGTTAGAAGTGAGTGGAAGAACGTTATTGAGTAGTTTCCCCTGTATGTGATCCACCCCACCTATCCCGCAGGTAGCAAAGAGGTTTTGGTCAATGCTTGGTTGCCTGTTTACTTTCCTGGCCAAAGAGCAATGCGAGGAGGCGAAAGGAGATCTGAAAACTTTGGCCATTTCTATGCTGAAGGTTTGTGCCGAAAGTAGAGAAGTGATTTGTTCACTGCTCCATACCCCCAGGAACTGAAGGTCAATGGAGGCGGTTTCAAAGATTCTGGAAAGCCCAAGGCTCGATGCATTCCAATCCATGACTGTTGCAAAACAATTATTTCCACGATTCTGTTGCCACAACTTAAATCTCAAAATGATTTGTATATAAAATGTATCCATGTTGTTCAGAGATGTAAGCAATTGGAACAAATAGGTGTTTCTAATGCATACCCACATAGATACTTATAGGAGCTGAAGAAGGTGCCTTCGATTTTGCCAAAATTAAGCTGAAGGGTCTGATAGTTAACTGAGGTCTCACTGTTTAACTGTATGGTATGGCTGTTTATTCAGCAAGGAAAGAGTTATTTGATGTGTAATTATACACTGTTCCTGTTTAGTTGCAAGGAATGTGTAAATATAATCAATTCTATCCCTTCACATAGATAGTTGCTACAGATTGAATTGTTCAGAGTGTGTTTGTTTCTGTGTGTGGGTGCCCATGTTTATGTGTATCTGTGTTTGCTTGTGATCTGTGTGCATGTGCTGTATGTGTGCCCTGTGTCCTGGCCCCCTCACGTGTGTGTGTGTCCGGGTGTGTTGCTATGTGTCTGTGTATGTATGAATCTTTTGTGTGTGTGGTCATGTACATGTGTATGTTTGTCCCTGTTTGTGTGCGTGCCCACATGTGCATGTCCACATGTGCATGCCCATGTATGTGCATCCACGTGTGCACGTCCACGTGTGTGCGTCCACGTGTGTGTGTCGCCGTGTGTTTTTCCACGTGTATGTATGCCTCTGTGTGTGTGTGTCTGTGTGTCTATTTGTGTGTCCTGTGTGTTTAATTGAGTAATTGAGATAATATGCTCACCTCTCAATGCTCTGCAGAATTTAGTTTGTTTCTCTGAGATACTGGTTGCCTGCACTCCATACAGTCTTTCTGCGTATATGGCTGGAATTTCAATTGCCAATCGAGGTGGGAATGGAGGGGGGTGTGATTTGGAAATTAGATTTCACCACCTCTGGGACAGGTTGCTATTTGACAAAGGAGGAGGTAAGGGAAACCCTGCGTGCTGCCAATTAATGGCCCCCTTAGGTTTTTTGAGTAGCTTGTTATTAGGCCAGTCCAGACAAAATAGTGTTCCTGGTTTATTTCTGGTCCAAACCATCCAATTTGGTGGTTTTGTCCATGTACAGCTGTCAGGGTCATTTGAGGGCAAAATAAAGATGTTTCCCTTGGTGTTCATTTGTGACATTTTGAAAGCTCAACAAACATTGGGTCAAGTGTTCTGCCTCAACTTGACATCCATGGCCACGTTGCGCCTGCTGGCCCTCGAGGATTTGCCTCTTCTCTGCAAGGCAGCGGCAGTCTGTAACATGGCTGTTGTCTGCTTTTGTCGCTAGTGCCAAGCAGACAGCTCCCCTCTCCTGGAGTCACTTGGTGCTTCTAATTGGGTGCCGGGTTTGCCTCCTCCCCAATCAGCCCATTTACATTTAAAAGTAATGTTGTGAGAGGGACTGAGTTCATCGTGGGGTGAGAATCTGGATTCATCCAAGAGACTGCTTTCTGACCCAGCTTTGATAATCCAGCCCTGTGTGTTCGCCTTCCAAGAGCCGGTGCAGACTCGATGGGCCGAATGGCCTCCTTCTGCACTGTAAATTCTATGAAATCTATCTCTCTCTTTTTTCCCTATTTGACTCGATCAATCTATAGCCGATTGTGGGAGCGGGTTTACAATTTTCTGCCCAGGCGTTTAGCTGGCAAGGATCAGAGAACAACCGGTGGAGTTAGTGCTTCTGCTACTGCAAGATGGGTATAAAATATTGATTGCGCTCACCCAGCCCAGTGCACAGTTGCACACATGCGCATGTGGAAACAAGCCCATTATTTATTTATATCGATGTGAGCAGTGGAGAGTCATGCAATATGGGCGGCACAGTGGTTAGCACTGTTGCGTCACAGCTCCAAGGTCCAAGGTTTGATTCCCGGATTGGGCCCCTGTCTGGGCAGAGTCTGCACTTTCTCCCCGTGGCTGCATGGGTTTCCTAGGGGTGCTCCAGTTCCACCCACAGTCCAAAGATGTGCGGGGTAGGTGGATTGGCCATGCTAAATGCCCTTAGTGTCCAAAAAAGTTTAGGTGGGGTTACTGGGTTATGGGGATAGGGTGGAGGTGTGAGCTTAAGTAGGGTGCTCTTTCGCAGGGCCTGTGCAGGCTCAATGGGCCGAATGGCCTCCTTCTGCACTGTAAATTCTATGTTTCTATGAATATCCGGACTTCCATAAAACTGAAGCCAGTTGTTGAGAATTACAGGGGAGCAGGCCTTCATACTGAAGCCAGTTGTGGAGAGTTACAGGGGAGCAGGCCTTCATACTGAAGCCAGTTGTGGAGAGTTACAGGGGAGCAGGCCTTCATACTGAAGCCAGTTGTGGAGAGTTACAGGGGAGCAGGCCTTCATACTGAAGCCAGTTGTGGAGAGTTACAGGGGAGCAGGCCTTCATACTGAAGCCAGTTGTTGAGAGTTACAGGGGAGCAGGCCTTCATACCTAAGCCAGTTGTTGAGAGTTACAGGGGGGCAGGCCTTCATACTGAAGCCAGTTGTTGAGAGTTACAGGGGAGCAGGCCTTCATACTGAAACCAGTTGTGGAGAGTTACAGGGGAGCAGGCCTTCATACTGAAGCCAGTTGTGGAGAGTTACAGGGGAGCAGGCCTTCATACTGAAGCCAGTTGTGGAGAGTTACAGGGGAGCAGGCCTTCATACTGAAGCCAGTTGTGGAGAGTTACAGGGGGGCAGGCCTTCATACTGAAGCCAGTTGTGGAGAGTTACAGGGGGGCAGGCCTTCATACTGAAGCCAGTTGTGGAGAGTTACAGGGGAGCAGGCCTTCATACTGAAGCCAGTTGTGGAGAGTTACAGGGGAGCAGGCCTTCATACTGAAGCCAGTTGTTGAGAGTTACAGGGGAGCAGGCCTTCATACTGAAGCCAGTTGTGGAGAGTTACAGGGGGGCAGGCCTTCATACTGAAGCCAGTTGTGGAGAGTTACAGGGGGGCAGGCCTTCATACTGAAGCCAGTTGTTGAGAGTTACAGGGGAGCAGGCCTTCATACTGAAGCCAGTTGTTGAGAGTTACAGGGGAGCAGGCCTTCATACTGAAGCCAGTTGTGGAGAGTTACAGGGGAGCAGGCCTTCATACTGAAGCCAGTTGTGGAGAGTTACAGGGGAGCAGGCCTTCATACTGAAGCCAGTTGTGGAGAGTTACAGGGGAGCAGGCCTTCATACTGAAGCCAGTTGTGGAGAGTTACAGGGGAGCAGGCCTTCATACTGAAGCCAGTTGTTGAGAGTTACAGGGGAGCAGGCCTTCATACCTAAGCCAGTTGTTGAGAGTTACAGGGGGGCAGGCCTTCATACTGAAGCCAGTTGTTGAGAGTTACAGGGGAGCAGGCCTTCATACTGAAACCAGTTGTGGAGAGTTACAAGGGAGCAGGCCTTCATACTGAAGCCAGTTGTGGAGAGTTACAGGGGAGCAGGCCTTCATACTGAAGCCAGTTGTGGAGAGTTACAGGGGGGCAGGCCTTCATACTGAAGCCAGTTGTGGAGAGTTACAGGGGGGCAGGCCTTCATACTGAAGCCAGTTGTGGAGAGTTACAGGGGGGCAGGCCTTCATACTGAAGCCAGTTGTGGAGAGTTACAGGGGAGCAGGCCTTCATACTGAAGCCAGTTGTGGAGAGTTACAGGGGAGCAGGCCTTCATACTGAAGCCAGTTGTTGAGAGTTACAGGGGAGCAGGCCTTCATACTGAAGCCAGTTGTGGAGAGTTACAGGGGGGCAGGCCTTCATACTGAAGCCAGTTGTGGAGAGTTACAGGGGAGCAGGCCTTCATACTGAAGCCAGTTGTTGAGAGTTACAGGGGAGCAGGCCTTCATACTGAAGCCAGTTGTTGAGAGTTACAGGGGAGCAGGCCTTCATACTGAAGCCAGTTGTTGAGAGTTACAGGGGAGCAGGCCTTCATACTGAAGCCAGTTGTGGAGAGTTACAGGGGAGCAGGCCTTCATACTGAAGCCAGTTGTGGAGAGTTACAGGGGGGCAGGCCTTCATACTGAAGCCAGTTGTGGAGAGTTACAGGGGAGCAGGCCTTCATACTGAAGTCTTCCAATTTTCTTTTTTCCTCTTATATGAGTCATTGAATTCCTACAGTGCAGAAGGAGGCCATTTGGCCCATTGAGTCTGCACCGACCTCTGGAAGAGCACCCACTCTCCACCCCATCCCGTAACTCCACCTCACCTGCACATGTTTGGACACTAAGGGGCAATTTATCATGGCCAATCCACCTAACCTGCACATCTTTGGACTGTGGGAGGAAACCGGAGCACCCGGAGGAAACCCACACAGACACGGAGAGAACGTGCAAATTCCACACAGACAGTGACCCAAGGCTGGAATTGAACCCAGGTCCCTGACGCTGTTAGGCAATCGTGCTAACCACTGTGTCAGTATGCCACCTGCTGACAATCTTTTTTTTTAAATTTAGAGTACCCAGTTCTTTTTTTTTCCAATTAAGGGGCAATTTCACTGGGGGACTCCTGGAATCTGGCACATCATAATTGAAGGTTCTTTTATTTTTCTGCCTCCGTAGATAATTTAGTCAGTGCCCTATTGGGCCCCCCTCCACCAACCCTCTGACTCCCTCCCTCCCCACCACCCTCCTTTCCCCTCTCTCCTTCCTTTCCCTTCTGTTGGTACAGAGGCGAGGGTATCTGCTGTCGCCAGCGCAAAGTTTAGTGCTTGTACCATTTGTTTTTTGTAGAAACATGTTGTGAACTGTTTTAATAATCAGAGTATCCATCCCCCCTCCCTGTATGTTGGTAGTGAGGGGAGGGTACCCTGTTTCTCCAAAACAAATTAAGTGTTTGTACCGGTTGGCCTTGTATACCAGCAGGGGCTGGTTTAGCTCACTGGGCTAAATCGCTGGCTTTTAAAGCAGACCAAGCAGGCCAGCAGCACATTCCCGTACCAGCCTCCCCGGACAGGCGCCGGAATGTGGCGACTAGGGGCTTTTCACAGTAACTTCATTGAAGCCTACTCGTGACAATAAGCAATTTTCATTTCATTTCATATATATTTTTTACTGTTTTAATAAAAAGATATGGCCAGTTCATCTAAGCTGCACACCTTTGGGTTGTGGGGGTGAAACCCACGCAGACACTGGGAGAATGTGCAAACTCCACACGGTCAGTGACCAGGGGCCGGGATCGAACCCGGGTCCTCAGGGCCGTAGGCGGCAGTGTTTTTTAAAATAAATTTAGTGTACCCAATTCATTTTTTCCAATTAAGGGGCAATTTAGCGTGGTCAATCCACCTATCCTACACATCTTTGGGTTGTGGGGGCGAAACCCACACAAACACGGGGAGAATGTGCAAACTCCACATGGACAGTGACCCAGAGCCGGGATCGAACCTGGGACCTTGGCGCCGTGGGGCAGCAGGGCTAACCCACTGCGCCACCGTGCTGCCCCCTAGGCGGCAGTGTTAACCACTGCATACCCTCTGACAACCATGACGGGTTGGGAAACACACTTGGTCTCACAGGTTGATAATTTGAAAATGCTGACTTTTATTCCGAGGATGTTTCAGAACATGGATCGGTCTTGAGAAGCCCCTAACTTTGTGATGTCATGATCAATAAAATCAAAGACATGATTGCCTGCAAAATGGCTGCCACGGGCATGTAGCTGGGATGTGGAATGATTGTATTTATGGGTAAGATGGAATGACTGACTTCCTGCCTAAAGAAAATGAGCAAGGAACATCAAAAAATGTTATTGAGCATCTGTCAGAAGACATTGGTCCAGTTTTGAGCATAAATACCGAGGTAAGCCCCCTAGCGGGAAGGTTTAAGCGCATCTTTCCACACCCTGAGTGCACTGGCTCAGGTACAGGTAGGGGTAAAAGTGCCTGGAGAACAGATATGTCCTCACATATCCAAATTCCCTGTTGCACACCCAATGATTTTTTGCAATAATTTGCCTATACTATCGCGAATGATGACACCACTGAGGACTTGCTCAGCTGGCGTTTTTTTCAAATCTGCGGCCCCACGTCAACAGAAAAGAAACCGATTTTCAAGGGAGGAGGTGAAGCTTCCCACTTCCCTGTGTTCCCCCTTCTCGGGAACATGCGGCGTATACATCACTCTACTGCAGTGTCAGCTGCCACTCCCCGAGGTCTCCGATCTGCCTTCACTGTGCCAACTTTTGCCCTGTTGCGGTGTTCAGAGTGCTGGCCCTGTTAATTGGACTAGGTGCATCAGGCGCCTCGCCCACCATCCATGATTGGGCAGAGGGCCAGGAAGTAGCCAATTGGGCTGTGGCAGTTCGGCCAGTTGTGGGCCAGCAGGTCTCAGGGTCCTCATTTAGTTCTGAATTTGACGTACCAAAGCCTTGTGCTATAATCCAGTGTGTAGCTTCTACCCAAACCCAAGAGGGAGGATTAAACTGGAGGAAGTGTCGCTCTCATCCCTGTCTCATCCCCCCCCCCCCCAAACTCCTTCCTCTTTGCCAGGAGCCCCGAGTCTGGGTACCCTGCATACTTCCCAACCACTTCCAAAATCTCTTCAACCAACCGTTGGCATCCTCTCTCTCCTTTTTTGCCGGGTCTGGTAGCCAATAGTCATTCCTGTCTTGGGAAGAACCTCTCCCTCTACACCTCTGCTGGAGTTACCCCATCAATGGGTATAAAGTGCCCAAACCAACACCTTCAAGCCAGAGTTGCCCTGTGTGTGACCACTCACTCACTCCATGGCTGCGACCAGAAGTCAAGAGAAAGTTTTTTTTTAATAAAGATTTTATTGAGGTATTTGTGGTATAGTAACAACAACAAAATAAACAATATACATGAAACTAGAAAAATAGTGCAAAAACCGTTTACCTCTCGTACAGATCCCACCTTTATTAAACCCCCCACCCCCCGGTCTGCTGACGATTAATTTTCCGCAAAGAAATTGACAAAAGGTTGCCACCTCCGGGTGAACCCTAGCAGTGACCCTCTCAAGGCAAACTTGATTTTCTCCAAACAGAGAAAGCTAGCCATGTCCGATAGCCAGGTCTCCGACTTCGGGGGCTTTGAGTCCCTCCAAGCTAATAGTATCCGTCTCCAGGCTACCAGGGAAGCAAAGGCCAGCATGTCTGCCTCTTTCTCCTCCTGGATTCCCGGGTCTTCTGACACCCCAAAAATCACCACCTCTGGACTCAGCGCCACCCTTGTTTTTAACACCGTGGACATGACATCTACAAACCCCTGCCAAAGTCCCCTAAGCTTCGGACATGCCCAGAACATGTGGACGTGGTTCGCTGGTCCTCCCGCAAATTTTGCGCTCCAGTCCTCCATCCCAAAGAATCTGCTCATCCCGGCCACTGTCATGTGAGCCCGGTGAACAACCTTAAATTGTATCAGGCTGAGCCTGGCACATACTGCAGACGTGTTGACCCTACTCAAAGCATCCGCCCAGAGACCATCCTCAATCCCCCCTCCCAGCTCCTCCTCCCACTTGCGCTTCAGCTCCTCGGTCTGTGTCTCCTCTGACCCCATAAGCTCCTTATAAATGTCCGAGACGCTCCCTTCTCCTACCCACCCTCTGGAAGCTACCCTATCCTGAATCCCCCTTAGCGGTAGGAGCGGGAAGGTTGACACCTGTTTACGAAGGAAGTCCCGCACCGCAAGTTACCTGAGTTGGATTGGATTGGATTGGATTGGATTGGATTTGTTTATTGTCACGTGTTCCGAGGTACAATGAAAAGTATTTTTCTGCAAGCAGCTCAACAGATCATTCAGTACATGGAAGAAAAGGGAATTAAACAAAATTCAAGAAAATACATAATAGGGCAACACAATATATACAATGTAACTACATAAGCATTGGCATCGGTTGAAGCATACAGGGTGTAGTGTTAATAAAGTCAGTCAATAAGAGGGTCATTTAGGAGTCTGGTGACAGTGGGGAAGAAGCTGTTTTTGAGTCTGTTCGTGCGTGTTCTCAGACTTCTGTATCTCCTGCCCGATGGAATAAGTTGGAAGAGTGAGTAAGCCGGGTGGGAGGGGTCTTTGCTTATGCTGCCCGCTTTCCCCCGGCAGCAGGAGGTGTAGATGGAGTCAATGGATGGGAGGCAGGTTCGTGTGATGGACTGGGCGGTATTCACAACTCTCTGAAGTTCCTTGCGGTCCTGGGCCGAGCAGTTGCCATACCAGGCTGTGATGCAGCCCGATAGGACGCTTTCTATAGTGCATCTGTAAAAGTTGGTAAGGGTTAATGTGGACAAGCTGAATTTCCTTAGTTTCCTGAGGAAGTATAGGTGCTGTTGTGCTTTCTTGGTGATAGCGTCGACGTGAGTGGACCAGGACAGATTTTTGGTGATGTGCACCCCTAGGAATTTGAAACTGCTAACCATCTCCACCTCGGCTCCGTTGATGCAGACAGGGGTGTGTACAGACAGTACTTTGCTTCCTGAAGTCGATGACCAGCTCTTTAGTTTTGCTGGCATTGAGGGAGAGATTGTTGTCGTTACACCACTCCACCAGGTTCTCTATCTCCCTCCTGTATTCTGACTCGTCGTTATTCGAGATCCGGCCCACTATGATCGTATCGTCAGCAAACCTGTCGATGGAGTTGGAACCAAGTTTTGCCACGCAGTCATGTGTGTACAGGGGTAGAGTAGGGGGCTAAATATGCAGCCTTGCGGGGCACCGGTATTGAGGACTATTGTGGAGGAGGTGTTGGTGTTCATTCTTACTGATTGTGGTCTGTTGGTCAGAAAATCGAGGATCCAGTTGCAGAGTGGGGAGCCAAGTCCTAGGTTTTGGAGTTTTGATATAAGCATGGCTGGGATTATGGTGTTGAAGGCGGAGCTGTAGTCAATAAATAGGAGTCTGATGTTGAAGTCCTTGTTTTCGAGATGCTCTAGGGATGAGTGTAGGGCCAAGGAAATGGCGTCTGATGTGGACCGGTTGTGACGGTATGCGAATTGAAGTGGGTCAATTTGTTTCCCCTCACCAACCCAAACTTTTCCTCCAATGCCCTCATACTCGGAAAGCTCCCCTCTATGAACATATCCCCCATCCTTTCGATCCCCGCTCTCCGCTATAACTGGAACCCCCAATTCCATACTCCCCGGGGCAAACCGGTGATTATCACAGATTGGGGCCCAGACCGATGCTCCCACAGCTCCCACATGCCACCTCCACTGGCCCCAAACTCTCAGGGCCGCCACCACCATGGGGCTGGTGGAGTACCGTGCCGGCGGGAACGGCAGAGGTGCAGTTACCAACGCCCCCAAACTGGTGCCCTTACATGAAGCCGCCTCCATACGCACCTGTGCCGACCCCTCCCCCACCACCCACTTCCTGATTATGGCTATATTTGCCGCCCAGTAATAGTTGCTAAAATTTGGCAGTGCCAGCCCGCCCTCTCCCCGACTCCGCTCAAGCATTACCTTCCTTACCCGCGGGATCTTGCCCGCCCAGACGAAGCCTGTGATCACTCTGTTGACCCGTTTAAAAAAGGACCGAGGAATGAAGATGGGGGCGACACTCGAATACAAACAGGCATCTCGGGAGGACCGTCACCTTCACCGTCTGCACCCTCCCAGCCAGAGACAACGGAAGCGTGTCCCATCTCCGAAAATCATCCTTCATTTGGTCCACCAGCCGGGCCAGATTCAATTTATGCAGCCGGTCCCATTCCCGCGCCACCTGGGTGCCTAGGTACCTAAAGCTTCCCTCTACTAATCTAAACGGTAGCTCTCCCAGTCACCTCCCCGTCCCCTCGCCTGGACCACAAACATCTCACTCTTTCCCATTTTAAGCTTATACCCCGAAAACCGGCCAAGCTTATACCCCGAAAACAGGGGGCATCCCTGTCTCAACCCCCGGTGCAGTCTAAAATAATCTGATGTTGTCCTATTCGTCCGTACACTTGCCACAGGAGCCTGATACAGCAACCTGACCCAGTCAATAAAGCCCCCCCCTCGAAACCGAACCGTCCCAGTATCTCCCACAGATAGTCCAATTCTACCTGATCAGAAGCCTTTTATGCATCCATTGTGATCACTACCTCCACCTCCCTACCTTCCGGGGGCATCATGATCACATTTAGCAACCTTTTTACATTAGCCACCAACTGCCTGCCCTTAACAAACCCCGTCTGGTTCTCCCCAATAATGTCCGGAACACTATTCTCGATCCTGGAGGACAAGATTTTGGCCAGCAACTTGGCATCCACAGGGAGGACGGCCTGTAGGACCCACACAGCTCAAGAGAAACAGTTTTTTAAAAATGTTTTTTTATTCAGTTTTCATATTTTATATACAACATATTACAAATCATTAGAGAAGAAAAAAAAACACACGCAAAAATTAACATGTATATTTACAGGTAAGCATCTTCATAATAACAATTGTGGCCGCCCCCTAAGAGAAACAGAGTTAACGCTCCGAGTGACTCTCCTTCAGGGAAGAGCTTTCCTGGCACTTCCTGTTTTTATTTCATATCTCTGGCTTCTGCAGTATTTTCCTTTAATTTGAGTGCAGGTTTAAAAAAAAAATGCCTGAAATAATAAAGCAATTTGTTGTATGCCAAGCAAATCAGGATGGTCGCTGAGAGCTGCCAAGTTTTTTTTCTTCAACTTAATATTTCCCGAAGCTCAGTCCAGTGCTCCGGGGTGAAGTGGTGAATGTGGATGTTGTGAGGGTTAATCGTAATTGGCAGTTCTACTTGATTCAAGCCTCGCAGATTACCATTGAATGTTACACATGTGGCGCATTAAGAGCCTTCCAGAGGAAACCACAGTGACTGATGGAGAGTCACAGCTTTGCAATTTGTAGAGCATCATGGCAGGAACTGAGTATTATTTCAAGAAGCTTACAATTGAATCAAAGGAGTTCTGATGGCCCACTGACCCAGAACGCAGTCTCGGCAGTTTATGGGCCTTCTCTGAGCTGTAAAATGAGATAAAAGACTTGTCACTGTCATCCATGTGGTATTTTGACCTCATGCTCAGTGTTTAAAGAGGCACTGTCTTCAAGGGTAAAGCATTTGGCAAATTATTGTTTTCCCATTCGTTTGGCAGGTCTGTAAATGCGTCAGTGTGGTTTCATTGACAAGCATATTCTAATTCATTGGTACCTCAAAACATGGAGTGCGTTGCACTGTAATGTTGTGTGGTTCGCTTCTTGTGTAACACTCTTAATTTGTTCTACAAATTGATCCCCTTTTTCTTTTCGGACCTGTGGATTCCATTCTCGTGATACACTCTTTGGGTAT
This sequence comes from Scyliorhinus canicula, assembly GCF_902713615.1. Classification (NCBI taxonomy): domain Eukaryota; kingdom Metazoa; phylum Chordata; class Chondrichthyes; order Carcharhiniformes; family Scyliorhinidae; genus Scyliorhinus; species Scyliorhinus canicula. The sequence goes on along the minus strand of NC_052147.1, from coordinate 98,659,644 downwards.
ACTCACCCAGACACAACCCAGTTTGGAAAGAGGTGGGGGGGGGGGGGGGGGGGGGGACCCTTTAATTTTCCTGTTTTACATAGTTCATGTGGATGTATACTTAAAAATACTCACATACTTCTCATTCCAATTTACCACCCTTTATCATGTCACTTGTACAATTGTACAGGAAGATAACTGCCTTACATGAAAAAAAAACGACTTAGCAGACATAGGTAGATCGTTCTGTTCAGGGAAAGGGAGAACAAAGCAGTCTTGTAATTGTGAGTGAAACACAATGGGGCAGGGTTTTATTTTGCCTGAGGATGTGGCTCACCCCGTAGTTTCTCACTATACCAGCTGGCATGTTGCCTCAGGGCCATTTTTGTTCAGAGAGAATTGGGCTGATAGCTGGGAGTGTGGCGGGCGGTGATAGCTACCCGTCTACAAGCCCATTATACCAACTAAAGGCCCTGTTACTGTTCACTCTGCAGACGCTGACTGGAATATTCCAATTGGTATGTGGGGCCCTCTCTCTTAAAACTTGGCTGAGGGCTTGACTTTTTATCTAGCTGGGACATCCTCCTACTTCCCTATCCCTTCTCCGCGCACCCCCAGCATCCACCATAGGCACAGGACCACAATATAGGCCTTTGCCCATCCAGTGTCCAGTGGAGGGGATTGACAATGGCCTGGTAGCTGTGGCCTTTTCGAATGCTAACATGCCTAAAAGCTCTTCAGAGGGTGCTTCCACTTTGGGGCATCCTCTTCTTCCTGTCTACATTGACAGCAGCTATCTCCCCACCTCTGACAGTGGGATTGCAAATCTTTCAACACTCCTACTGGTCCTCAGCTTCGGGAGCCTACCAGCTGTCCTTAATTGGATGAGGGGCCTGCATCCTGGCCAATTATTGGCCTGCTTGTTAAAACTTGCGTTGGGCATTAGACAGTACACATGGGGCTGGATTCTCTGCTACCTGACGCCAAAATCGCGTTCGGCGACAGGGTGGAGAATCCGTTTTGGCACCGCAATCGGAAGCGCCGTCAGTTTTCAAATTCTCCAGCCCCCGAAAACCAGCAAGTATCCACCGCCTGAGGCCATTGCCTGAGGCCCGCCCTTGATGCTCTGTTGCCGAATGGCCGAATTGGTACGTCGGTGGGACTCGTGTGGTCTCACCACCCAGGATCTTCGTGTGGCGGCTGCAGACTCAGTCCGGGGCCGCCATCGTCTGGGGAGGGCCGATCGGCGGGCAGGACGAGCTTTATTCGTGGCTGGGTGCAATGTGTGCGGGCGGTCCGGGGCGAGCGAGCAGCGAATGTGGGGCATTATTTTGCCGGTCCAGGTCCCCTGAATGCACCATGGAGCACAGCGTGACCTCTGCAGCCGGCCGCTGTGTGCATACGCGGCCTCTGACCCGGATGTGCTGGGGGCTGTATCGACAGCTAGATGCGGGCTCTGCCCCCAGCAAAATGGTGAATCAGTGGCCTTCTGTCGCCAGTTTTCCTGGCGTAAAAGATCACAGTTTTCCCGATGGCAGGGGGACTTAGTCCTAAAAATGGAGAATCCAGCCATGGACTTTATTTTTAAAGCAAAAGGAAGGATGGACACTCTGGGTGCAATCTAACGGCTTCTTGCGAGTTCTATGGTGCTTGTTGCGTCTCGCGAGATCTCGTTATTTAACATTTAAGTGTGTAGTTAAGCTCACTTAAATATGTTTGCACCGGAGTTGTCCAAGGCGCAGGATCTAATAGCATTGCCTCAGAGACCCCAAGTGTCCGCTGTTTGACACTGATTTCCACAAATGCGTACCAGCACCTGAGGAGGGTGGGGGAGGGGGGGGGGGGGGGGGGGGGGGAGGAGAGAGAGTCTAGGGTATCAGGGGTTTTGCTTCAAAGGAGCTGGTTTAGCACAGGGCTAAATCGCTGGCTTTGAAAGCAGACCAAGGCAGGCCAGCAGCGCGGTTCAATTCCCGTACCAGCCTCCCCGAACAGGCGCTGGAATGTGGCGACTAGGGGCTTTTCACAGTAACTTCATTTCAAGCCTACTGTGACAATAAGCGATTTTCATTTTCATTTCATTTTTCATTTTCAAATGGAGTTGAGAGGCCAGGAGACCTTTTTCTTTTCTGCCAATATACAATGGATATTCAATACCCAAGGCTGGAAGCTGCTGTAAAATTCTATGTCTATGTCTATGTCTAGCCTGTTTATTTGGGAAACACATTAAAATGCAAACGACCTTTCAGGATCTTTCATAGGGAAGACATTAAAATTGGGACCCCGGAGATTCATCCTATGTCATGATCGCAGAAAGAAAATTCAGCCCGTGGTCTTTGCTGGATGCTTAAACCTCTCTCATCGGTGGTGAGATTGCTTTCCGGAGTCTGCGTACTGCCAACTTCACAATAGGATGTTAGAAATTCCAGACAAAGAAAAAGATCAAGATTGATCTGGTTGACCTTCTCCTATCTGCTAGATGCCTGAATCAATGAGAATGGAGTTTTCATTAATCATTGCAATCAGTGCCTATTGATTAGTCTACAACAGATCCAGACATAAGGTGAGACAAAAAAACCCAGGAGTGGGGAACTTAGGGCAGCATTGAATCAAAGTTCCTCCCGATCATCTTGCACTGACCATGCTACAAACAAACCCATGCTCTGTCCAAAAATGTTATCTTCTGAAAACCAATTTGATTTGCAGCTGAATGAATCAACACTGGCTGTTTCCACTGGTCTCCTCAAGGAGCCTCTAAAAATTGCACGGTGCATCATTTAAGTCCAGCTTGCCAGAGATACTTTTTGATGTCTGGTTACCAACTGATGATGTTGCAGCTTCAATTCACAGTGGAGCGTCTAGATTCACATGACTGAGGGTAGATCTTTGCAGTGAGGCACATTGCTCTATGTGAGATCTCGCTTTGCGGGCAGCACGGTAGCACACTGGCTAGCATTGTGGCTTCACAGCACCAGCATGGTAGCACACTGGCTAGCATTGTGGCTTCACAGCGCCAGGGTCCCAGGTTTGATTCCCCGCTGGGTCACTGTCTGTGGGGAGTCTGCACGTTCTCCCCGTGTCTGCGTGGGTTTCGTCCGGGTGCTCCGGTTTCCTCCCACAATCCAAACACGTGCAGGTTAAGTGGATTGGCCATGGTAAATTGCCCTTTGTGTCCAAAAAGGTGAGGAGGGGTTATTGGGTTATAGGAAAATGGGGGAAGTGAGGGCTTAAGTGGGTTGATGTAGACTCAAAGGGTCGAATGGCCTCCTTCTGCACTGTATGTTCTATGTCTGTAAAATGGCCACTGTATTTTTCTACATGGCAACAATAGCTAGACTTCAAAAGTGCATTTCATTAGCTGTGAAGCACTATGGAATGTCCTGAGCTTGTAAAAGGGTGCAATGGAAATGTAAGTTGTTGTTGTTATTGTGTGCCACTCTGTGTACTTTTCTCTGTCTCCCTGTCTCTCTCTCTCTCACTCTCACAATGCACCCACACATCGAGTGCGCTCCTCAGTTGGGAATTCTATCCCTTGCTCGCTGATGTTTCCTTCTCTAAAACCTCTGACTAAGCCTCTCACCATCTCCACAGAAAGCAAATCTGTATTTGTGGTTTGCTCGCGACTTATCACTTCCTGTGTTGCACATCGAGAGATTTTGAGGCGTTCATCATTACTTCACTAACAAGTACCAGGCGGGAACATGGGGACTGCGATGCTGTCATCATTAATTCGTGCAGGGAAAGAAGAAAAAAATTGCATTTATATAGTGCCTTTTGTGACATCACTCATGCTACAGAGAATTAAATTCCTTTTGAAGTGTAGTCACTGTAGACTGCAGCACACAATTTGTGCACAGCAAGCTCCCACAAAAATGAATGCGATAATGATCAAATCATCTTTTTCAGTGACGTTAGCTGAGGTTAAATATTGGGCAGGGCACAGTGCAGAACTCCCATGATCCTCTTCAAAATAGTGCCATGCAATTACTCGTCCAGTGACAGTACCACTACGCCACAGCCTCCCGAATATTGGCCTTTCTCTCAAGGCGATTGGAATTCAAAGTGACACTTTAGTTGTCCAAAATCTTGGCCAGAGCCTATCTAAAGATTCACATTCAATTTTGGACAGTGCACCTCATGCATAGGCTTTGGAAGGGATATAATGCAGATTCATCACAATGGAACAAATCTTTCCCTTGGATTAATGGCTGCCATTGTCCAAATAACTGCCGAAGCTGCTTCTCAATGGCCTTGCAGACCTCTTGGCTTTGGAGTGGAATTCCACAGACTGGGTGTGGGAAGAAACCCATTCTCGCAGATCTATGCAAATGGGTGAAACTCAAACACTATTTTGTGTCAATAACCAAGTTGTCAGAGACCATTTGTGTGAACAGATCCAGACCAGCAAGGGCAAGATCTACTTCAGCGGGCAGAGAATTATGGCGAGCCTTTACCTCTCGATTTGAAGAACAAAACCAATATTTTACTACAGGGGTTCAACTGCACCTTGACTAGAGTGAAGACAAAAAATCCTGCTTAGGTGAGCAGGAAGCTACTGTGAATCTGTCGTCAGAAACCTCCATTTCTTCAATCACCCAAAAGGCAATCACAGGCCTGCAAAATCCCAAGACTGCGTCACAAGGGAATCCAGAGTGACAGTGAAATTCTGGACACATCAGACCTAAGTGCATGCAACCTCTTTTGTAATCACCTTTTCTTGCCGACGCATGTGTGAACGTGACTGGGTGCTGTGGCAAATACATTTGGATAATAAGCAATTTTTTTGGCATGGGGTGGGGGGGGGTGGACATTTATGGCAGGATTTGCAGTCAGCAGTCTGCTCACTAAGCAAACAGAGTCTGTCAAAAAACAAATCAAGCTACAGAAAACAGAATTTGTGACAGCAAGTCTCCTGAAAAAAAAAACAGGGTCTTTTCCCCAACAAAGATGAAGTGAGTGGAGGGAAGTTGCATGATATAAATTCTTTACATGTCAACAATCCTAATTCAGTCTCCAGGCATGCCTGGTGGGTAAAACTACCCAATTATTTCCCTTCTGACTGTTATATTTGATGTGTTATCTATGTTGGTCTTACATCAACTGCAACTGGATGCAGTAAAATGAGAAACAGGCTTCCGACACAGGAGATGGTCCAACACTGTTTTATTGAACCTGTTGATTGCTGTATATAATCTGCTGTGAGTTGACACTCTATTAACCTAACTGATAACCTCCTACTGGCTTGACCAGACTAGCTCTCTACCACATGGTGATGATGTTCATTGGCCTGTGCACTGTGACTATCTCCCTAGCCGTGTCCTGTGAGAGAGGGAGATCCTTAATGCCCTGTGGGCTTTATAGTGGTGGTGTCCTGTCTGGTGATTGGTTGTTCTGTGTCGTGTGTGTTCATTGGTTATCCTGTGTTTCAATCACTGCCTGTCTGCATCTCATGATATACATGAGTGGATATTATGACATCTCCCCCTTTTAAAATAAATTTTGGAATGTGGCTGTATATGCATGCAGAACTATGTACAAGTGGGGAATGAATTAACATATGTACATGGGAAAGTGTCTATCGTGCAGATACAGAGCAGACTGAACATAATTTACAAGATTTAAGTCTATAGATTCAGTCTTTGTGGTGGGCGACAAATTCTCGTCGATCGCCACAGAGGTGGATGGGGGGACGTCGGCACCTGGACAGGCGGGATGGCTGCCATCTCAGTGACCTTGTGGACAGGTGGGATCGCTGCCAGATCGGTGGCTTTGTGGTGCAAGACGTCCGGAGGAGGCATGATGACATGAGGAGAAATGCGGTCGGGTGATGGGCAGAGAACTTTACGCAGCGCCCTCCTGTTGCGCCGTAAAATGGAGCCATCAGCCATTTGGACAATGAAAGACCTGGGAGCAGCCTGTCTGACGACAACAGCTGGGGCTGACCAATCTCCATCAGGCAGCTGAACGCGAACAACATTGTCTGGAACCAGCGCAGGCAGATCTGTGGCATGAGCATCATACTGATCTTGTGCTGGTCCCTGGATCGTTGCACCTTCTGCAGCACTGTGAGGTGGTCAAGGTCTGGAACATGAATGGCTGGAACAGTCGTCCTCAGGTTGCGGTTCATGAGCAACTGCGCCGGAGACAAACCAGTCGACAGAGGGGTTGCCCTGTATGCCAATAGCGCCAGGTGGAAATCCGAGGCTGAGTCTGCAGCCTTGCACAGCAACCGCTTGACAATATGGACCCCTGTCTCGGCCTTCCCGTTTGATTGCGGGTAATGGGGACTGGAGGTGATGTGACTAAAGTGGTAGGATCGTGCAAAGTTGGACCACTCTTGGCTGCAGAAACATGTTCCGTTGTCACTCATTACCGTGAGTGGTATCCCATGCCTGGCAAACATCTCTTTGCAGGCTTTGATGACGGATTTGGACGTGAGGTCTGACAGTTTCGCCACTTCTGGGTAGCTGGAGAAGTAGTCGACCAGGAGCACGTAATCACGCCCATTGGCACAAAACAGGTCTATCCCCACCTTGGACCACAGAGAGGTCACAATCTCGTGCTGTTGCAGCGTTTCCTTGGGCTGAGCTGGTTGAAACTTCTGGAATGTTGTGCAGCCGTGGACTGTGTTAGCAATGTCCTGGCTGATGCCAGGCCAGTAAACTGCCTACCGAGCTCTGTGTCGACATTTCTCGACCCCCAGGTGACCCTCATGGATCTGTCTGAGCACCATGTTTTGCATGCTTTGGGGAATGATGATTCTATCTAGTTTAAGAAGGATCCCCATAACAACCGTCAGCTCGTCCTTAACGTTGAAGAACTGGGGGCACTGCCCCTTTTGCCAGCCATGGGTGAGGTGCTTCATCACGCGCTGCAGTAGGGGATCTTTGGCAGTTTCTTCGTGTATTTGTATAACTCATTCATCAGTGGCTGGGAGGTTGCTGGCACACAGCTGCACCTGTGCCTCTATGTGGTGAATGAAGTCACCCTGTTCACACGGTGTGGTGACAGATCGGGATAGGGCATCCGCGACGATCAGCTCCTTACCCGGTCTGTAGGCGAGTTCGAAGTCATATCGGCGGAGACAAATAATAATTCGCTGCAGCCGAGGTGTCATGTCATTTAAATCCTTTTGGATTATGTGGATTAAAGGCCTGTGGTCTGTTTCCACCGTGAACTTTGGCAGGCCGTATACATAGTCATGAAACTTGACTATTCCTGTCAGGAGACCCAAGCACTCCTTTTCGATCTGGGCATACTGTTGTTCGGTCGGAGTCATGGCCCTGGAGGCGTATGCCACTGGAGCCCAGGACGAGGAGTCGTCTCGCTGGAGGAGCACCGCCCCAATGCCGTCCTGGCTTGCGTCTGTGGATATCTTGGTATCCTTGTTTGGGTCAAAGAATGCCAGTACTGGGGCTGTGGTGAGCTTCGCCTTCAGCTCAAGCCACTCCGCTTGATGTGCGGGAAGCCACTGGAACACTGTCGACTTTTTTACGAGATGCCGGAGGGCTGTGGTGTGGGATGCCACGTTGGGAATGAATTTCCCGAGAAAATTCACCATCCCGAGGAAACGGAGGACCACTTTTTTGTCCTCTGGGGTCTTCATGGCATTGATTGCCAGCACCGTGTCAGCGTCAGGTTGCACACCCTGCTGTGAAATGTGAAACTTGATAGCGGACCTACCAAATGAGCATTTGGCAGCGTTGAGCTGGAGGCCGTTTTCATGTATCCTCTGGCAAACTTGTTTGAGGCGAGCGATGTGATCCTCGGGCGTCGTGGACCAGATGATCACATTTTCCTCATAGACTCGCACCCCCCCCCCCCCCCCCCCCCCGATGCCCTCCATCATTTGCTCCATAATGCGATGAAATGCTTCGGAATCTGATATGATACCAAAAGACATGCGGTTGTTGCAATACCTGCCGAACGGAGTGTTAAACGTGCACTGCTTCCGACTGGACTTGTCCAGCTGTATCTGCCAGAACCCATGGGAGGCGTCCAGCTTGGTAAAGAATTTGGCATGAGCCATCTCACAGGTTAACTCTTCACACTTTGGGATCGGGTAGTGCTCGCACAAGATGTTGCGATTCAGGTCTTTGGGATCAATGCAGATGCGGAGTTCACCAGAGGGCTTCTTGACGCAGACCATGGAGCTGACCGAGTCTGTTGGTTCCGTGACCTTTGAGATGATACCCTGGTCATGGAGCTGCGTTTTCAGACGATCCTTGAGAAGAGCCGGCACCCGGCACGGTGCACGGATGACTGGGATGGCATTCAGTTTGAGCAATATCTTGTAGCGATATGGGAGCGTGCCCATTCCATCAAACACGTTGTGGTATTGCATGGGAATGTTGTCTATCTCAGCCTGGAGATTTACATCGGGCGAGGCAGTTGCCGGTGTCGAGGACATGGCATGGACGTGCTGGACCAGATTTAGGAGGTTGCACGCGCGAGCACCGAGCAGGGATGCCTTATCAGGCCGGACAATCTCGAATAGTAACGTCACTTTGATTGCCTTGTGAGATACACCTAGCTGACACGATCCACTGGCAGCTACAGCATTGCCACTGTAGTCAAGGAGCTGGCTGGCTGGTGGAAGAATGCTAGGTTGGTCTCGGATGCTGTCGAGGTCTGACTGCGATATGGGGTTTGCAGATGCGCCAGTGTCCAATTTAAATCGGATGCGAGACTGGTTAACCATGACAACAGCACACCACTCGTCGTCAAGATCCACAGTGAGGATTGAAAGGCGGTTTGCAGGCATGGTGGAGGCCAGCTCGCGCATGGTGATCATTCCCACCCAGTATGGAGACTCGAGGCAGTCAGCATCGGGATCCGTTGGGCTGTCGGGTTCCGAATCCTGCATGCCTTGTTGTAGGCAGCGGACACGTCTGCACTGCAGCTGGGATCGCTGGCTGTTGGTCGGTACAACAGACATTTGTTCGATGGCCTGCTCCCTTTCTGCCTCATGGGAGACTAATTTTGCATTTCTGCCACCCTGATGCGGGAGTAACGATTCCTGGCATGCTCATGGACAATGCACGTTTCCATGGCGACGGAGAGGATCAACTGTTTGATTTTGAGGAGCTGCTCCTGCAGGGAGCCGGACTGGACCCTGAAAACAATCTGATCCCGGATCATGGAATTAACCGTCGAGTCATAATTACATGACTGCGCTAGGATGCGGAGATGGATCAAGAAGGACTGAAAAGGTTCATCCTTACCCTGAAGCCTCTGCTGGAAGATGTACCGTTCAAAGCTCTCATTCACCTCAAGGTCGCAGTGGTTGTCGAATTTCAGCAGAACCGTCTTGAACTTCGTCTTGTCTTCACCATCGGCAAACGTGAGCAAGTTATAGATGTGGATCGCGTGGTCCCCCGCAGTCGACAGGAACAGCGCGATCATTCGGGCATCCGATGCTGCCTCAAGTTCGGAGGCCTCGATATACAGGAGGAACTTCTGTTTGAAGACTTTCCAGTTGGCGCCGAGGTTGCTGGAGATCCGGAGTTGCGGAGGAGGTTGAATCTTTTCCATGCCGCTGGATGGCTGCGAGCTGGCCGTTGCAGATTCACTCAAGGCAGGTTCGTTAGAGTTAATAGCTCTCTGGTACCATGATGTGTTATCTATGTTAATCTAACATTGACTGCAACTGGATGCAGTAAAACGAGAAACAGACTTCCGACACAGGAAATGGTCCAACACTGTTTTATTGAACCTGTTGCTGTACATAATCTGCTGTGGTTGACACTCTATTAACCTAACTGAAACCTCCTACTGGCTTGACCGGACTAGCTCTCTATCACATGGTGATGATGTTCATTGGCCTGTGCACTGCGACTATCTCCCTAGCCGTGTCCTGTGAGAGAGGGAGAGCCTTAATGCCCTGTGGGTTTTATAGTGGTGGTGTCCTGTCTGGTGATTGGTTGTTCTGTGTCGTGTGTGTTCATTGGTTATCCTGTATGTCAATCACTGCCTGTCTGCATCACATGATATACATGAGTGGATATTATGACAATATTGTTATATTATTCATGAAGAAATAGGAATTTATTGTCATGTGAATGACCAATCAGGGCATTTTATAGCTGTACTGGAGCCATGTGACGAGTAACGATGCACCAGTCCACGGAAGAGAAGCTGTACGAAATACACTCTATGAAGCTCCGACATGTTTGAGTCTTGAAGAATGTGATCTTTCCTAACTTATGGGAGCCAAAGAGCATAACGCTGATTATTGTGGTGCCAGTGTGCGCAGGCTTTAAAAATAGCTTCTCAAACTGTCCTTCTCTGTCATTCCCAACATGAGAATAAAGGGCGTTGTCATGGAAACCACTATAATTAGCTCGAACAGTGCCCGTTCTCCTGAATTGTGATTTGTAATTATATGTTGGGATGAACACACCAGAACTCTTTTCAGCAATCAGACCTGCTGATCTTGACGGGATCTTCCCTTGTGGTGTATCTGTGGTTTCATTCCTAAACCAGTGTGGTGCAGATTCATATTAGTGTGGTGTCCGCTCTGTGCTTGTAGTGTGATGGGTGCAATCTGTTCGAAACTTTAAATGCCATGATTAGATTTATCCATCAACTTTCACAACTCAGGGAATACAAGCCAAATTTATGCAACCTGTCCGCGTTAACCGCGTAAGTTAACCGCGTAAGATCTGGTACCATTCTGGTGAAGCAGCGCTATAAGCCCTCCTTCCTGAGTTGCGCTGCCCCAGACCTGATTACAAGTTGGCTGGATGGAGTGTATGAACGGGATTCTCCCATCTGGGACTATGGCCACGGTGCGCCCGAAAAGCAGCTCACCACGGCACAGCGTGGCCACTGAAAGCCGGGAGACCCCGCTCCCTGGATCGGCCCGACTCGCAATGCCTCACGAGATTCAACGCAATTTTGCGAGACATTGGGAGGTGAGTGCCGCCCACTTTGGGAAAATCTGCACTGGCCCCACAAACGGGGACCGGACGGCATGAGACTCATAGAACATAGAACATAGAACAGTACAGCACAGAACAGGCCCTTCGGCCCTCAATGTTGAGCCGAGCCATGATCACCCTACTCAAACCCACGTATCCACCCTATACCCGTAACCCAACAACCCCCCCTTAACCTTACTTTTATTAGGACACTACGGGCAATTTAGCATGGCCAATCCACCTAACCCGCTCATCTTTGGACTGAAGGAGGAAACCGGAGCACCCGGAGGAAACCCACGCACACAGGGGGAGGACGTGCAGACTCCACACAGACAGTGACCCAGCCGGGAATCGAACCTGGGACCCTGGAGCTGGGAAGCATTTATGCTAACCACCATGCTACCCTGATGCCCCTGGGAGATCCCTACTCGTGGGGATCTCCCAGGGATCGGAGGCCCCCAGCTGCATTCCCTTGGGCAGGATGGTTCCCCGGCACGGCTGGTGCCACCTGCGTACCCTGGCAGTGTCACCAGGGTGCCAGCCTGACACAGCCAAGGTGCCGAGGAGACAGTGCCAGCTGGCATGAACACTGCCAGGGTGTCAGATTGGCACTGCCAAGGTGCAAGCTGGCATTTCTTTTGCGTGCATGATCGGGGTGGGTTTGCCCGGCATGGGTGTCGGGGATCCTCCCATATTGCGTTCGGTCTGGGAGGTGGTCGGGGCTTCTTTTGGGGGGGGCGTCAGCAACCGGGACGCAGAAAATGGCGTCCCAGTCTCTCTCTACAGTCGGGAGTTCCGGCGAGTGGAGCTCCCTATTATGTTCGGCCTCGTCGATCCCCATTCAAGCCCCTTAAAAGTCGCGTTGAATAGTCATGTGTTGCGTGGCACTGGGCAACACGCAGCTAAACACGCTCACTAGGGGACTTTGTTCCCTGGAGGGAAGATTGTGCCCTAAGTCCTGTGGTGGGAGTCGGACGGAGAGTGCTTTGCGCTACTGAGGCTGATGGGAAACCACACCATATCTTCTGGCCCGCTTCATTAATTTTGCATCTGGGGGTTTAGCGCCGCATACTGTGGCGGGGTGGGCTTGAATGCACGCATTCGGCCGTCATGTCTGGGTGCCATATTTGAAAGGTGCCTAATATCCCTGACTGAACATCAAAGAAGGAGGATGGTCCTCCTGAAGAAAGAAGATGAATCTCCAGCAACACTCTTGAGGCTGAAAGATGGACCTCCTCGATGACACTGAAGCAGGAAGATCCACTTGATAGATGCTCCCCCCATCCGCTGCTGTGGTGTTCCAGGGTCTAGGGGTGCTGGCGGCTTCCATCCCAAACTCCGGGGCAGTCCTGACTTCTGTGTGCCATGTTGTTGCAGCCATATTCTGGACTGACGTAGTTCCCCATTGGCGTCGACATTGGAATCGAGCATGAGGAGAAGATACCAGTTGGGCCTTCATCTTTATCCCATTAGCAGGATACAAATCAGTTGCTGTTCTGGTCTTCCATAGGTTTCCAGATCTGCCATGGCGGGTACCAATGGAAGATCCCATCCACCCCTCGGAGAGGCTGCCATTGAACCTGCCGGCAGAGGCATGGAAGAATTCTGTCCTGTAAAACTGAACCATCACTTCCTCCCTTTTCATTTCCAATCTCTTTGTGCCATTTTGTTTGTCTTTCTTATTGTACCTGGACGCTAGTTTTTAATAATTCAAAGTCCCTCCATGTAACCCACAGTGCTTCCTAAATTAGTGGCATCAGTAAATGTGGATTTCAAACCCTCCATTTCTTCCTCATGGTGAAAAGCTAAACTGCCACTCCAGGTCCCTGAGGTATTTGTCACATCCGGCCAATCCGAGAACAAACCTTTATCCCTACTTTCTATTGCCTTTCTCTCAACTAACTACCGACCCTTGTCACGAGGTTACCTCAAGCTTTTGGTCACCTCACTTAATGGGGGCGATTCTCCGAGCCCCGCGCCGGGCCGGAGAATCGCCGCAACCGCCCCACAACCGCCCCGACGCCGGTGCACGATTCTCCGAGGTGCGAAGAATCTGCGCCGGCATGTTTGGCGCGGCGCCGGCCGCTGGTATCGGTGGGGCCGCCGATTCTCCAGCCCGGATGGGCCGAGCGGCCGCGCCGATACAACAGAGTCCCGCTGGCGTCGTTCACCCCTAGTCGGTGCCAGCGGGAACTCTGCGCGAACGGTCGGGGGGCCGTCTGTGGGGGAGAGGGGCTCCTTCACTGGGGGGTGGGCTCCTTCACCGGGGGGTGGGCCTCCGATGGGGTACGCCCCCCCCCCTTCCCCGGGCCTACTTTCTGGCGTGGCCGGCCCCTGAACACCGACGCCATGTTGAGTCGGGGCCGGTGTGCTAAAGAAGCCCCCACGCACGCGCAGGTTGGCACAGCGGAAAGGAGGCTGGAGCGGCGTGAACCACTCCAGCGCCGTGCTGGATCGGTCCTACCCGGGCCCGGTTTGCGTCATCGTGAAACCCGACGCCGTTGACAACGGCGCGAACACTTGGGTTCCATATTGGAGAATCGCTCCTAATATCTCCAAATATACCTCGATATCTAATTTTGTTTGATAACACCGCGTGTGAAATGCTTTGGGAGGTTAGACTCTGTTAAAGTCACTTTGTAAAAGTGAGTTGTTGCTCTGGTTGTAGATTCACAGTTGAGAGAAACAGCAGGAACCCGAGATCAGTATGTCCACTCCTCACCGTTCTGTCCTGCTTGTCACCCAATTAGGGTGGCAATCTGCATGACATGAATCGAACAATCCCGTACATTCTTCATCCTTTCACAGTTCGCTAACTAGCCCAGCCTGTTTATCCCCTATCCCTAGCTGTTCTTGAGCCGCTGCAGTCCATGTGGTGTAGGTGCACCCACAGTGCTGATAGTGAGGGAGTTCCAGTATTTTGACCCAGCGGCATTGAAGGAACGGCAGTACAGTTCCAAGTCAGGACGGTGTGGGCCCTGGAGGGGTCTTGCAGGTGATGGCGTTCCCGTGTGTCTGTTGCCCTTGTTCTTCTAGATGATAGAGGCAAAGGGTTTGGAAGGGTTTAACAAGCAGCAGCCCAGGAGTTGTATTGTGGAAAGAGGCTGGTTTCACTGTCCAATGGGGATGTGTAACCCTCCCCATTTTGAACACCTTGGGTTGGGTGAGTGATGGATGGTTGTGATGATGGCAGGCTGGGTGGTGGGGATAGCGGGTGGAGTGAAGGTTTTATAACTGTGTGCAGTATCTGAGAGTTTTAACCTGGGTATGAATAAGCGGGGTGGACGTGGTGGTCGGGGTCCATTGTAATCTGGCCTGTGGAGGAGATGGGGTTTATAATCTGACTTTAATGGTTCTGTCTCGAAGACGGCAGCACTATTCAGGCCTTGTTGACTGAATTACCATCTGCAATTTATTTCCTTATGTTGGCAAAGGATGGATTTATTTTTTTTGCTGAGTTTGCAACTCAGTGGGACAAAGCAGCATTTAGACATGCATATGCATGACTTGCTGCATATTATTCTGGCAGTAATTTGAGCAGCAGCTTTAACCTACATGTTTAATGTAGCATATTACAATATTTATAGTATTGTGTTTTGAATATTGTATAATTAGTTCTGTGCAGTGATAAAATCAGATTAGCTCACATCTTCTGTAAAGCAGCTCTTTGTGTCAGCTGTGGCTCAATAGCATTCCTTGCCTTTGAGCTAGGAGGTTGTGGGTTCAAGTCCCATTCCAGGACTTGAGCACAGTATTCATGGCTGATGCTGCAGTGCAGTACTGTGGCAGTGCTGCATTGCCGAAGATGCATTCTCTCAGGCGAGGTGTTAAGCCAAGTGTCTGTCCGTGTGGACAGCACGGTGGCGCAGTGGGTCAGCCCTGCTGCCTCACGGCGCCGAGGTCCCAGGTTCGATCCTGGCTCTGGGTCACTGTCCGTGTGGAGTTTGCACATTCTCCCCGCGTTTGCGTGGGTCTCACCCCCACAACCCAAAAAGATGTTCAGGCTAGGTGGATTGGCTACGCTAAATTGCCCCTAATGGAAAAAATGAATTGGGTACTCTAAAGTTATAAAAAAAAGAAGTAAAAATGAATGAGGCAGCAGTGATACCACTGCGCCACCGTGCTGCCCGCGATTAGCCACATTAATAATAAGAGTTGGTCAGAGGCTGGGAATTCTGTGACGCAGAACACACCCGCCTGACTCCCCAAAGCCTGTCCACCACCAAAAAGGGCTAAGTCAGGAGTGTGATGGAACGCTCCCCACCTTCCTGGATCACTTCAGTTTCAACAATACACAGGAAGCTTGACACCATCCAGGACAAAGCAGCCTGCTTGAATGACATCCCATCCAGGTGGCACTGCCAGCTGGCAGGGGCATTGCCAGCATGCCAGGCTGGCAGTGTCACATTGGCATTTTACAAGTGGCGGTGATCGGGCCAAGGGTGTGGGGGGTTTCAGGAGGTCCGGGGACCCTCATAGTGAGTCTGGGCTTGGGGGTGGGGGTTCTGGGCCTGCGTCGGCGCTTGAGAGCAAAATGGCATCCTGATTTCAGGCTGCGCTGAGGAGTTCTGGGGAGCGGAATTCCTCAGTGCTGTAAACGGGGCTGAGTGCAGTCTCGGGTGTGGATTCCTTGCTGAGGCCCTGTATCTAAAAGGATGGGTGTTAGACAGCAGGGTGTATCTCGGTGCGTCGAACGCCGGGAAACATGCGGCTAAACACGGTTGCTACGGCTCCTATTTGATCAGTTTGCGCCCTTAATCATTTTTTGGGGCCTTGAGGAGTTTCTCCCCGGTCTAGCCCACACTTTGAAATTTTTTCAGCAGCGTGGAGCTGAACTTGCCGGCAAGGCCGGCACCTCAGAGATTGGGCCGCCTCTTTGAAAGGGTGCCCCGATCTCTAAGTAAGCTTGAGGGTCCTCTGCACCCCCGCACCTCCTGCCCATGGACAATGTCAACCCTGCACACATAGGCATTATCTCTCTCCCCCCCCCCCCTCCCCAAGTGAGGACACCCCACTACAGTCATTCAGGCCCCCCCCCTTCAGGCCTCCCGGCCCCCCCTTTCAGGACCCGTACCCCTCACCCCCCCCCCCCCCCCCCCAACCTTTATGATGCCCTCCAACCCCCCCCCTTTCATGGGCATGGCCCCTCTCAGGTCCCGTCCCCGTTTCACTCAGGCTCTGCCACCAAGGCAGTGCCCCTTCCAAACACACCATAGCAATGCCAGGCTGGCAGTGTCAAGGTGCTCAGATGCCATGGGGCGTGCCAGGGTGCCACCCTGCCCTGTCCCAGGCCACCCAGGAGTCTCAAATGGCCTGGGAGACTCACAGCTGCCATTACGCTTGGATCACATTTATGTGGACTAGAACTAAACAGCGCCCTAATAAGGTGTCTCCCACAGTCCAAAGATATGGGGCGTGTTTCTCTGTCCCGCCGCGCCGGAGTTCTGGTTCAGCACGCTGTCGGGAGTCTCTGTTTTGCCGGCTAGTCAATGGGGTTTGCCGGCTAGTCAATGACCTCCATTGTGGGGCAGCCCCATGCCATCGGGAAACCTCCTGGCTGCCGGCTAAACGGAGCATCCCGACGGCGGAGAATTCAGCCCATGCAGTTTAGGTGGATTGGCCGTGCTAAATTGCCACTTAGTATCCAAAAAGGTTAGTGGTGTTATGGGGATAGGGTAGGTATGTGGGCCTAGGTAGGATGCTCCTTCGGAGTGCCGGTGCAGACTCATCGAGTGAATGGCCTCCTTCTGCACTGTAGGAATCCTATGATTCTAAAGGCTGAATAATCTCCAGAGCCTGATAATCTTTATCCCAGGGTACTTAAGGAAGTGGCCCTAGAAATAAAAGGTTAATTGGTGGTCATTTTCCAAAATTCTTTGGATTCTGGAATGGTTCCTACAGATTGGAGGGTAGCGAATGTAACCCCACTAGTCAAAAAGGGAGCAAGGAGAAAACGGGGATCTATAGACCAGTGAGCCTAATGTCGGTAATAGGGAAGTTAATAGAGTCCATTCTCAAGGATTTCATAGCACAGCATTTGGAAAGCAGTGGTGTAATCAAAGTCTGCATGGATTTATGAAAGGAAAATCATGCTTGACATCTCGTGAAATTCTTTGAAGATGTAACTAGTACAGTTGACCAGGGAGACCAGGGATGTGGTTTGTTTGGACTTTCAGAAGGATTTTGACAAGCTCTCACATAGCAGATTATTATGTAATGTGCCAGGATTCCAGGGTAGCGTCTTGAGATAGACAGGATACAAAGAGTTGGAATACATGGGTCTTTTTCCGAAAGGCAGGCAGTGACTAATGGGGTACCACAGGGATCAGTGCTACGACCCCAGTTGTTCACATTATATATTAATAATTTTGATGAGGGAACTGTAATTTGCAGATGATACAAAGCCATGTGGGAGGGTGAGCTGTGAGGAGGATGCAGAAATGCTTCAATGTGATTTAGACAGGCTGAGTGAATAGGCATAAGCATGACAGATGCAGTATAACATGGATAAATGTGAGGTTATCCATTTTGGTCGCCAAAACAGGAAGGCAGATTATTGTTTGAATGGGTGTAAATTGGGAGAGGTAGATACTCAATGAGATTGTGGTGCCCTCGTGCATCAGTCACTGAAAGTAAGCGCGCAGGTGCAGCAGGCAATAAGGAAGGCAAATGGTGTATTGGCCTTCATAGCGAGAGGCTTTGAGTATAAGAATAGGGATGTTTTACTGCAATTGATGAGGCCACACCTGGAGTATTGTGTGAAATGTTAGGTGGTGTTACAGGGATAGGGTGGGGGAGTGAGCCTAGGTAGGATGCTCCTTCGGGGGTCGTTGTAGATTTGATGGGCCGAATGGCCTCCTTCTGCACTGGAGGAATTCTATGATTCTGTGATGTATCTTGGTAACTCTTGCTGTGTACAAATTGTTTGATGCGTTTCCTACATCACCACAGTAACTACACTTCAAAAACACCACATTTGTCATAAAGCACCTTGGAAAATGCTGAGACCATGAAAGGTGCTATATAAATGCAAGATAGTCTGCCTCTCTATAAAATCCAAAGGACTTTGTAGATATTGGGAACAGTTGAGAAGGGTCTGCACAGTATCAGTGAGTGTGGAGGGGTTTTGCCTACTGGGAATTTGTCCAAGAATGTGTTTGTTTAGTGCCGACAGCGCTGTTTATCTTTTGCTCTTAGTTAATGTGTCAGTCCCGAGTCAGCCTAAGAGTACTGCAAACATAGAGATTCAATTAAAAGTAACAGGCCTTGAGATTTCATGAGCTGTTGGCAGTGGAAATATTGTCTATACTTAAAGCAAGATGAGTACTTGTTTGATTAGATCTTGGTGTCTATATATAATTAGTGTGTTTATGCTTATTGGGATGTTGATTATAAGAGGTTTGGTCAGGCAAGCTGCAGACAGAAATGTCACTCTCTGAATTCCTTTGACTGGGACTGACCAGCTGTGGTAAAATACAGCACCGGGACAGTGCTTTATCCAGACCCTTGGCCTTAGCAGCACTAACTGAACCCTGTCACTTCCTGCACCTGGTTATAGTTACAATCTTCACCCATATAACCGAGGAGATTGGCCTCAGTCACATCGGTAGCCTGTTACCTCGCAGCTAAAGGAGAAAGGCATCACACTAGCTTGTGACGGGATTACAAAATGCCCCCCCAGACATTAAAGCCTGAGTCTTGCCTGAAAGACAAGGTCGCTGGGTGATAAAATCTGGGCTCTTTTCTTGGTTGTCTTAGATAGCTGGCTGTTTTCATGAGTAAACCACCCCCTTTGTGAGCATAACCTGCAGCTGTATTCTCCGGCAGCCATTGGTCAGGATCAACTCCCGATCACAGTAAATCATTGAACTGGAGAGTTTGTGGGATGCCCACCAGCTGTCCGTCAGAGAAAGTGAACTCGGGAATAGGAGCAGGCCATTCAGCTCCGCGATCCCCTTTTGCCATTCAAGCAAATCATGGCTAAACTGTATCTCAACTCCATTTACCCTCTTTTACTCCCCGCCCCCTTGATATCGAACAGAGTCTCTCCATCTCGGTCTTCAAAGCTCCAATTGTCCCCATGTCCACAGCCTTTTGATATGAGAATTTGGGGTCTTGAGCTCACAGCCAGCAATGGTTGCCCTGGAGCTCTGGCTGATTTCTGATGGTTGTGAGGCCTCTTTAAGTCCTTTTTCTGTTGATGGATGTGGCCTAATGGATTGTTCTCTGAGACACGCTTGCTGCAAATAATGGCTGCCTTTGCTGCCAACATGCAGAGCTGTATGAGCAGCCGCCATTTTTATCGGAGGCAGTGTGACACAGGGCACATGCGCGGTCATCACTGGCCCTGGAATCGGAAATATTATAGAGCCGGCAGCATTAAGTTAATATGTTTTTAACAATCCCGTCCATCCACAGCTCACTCCCCCTTGAATTATAATTTTCTACACAAATCTCGAATGGTCTTTACAATTGCACCTTAGCTGTACTTAGGTGAACTGAATGAGCTAAAAATCATAGCTCAACAGAGGCAGGTTGACGTGAGATCTTGCTTACACTCGCAAGATGAAGTAGGTTTAGATAGAGGTCTGGACCTCGCAAACCCATGTAATTTGGGAATTACGTGGCCAAAGGAGTAAGAAACTATCACTGTTTCTGTGTGTGGATTTGTTTCTCCTGCAAATTATGTCGTTGGATTCTTTTTAAAAAATTCTTTCATGTGATGTAGGCTTCGCTGGCTTGGACCTTATCGTCCTTGACCTGAGTGGCTTTTCCCGGCTAGTTCAGGGGCATTTAAGAGTTAACCAGATTGTTGTGGATCTGGAGTCACATGTAGGCCAGATGGGTAAGGGCAGCAGATTTCCTTTCCTAAAGGAGAAAAGTGGATTAGGTGGGTTTTTACAACAATGGACAATGGTCATCAATAAACTTTATATTCCAGATTTTTATTGAATTCAAATTTCACCTTCTGCCGTGGGTGTTAGGATTCAAACTCAGGTCCCTGGATTATTAGTTCAGCGAAAATACCACTATGCCACCAACTCTCCTTCTGTGTACATGCTGACAAGTGCACATGTGCAGAAGCGTTGTTGGTGCCATCTTGTGTGAGCAGGGATGACAGTGGCAAATGAGAGCCTGCAAATTGGAAAGGGTTTGTTATTTTTGGAAACACTCTGCCTTTTCATCAACTCGTCTGATCCTCAATTCACGTACCCCCGTCTGCCCCCTCATGCCCCCCCATGCCCACCCGATCAAGAACTAAGAAACCCCCATCCCTCTTAGATTTTCACTCTGGGGGTCACACAAAGTCTGAGGCATTAAAATGGGGTCACTGCAGGAAATGGCTTGTTTTTAAAAAAATAATTTTTATTGGAATTTTTTACAGAAAATATAAAACATAACGACAAACAATGAAATGCAACAAAATAACCCACAATAACTGTGGCACCCCCCAGACCGTATCAACGCATGTATCACATCCCCCCACCCCCCCAACCCCAATGAACAGCAAAAGAATTAAAAATAAATTAAAATTAAATAAACAAACATAGTCATCGTCCCCCCCCTCTTCCCTCCCCCTTCCCCCCCCCACCCCGGGTTGCTGCTGCTACTGTCCCCGTACCCTATCGTTGAGCCAGAAAGTCGAGGAAAGGTTGCCACTGCCTAAAGAACCCTTGTACCGACCCTCTCAGGGCGAATTTGACCTTCTCTAGCTTAATGAAACCCGCCATGTCATTGATCCAGGTCTCCACGCTTGGGGGCCTCGCATCCTTCCATTGTAGCAAGATCCTTCGCCGGGCTACTAGGGACGCAAAGGCCAGCACACCGGCCTCTTTCGCCTCCTGCACTCCCGGCTCCACCCCAACCCCAAAAATCGTGAGTCCCCATCCTGGCTTGACCCTGGATCCCACCACCCTCGACACCGTCCTCGCCACCCCCTTCCAGAACTCCTCCAGTGCCAGGCATGCCCAGAACATATGGGCATGGTTTGCTGGACTCCCCGAGCATCTGACACACCTGTCTTCACCCCCAAAGAACCTACTCATCCTCGTCCCAGTCATGTGGGCCCGCTGCAGCACCTTGAATTGGATGAGGCTAAGCCGTGCACACGAGGAGGAAGAATTAACCCTCTCCAGCCCATGTCCCGTCTTCGATCTGTTCCCCCAGTTCCCCCTCCCACTTAGCTTTCAGCTCCTCTACTGATGCCTCCTGCATAACCTTGTAGATATCAGATATCTTCCCCTCTCCGACCCAGACCCTCGAAAGCACCCTGTCGCTCATCCCCCTCGCGGGAAGCAAAGGGAATCCCTCCACCTGCCGCCTAGCAAATGCCTTTACCTGCAGATACCTGAACATGTTTCCCAGGGGGAGCCCAAATTTCTCCTCCAACTCCCCCAGGCTCGCAAACCTCCCATCAATAAATAGGTCCCTCAGCTGTCTGATGCCCGCTCTGTGCCAACCCTGAAATCCCCCATCAATGTTCCCCGGGACGAACCTATGGTTCCCCCTTAACGGAGCCTCCATCGAGCCCCCCACTTCTCCCCTATGTCGCCTCCACTGCCCCCAAATCTTGAGGGTAGCCGCCACCACCGGACTCGTGGTATACCTCGTAGGAGGGAGCGGCCACGGCACCGTTACCAGGGCCCCCAGGCTTGTATCTCCACAGGACGCCCTCTCCATCCATTTCCATGCTGCCCCCTCCCCCTCCATTACCCACTTGCGCACCATCGACACAATGGCCGCCTAATGATACCCCGAGAGATTGGGTAACGCCAGCCCCCCCCCCCCATGTCTACCCCGCTCCAAGAAGACCCTCTTCACCCTCGGGGTCCCATGCGCCCAAACAAAGCTCATGATGCTGCTAGTCACCCTTCTAAAAAAGGCCCTAGGGATAAAGATGGGCAAACACTGAAAAAGGAACAAGAACCTCGGGAGAACCGTCATTTTGACGGACTGCATTCTACCCGCCAACGATAGCGGCACCATGTCCCACCTTTTAAATTCCTCCTCCATCTGTTCCACCAGCCTGGTAAAATTAAGCTTATGGAGAGTCCCCCAACTCCTGGCCACCTGCACCCCCAGGTATCTGAAGCTCTTCACTGCCCTCTTAAACGGGAGTCTCCCAATTCCCTCCTCCTGATCACCCGGGTGTACTACAAATACCTCGCTCTTGCCTAAATTTAACTTATAGCCCGAGAAACCCCCAAATTCCGCTAACAGCTCCATCACCCCCGGCATTCCCCCTTCTGGATCCGCCACATACAACAGCAGGTCGTCCGCATACAGCGATACCCGATGTTCCTCCCCACCCCACACCAGACCCCTCCATCTCCCTGACTCCCTCAACGCCATAGCCAAAGGTTCAATCGCCAGTGCAAAGAGCAGGGGGGACCCCTGCCTGGTCCCACGGTAGAGCCTAAAGTACTCCGATCTCCTTCCATTGGTAACTACACTCGCCATCGGAGCCGCGTAGAGCAGCCTCACCCATTTGATGAATCCCTCCCCGAATCCGAACCGCTCCAGCACCTCCCACAGGTACCCCCACTCTACTCTATCAAACGCTTTCTCTGCATCCAGCGCCACCACTATCTCCGCCTCCCCCTCCACTGCCGGCATCGTAATAACATTTAGAAGCCTCCGCACATTCGTGTTGAGCTGCCGTCCCTTGACAAATCCTGTCTGATCCTCGTGTATCACCCCTGGCACACAGTCCTCTATCCTGGTGGCCAGGATCTTCGCCAGCAACTTACGTCAACATTGAGGAGCGAGATAGGCCTGTATGATCCACACTGCAAGGGGTCCTTATCCCGCTTCAGGATCAGAGAGATCAGTGCCCACGACATTGTCGGGGGCAAAGCCCCCCCCTCCCATGCCTCATTGAAGGCTCGCACCAACAGGGGGCCCACCAGATCCGCATACTTTTTATAAAATTCCACCAGGAACCCGTCCGGCCCCGGCGCCTTACCTGACTGCATTTGTCCAATCCGCCCCTCTACCCCGCCGGCTAGCCATAGCTTATCGACTGCTCGCCCCAGGCCAGCTCGCCCCGCCTGACCCGTTCCCCATGGCGATAACGCCTCTCCTCTACCCCCCCCCCCCTCCCCTCCCCGGCCCACACCAGCTCCTTCCTGGCCATTCCAGCAGCAACCCGGTATCCACCCCCCCCCCCCCCCCCCCCCCCCACCCCACCCACCCCACCCCCCCCTCAGGCTAGGACCCCTCCTAGCCGCGACGCACCCTCCATGGTACTTCCGTGAGTCAGCTGACTTCTGCTGACCCCGGCAGCTTCCGCCAAAACCCATCCCCTCCCGGCATGGGGTCATCCCCCTCTTGCCACACCTCCTTGGCACCGCTTCAGCGCGGGAAAGAAAACCAGTAGAGGCCACGCCCCCACCTCCAGCTCCGCCCCCCCTGCCCCGCAGCGCAGGAAACCAGAGGAAAGCCTGCGCTTTCACACTGCCACACCCCACCCTTCCGACGCAGCTCCTCAAAATCCAGTTTCACCCCAACCCCTGGCCCCGTACAGAAGGGAACATAAAAAACACAAACCCCCAACATTCCCCACATACCCCACCCCCATACCCAACAGACAAACCCACCCGGAAACAGAGCAAAAAGAAAACCAGCATAAAAAAAACACGTGTCGAAATTGAAGAAAAGCAACAGCGAAAACAGCAACGGCCATAGTGTGTCCCCAGGCCCTAGTTCGAGTCCAGTTTCTCCGCCTGTACAAAGGCCCACGCCTCCTCCGGGGACTCGAAGTAGTGGTGCCGGTCCTCATATGTCACCCACAGACGCGCAGGCTGCAGCAATCCAAATCTGACCTGCTTGGCATGCAGCACCGCCTTCGTCCGGTTGAACCCGGCCCTCCGCTTTGCCACCTCCGCACTCCAGTCCTGGTAGATTCGTACTATCGAATTCTCCCACTTGCTGCTCCTCTCTTTCTTGGCCCAGGCAGCACACACTCCCGGTCACTAAATCGATGGAACTGCACCAGCACCGCCCTCGGGGGCTCACCTGCCTTGGGCCTCCTGGCCAGCACTCTGTGAGTTCCCTCAAGCTCCAGGGGCAAATGGAAGGACGCCGCTCCCATCAACGAGCTCAACATCATGGTCACATACGCCGGGAGATCCGACCCCTCCAGCCCCTCCGCCAGGCCCAGGATCCTCAAATTCTTTCGCCTCGCGCAAACGTCCAGCTCCTGCAAGTGGTATTGCCACTTTTTGTGAAGTGCCTCGTGCAACTCCACTTGTCCGACGAGGACCACGGCCTCCTCCTCCCGCTCAGCGGCCTGCTGCTGCAACTCCCGAATGGACACCTCCTGGACCATTGGGTCCCAAGCAGCTTGTTGGTAGTCGAATTCAGGGAGTCCAGCAACTCAGCCTACAGCTCCGCAAAACAGCGCAGAAGAGAGGCCTGCTGCTCCTGCGCACACTTCCACCAGTCCTCGGGTGTTCCGCCAGCCGCCATTTTGTCCTTCTTCCCCTGCTTTTCTTGGGGAGCTGCTGCAGCTTTTTCCTTTGCCCCACTCCGGGTGAGCACCATAAATTATGGGGAATGCTCCTCTAGACACCTTCCCCCACCGGGATTCGTCGAGACAGCGCCGTTTGGGGCCCTCAAATCGGCCCAAAAGTCCTTAAGTAGCGGGAGCTGCCGAACGTGCGGCTTAGCTCCGCATAGCTGCAACCGGAAGTCACAGGAAATGGTTTGTGAATCCCTGTTTTACGATTATGTCCCCCTGTTCTTGATTTTCCCTTCAGACAAATTTAGTTTATCCCCACCTAACCTTACTAAAACCTTTCACATTTTAAATATCGTAATTAACTCATCCCTCACTCTTCTGTCCTCAAGAGAATACCAGCAAATTTCATGTACCCTACCCTCACAATTTAACCCCCTAAACCCTGTGTAATTCTGTGGAAAACAATTTGCTGCCAGTTCAACATGTACAGGTTCCATGACAACCACTGAACCGTACGATGAGTGTCCAAAATACTTCCACCATTTTATCGGCCTACGCTTGAAAATAATCTTTGATGGTTTTCCATGCGATTTCCTCACTGAGCTTTTCATCCTTGTGCTTTTTGTAAAGATGAGAGGAAATAGCAGATGAATCGCGGCAAAAGGGTCCGTGGTTTCTCCCTTTTCCTCCGATCAAACAGTTTCTTTTTCATCCTCGGAGAAAACAAAATCCTAAATTGGCAAGTTGTTAACTGGAGGGCATAATTATCAAAAGGTTATCATCATCAAAAGAGTTTGGAAAATATTTATTTGTGCAGAGGTTGGATAGGACATGGAATACCCTCCCGGTAAGAGTCTGCAAGGCAGAGTCCACAAAGTCATGAATAGCTTCAAAAATTCAAATTTAATAGGGTTTCGGTGAAGGCCGGCGGAATGGGATATCAGAAGGTAGGCAGAGGAGCAATGGGCCAAAAGGCCTCATGTTGTGCTTTGGAAGCTGATGGCGTAGGTCAGTCGGAAGTGGTATTAACTGAGCCATTCCTGCAACCCCTAATAATTTGTTTTCGATGCCATACAGAAAATCCGAAATGACTGTCAGAATGCAGTGCCTGAGAGTGTGGTAGAGGCAGGCACAATCGAGGCTTGCAGAAGAGCAATAGGCGGTTTTATGAAAAAGAACAACGCGGCATGGTGGCACAGTGGTTAGCACTGCTGCCTCACAGCGCCAGGGACCCGGGTTCGATTTTGGCCTTGTGTAACTGTCTGTGTGGAGTTTGCATTTTCTCCCCGTGTGTCCGTGGGTTTCCTCCGGGTGCTCCAGTTTTCTCCCACAGTCCAAAGATGTGCAGGTTAGGTGGACTGGCCATGCTAAATTGCCCCTCAGTGTCCAAAGATTTGCAAGTTCGGTGGGGTTACTGGGATAGGGGACGGGAGTGCGTCCTCGGTCGGGTGTTCTTTCAGAGGGTTAGTGCAGACTTGATGGGCCAAATGGCCGCCTTCTGCACTGTAGGAATTCTATGGTTCTAATGTGCAGGTTACGGGGAGAAAGCAGGGATTGGCACTAAGTGAAATGCCCGTTCAGAGAGTTGGTGCAGATGTGACGGACTGAATGGCCTCCTGCACAGTCCCAATTCTGTGATGCAGTAACAATTCCATCTGTGGGGCTAAATCGGAATTAGCAGATTAAATTTCACTGACCTTCAAACAATTTATAACTTAATTTTTTGGCTACCTCTCGGCACTAATATTCACCCTCCCTCAGCTTGAGTGCATGTAGACGAGTCACTTTCAACTCCGTAAGCATCTATTAGGAGATCTGTATAGTAAATCTGAATACATATTTTTGATATCTTTCTCTTTCATGTATTCTGTTTCACAATTACTTCCTGGAACACTTTGTCACGCTGTGTTGATAAGACACCTATTGATATACAACACGATATCTTATCATGTCACGAGGAGCACCTGCATGGGAGAATGAATTAAATCATCGGGAAATTGAATTATTATTTCCCTGCCCCGTCGCTATTTTGGCATCGGGTCACTGGAAGGAGATTTAAAAGGCAAGTTTAATTGTGTTAAAGGGTAAAAAGGTTAAAAGGTGTAGAAGGTGAGACTGCGCCCGAGTTGGAGGTCCTGATTTTAACTCTGTGTCAGTTGATGGGTTAAAATTGGGCCTGACGGACAGCACGGTGGCACAGTGGTTAGCATTGCTGCCTCACGGTGCCGAGGACCCAGGTTCGATCCCGGCTCTGGATCACTGTCTGTGTGAAGTTTGCACATTCTCCCCGTGTTTGCGTGGGTTTCACCCCACAACCCAAAGATGTGCAGGGTAGGTGGATTGGCCACGCTAAATGGCCCCGAATTGGAAAAAATTAATTGGGTACTCTAAATTAAAAAAATAAATAAATAAAATTGGGCCTGAAATCCCTACACTTGGTGGCAGTTTGCTTGGAGTGGCATGGGAGGAGTTTGTGTCACTAGACCAACCAGAGCATTGATTCTACAAATCTTATAACAGTCGTTTACAATTACGTGGCACTTCTAACATAGCAAAATGTCCCTTTGCGGTATATCAGCAACAACACAATCAGGCAAAATAAACACGAGCCAAAGAAGGGGACATTAGGATAGATGGCCAAACACATGGTCAAAGAGCTAGTTTTTATGAGTATCTTAAAGGTGGAGAGGGAGGCAGAGAGATTTACCCAGTGAATTCCTGAGCTTAGAACCCAGGCAGGTAAAGCCACAACCACCAGTGACAGAGCAAAGAAAATTGAAGGAGCACAGAATTGGCCAGAATTCGAGGGTTGCAGAGACCTTCGGGGGCTGGGTGAGGTGACAGAGGCAGGGGAGGGGTTAACCACGAATGGAATTTTTAAATTGGATGTGTCAGTGGATCTCGGACCAGTATTGTGCGCAGGGAGGATGGGTGAATGGAGCTAAGTGGTCGTGAGAATATTGGCCGCTCAGTTTCAGCTGACCTAGATTGTGGAGTTGTTTTGGAGGAACATCTGTTGGATTGTCTGAGAGCCAGATGTCGCTGCGCTGCCCGGCAAGGTCCTGTACCCTGGCTTTGATTACAAGCCTAGTGACACGCAGCACTTACAGTCAGCATGTTGGTTCTCCTATCGGAGTCAGCTGAGTATAATCCACTTGCCTTGCAAAAAGGCACCCACAGAGAGCAAAGGCTCCACCTTCTGCCATTGAAGCTGCTTCTCAATGAAGGCCATCTGCTGTGTGTGAAAAAGAGAACTTTCTGACATTGCAAGCTGTGTGCAGCTGGGTAAAGTGTTGGAGTGTGACAGGGTGCTCGGATATGCCTGGCACACGAAGACATTTCATTCCATATATTCTGTCTGGACAGATTTGAAGTTGAACGCCCTGGAGTAAGAGAGGGACAATGCGTGCAGCGAGGATATCGGTCTCCCCGTGTCCTTGGAGAACAATTCTAGCACAGCAATCGGCGGTTTACAGGAATCACACAGAGGGTAGTGGAATTCTGAAACTATTAGAAAAGCTGTTAAAGCTGGAGGGGGTCAATTGACAATGTCAGAACTCGGGTTGATAGATTTTTGTTTGGTCATGGTATGAAGAGATAGAATCATAGATTTCCTACAGTGCAGAGGGAGGCCATTTGGCCCATTGAGTCTGCACCTTTAATAAGGATACGGGGAGTCCATACCCAGTGAAATAAAGAAACAAAGTTTTATTTACAACCTGATATATATGTAGCCTGGCAGATCCCTATTGGGTTTCTCTCTGGTTGGTGCTTTACTGGTTGACCTTTTATGCAGCGGTTAATAGAGCTCGTAATCTGCAAGGACCACGGGAAGATAATTATTTACACCCCGTAGGTCCTGTGCGGGCTATCACAGCACTGACCCTCCGAAAGGGCAATTCCTGCCCTATCCCCGTAACTCCACCTAACCTTTGGACACTAACCTTTGGCCAGTCCACCTAACCTGCACATCTTTGGACTGTGGGAGAAAATCGGAGGACCCAAAGAAAACCAACGCACACACTGAGAGAATGTGCAAACCCCACACAGTCACACAAGGCTGGAATTGAACCCGGGTCCCTGGTGCTGTGAGGCAGAACTGCTAACCACTGTGCCACCCTGTTAATTTATTTTTAATTTGCGTGATCGCCCTTTCCATCAACCATCAATCCAACGTCTGGCATGCCATTCAATGATGGAAGCAGCAGCTGAGCTTTGACCATGTCCTAGCATTAAGTGGTACAGGTAGAATCTTGTTAATGTTTATGGAGAAGAACACAGTTCTCAAATGAGTTTGACTCTCTGCTAATCTAACTGTAGTAACTCAGTCTAACTGTACCAGCTTGCTCTAAGCCACGTGCTGGGGTGTGATGCTGCTGATCAACCCTGTCTAACTCTCTAGATGTCTGTCTGTGGAAAGAAGCAGGGTGTGAGTGCCTCATCCCTTTTATAGTGTTTATGTCATACCTCCTTGTGGCGATGCTAGCTCTTGAGTGTCCTGACTGCCCATTGGTTGTGTCCTAGTCTGAGTGTTCATTGGTTGCATGTTTGCATATCATGACAATCGCTGGCATCACTGTTGTCGAAAGGCAAGTAAGATGGCAGCGGGGAACCAAAATAGTTGTTCATGAAGGACATCAATAAATAGCCAAACCATAGTTACCAAACGATAGCTCAGTAACTGCTTCTTAGAGTGGCAGCCACAGAGTTGTAGGGAGCTGTTGAGTAGGTAGACCAAAGTGCAGCTTGAGTAAAAGCTGAGGACTTAATTCCACAAAGGGGTCTGGGTGATGCACCACCGAGCTTTTCAAAGGAGCAGGGCATCGAACGTTGTTAAACAGAGTTTGTAACACGGCTGCTATAAATAAAGGCTAGCCTGGGGGTGGCGGGATTGCTGGGGCCTCCACAAGCGATGCACATTGGTCTTGTGCCAAGCATGTCAAAAGCAGACAATTGAATTTTTAATGGGCTCATTGATCCTATCTCGCAGAGAAAAGAGTTTGCACAAAGGGGGAAATTAAAGCTCCTTTACCCAAACATCGAGTGTTTGTTCTTCTTCTCACCTGTATTGATGTTGGGAATATATTCAGCTGGATTGAGGTACAATGCTATCCATTGTGAGAATTGGCAACATTGCACAGAGAGCTGTGTGTGCAATAAAGGTATTAATTTCTGAGACGGTCCCCCCCCGAGGTGGTGGTATCATCAGAAAGTGAAACATAAGATAGAATGCTCACTCAAATAGAAGCAAAATACTACAGGCGCTAAAAATGTGAAATAAAACCAGGATGCTGGAAACAATCAGCAGGCCCGGGAGCATCTGTGGAGAGAGAAACCGAGGGCGTGATTCTCCGCCTCATTGCGGCTCTTGCTCGAGCGAAACAAGGTCGGTGAATAACAGGAGAGGCGGAAGCGGGCAACCTTCAATCACCCAGGGGATGGGCCCCAGCCCTGGCACATGTCCGCCGCTGGGTATGCATGGGTGATGGTTGGGCTGTGGGGGGGGGGGGGGGGGGGGGGTGCATGTCCTGGGGGATGGGGCATGGAATTGGAGGTTGACCCGCATCACGGAACAGAGCCAGAGAGGCAAGACAGGTTGTGTTGATGGTATTTATTGTTTCTTGTACAAGTGTACACCAGTGCCCCACCCTCCCGATGGTGCCGACCCACTATCCCCTCCCTCCCTCCCTCGCCTCTCCAAACCCCCCACAATGCCCCTCCCCCCAAGACACAATCCACCCCTTACCCTCCGACCTAACCACTCCGCCCAGTCCCTCTCAGTGATCCTCGACGTGCTTGGCCCTCCTTATTCGACCGCCAACTCTAGATGTATACCCAGGATCCCAGGATGCACATCAGGGGTAGAGGCAGCTGGCTGCTCACCACATCCCCTGGGCTTTGATGCCCTGGCGGTGGGTCCACTGGGGCCAGAGGGCCCCGATACACTTGTCGGCTGCACATGCACAGCCGTGTCGCCCTGTTCTGGGTGCGGGCTGCAAGATGCAGCCGCAAGAAAGGGTTGGAACGCGGGAGAGCTCGGTCTCCAGTCCAGAGGATGGGTCTAGGTTGCCACCCAGCAGGCGATCCTCCCTGTCGGTGCCCATAGGGCCCTGGGTTTGCCTCTGGACGGCGGAGCAGCTGGATTGAGCCCAGGCTGCCCTGTATCACCTGGCTCTGCCAGCCCTGGCGGTTCCCCGATGTCTGCAACATGGCGACGAAGCTCTTGGCGATCCTCCTCAGTGATTGGGCCATGCTCTGCAGCGACTTAGCCACCTGGGACTGGGACAAGCTCCGCACCGCCTTGGCCTATTCCCATCTGAGAGTAGGACATGTCCCCTCAGCACCTTGTCAAGGTCAGCCTGGTACTGGGTGACATCCACCATCATGGCGGGCAGTCTACCGAGACCCTCAGTCATGGCTGTGGTGAGATACATCACTGTATATACACAAGGGGTTAATGTAAATACACTACAACTAAGTAACCACTAGAGGGATATCATAACATGCAGACATACAGCTAATGAGTCATTACAACAAGGACACAACCAATGGGTAATCAGGACGCCCAGACGTGGCATTACCACAAGGGGGCTCTTCATAACCCATACAAAAGCCCAGGGCACACATGCTCTGCCTCTTTCCACAGACAGACATCTAGAGAGTTAGACAGGGTTGATCAGCAGCATCACACCCAGCATGTGGTTTAGAGCAGGCTGGTAAGATAGACTGAGTTACTACAGTTAGATTAGCAGAGAGTCGAACTCATTTAAGAACTATGTTAATAGTTCAATAACACTTGAAGTAATTTCAGAGTCTGGAGTATCCTTTGTCAAAGCATACATCACGGAAGCAGCTTATGCTACACGAAGCAGCATAACACAACAATGGCCATCACCGACTGCGCAACGCCTTGGACACCTTCACTCATGCTACTGATGTCATGCACCAGGCTCCCCACTGCGTTCGCCACCCTAGCAGTGTTGGCCTCGGTGCCATGCGTTGCCGGCGCAATCTCCTGGAGCCTCTGGGACTCCTCCAATCGGCTACGGATCTGCTGGCGTATCGCTGATATCTCCCTCTGAATGTCCCGGCCGCTCTCCAATATCTCCATCAGCTCCGGGTGCCTCAGTACCACAGGCTCAGCATCAGGCTGGGACCCAGCTGGGTCCTGGGATCCAGCAGACCTCCGACTGCTGTCTCACTGGGGGTTCCTGCCTCCACCTGATGTACATCAGCAGCAGTGTGGTGCTCACCAGATTGTACCCCAGAAACCTGTCCACTAACATTGTCCACCAAGGCGTGTGTCTCTGTGCTGGTGGAGGGTGGGGATGACAGCTGTGATGCATCGATGATGGCATTTTCGGAGCTCGCCTCTGAGGTGGTCTCCTAGGAAGCAGGGTAGGGGGCCACCCCAGATGGGCTGGCGCTATCGGCTGGAGGACCTGCAGGACAAGGAAACTTTCTTCATCCCTACATTCAGTGTAACATTCCAGGCCTAGGAGGATGTTGGCCCAGTGGGCAAAAGTGCAAAACTGCCACTATTGGATCAGTTGCTTATTATTATACACGGTCTGCTCGTCCCACTTAATGACTTTGTGCAAAAGAAAAAGCTTAATGGGGCGTGTCATGAGCAGCCAATCCAATATTGTCCATTTTAAGCTGACAACAACGTTTATATAAGCAAAATTCTGTGAATACTGGATGTAGACCGGGTTGTAACATAACTACGTGATGATGCAGTCATGTGGAACATCACGAGAGTAGAGCTTGGCAGATTTACCCGGGACCTCAGGCGGAGTAGCCGTGTTAATGAGAGCTCACAGGTTTAATTAATAAATCTCCTGTTTGT
The DNA here is from genome assembly GCF_902713615.1 of Scyliorhinus canicula. Taxonomy (NCBI): domain Eukaryota; kingdom Metazoa; phylum Chordata; class Chondrichthyes; order Carcharhiniformes; family Scyliorhinidae; genus Scyliorhinus; species Scyliorhinus canicula. The sequence goes on along the minus strand of NC_052147.1, from coordinate 98,627,435 downwards.
TGAAAGTCCCTTGTGCAATCATTGATTTAACAGACCACGCAGAACTACATTGTATCAGGGTTGGCAATACGGCACAGGGAGTTTTGAATCATTGACCCACTTGTCTTTGTTGAGAATGTAGTGTAGCGCCTGTGGTGCAGCGCTGTCTGAGAAAACCAGAGGTACAAGCCTATACTCTGCTGAACTTAGCAGGTTCTGCAGCAGTCGCAAAGTTTAAATTGTTTAAATTCAAATCAGAAGAACTTAAGAGGACCCCACAATTATCCTCCAGAAATTTGACGAAATATGTACCCTGTCTAAAAATATAATTTTAGACCGCCACATATTTCATTCTACTGATCAGAAGCTGTTCAAATCAGTCCAGGCCTGTGTGGACATTTTTTGATTTGATTTATTGTCACATGTACCGAAGCACAGTGAAAAGTATTTTTATGCAGATGAGCGAACGTACACAGTGCGTACATAGTAGAGAAAAAGAATAATCAACAGAGAACATTGACAAATGGTACATCGACAAACAGTGATTGGTTACAGTACGGAACAAGGGGCAAAGCAAATACATGAGCAAGAGCAGCATAAGGCTTCGTGAATATTGTTCTTACAGGGAACAGATCAGTCCGAGGGGGAGTCGTTGAGGAGTCTTGTAGCTGGGGGGAAGAGGCTGTTCCTATGTCTGGATGTGCGAGTCTTCAGACTTTTGTACCTTCTGCCTGATGGAAGGGCCCGGAAGAAGGCAATGCCTGGGTGGGAGGGGTCTCTGATAATGCTGTCTGCCTTCCTGAGGCAGCAGGAGGTGTAGACAGAATCAATATGCGGGTGGCAAGCTTGTGTGATGTGTTGGGCTGAGTTCACCACCCTCTGCAGTTTCTTGCGCTCTTGGACAGAGCAGTTGCCATACCAGGCTGTGAAGCAGCCAGATAGGATGCTCTCTATCACACATCTGTAGAAGTTTGTGAGAACTGATGCAGACATGTCAAATTTCTTTAGCTTCCGTAGGAAGTAGAGAGGTTGTAGGGCAGCACGGTAGCATAGTGGTTAGCACAATTGTTTCTCCGCTCCAGGGTCCCAGGTTCGATTCCTGGCTTGGTTCACTGTCTGTGCGGAGTCTGCACGTTCTCCCCGTGCCTGCATGGGTTTCCTCCGGGTGCTCCGGTTTCCTCCCACAGTCCAAAGATGTGAGGTCAGGTGGATTGGCCATGCTAAATCGCCCTTGGTGTCCAAAAAAGGTTAAGTGGGGTTACTGGGTTATGGGGATAGGGTGGGGGTGTGGGCTTGGGTCGGGTGCTCTTTCCAAGAGCCGGTACAGACTGATGGGCTGAATGGCCTCCTTCTGCACTGTAAATTCTATGAAATCTATGAAACAGAAGTATGTGCTGTACTGGATGCTCGATATCAATTGTAGCAGCCAGCAGCCTGCGTGTACAATTGATGAACAATCTGCAACATTGCACAAAGATTTACAAAAATCTTCCATTGGTTGAGAGTCCCATGTGCAGTTGTTGATTTAACGGAGCGCGCAGAACTACACTGGAATTCTGAAATAAAAGCAGAAAATACTGGATAAGCAGGGCAAGTCTGGCAGCATCTGTGGGGAGAGATACAGAGTAACATTTCAGATCTATATGACCCTTCGACAAAATTGAAGAGGGTAGAAATGTAATGAATGATGTAGTTGGAGTGGTGGGTGGAGAGATGGGGCAGAATAGAAGCACAGGGATAGGTCAGAGCAAAGGAGAGATTGACAGAGATGTCATGGACATAAGACAAAGGGGGGTGTTAATGGTGCCATTAAGGACTGAAGAAGTGCTAATAATGACACAAGGTAAGATAGCAGAATGTGTTAATAGAAGAACAAAGGTCAGTACTCAGTGGGAACAAAACTCAAGAAGGGACAAGTGGTCATTTGGATGCTATGATGGGGCAAGCCCAAGGATACTGATAGACAAAAGGTGGGGGGCCAAGATGGAGGGGAACGTTCACAGTTTGAAGTTATCGAACTCAATATTGAGTCGAGAAGGCTGTAACGTACATAACTGGAAGAAGAGGTGCTGCTCTTCCAGTTTGCGCTGGGCTTCACTGGAACATTGCAGCAGGTCAAGGGCGGACATGTGGGCATGAGAGCAGGATGGTGAGTTAAAATGGCGAGCGACTGGAAGGTCGGGGTCCTGCTTATTGACGGGGCGAAGGTGCTTCACAAAGTGGTCACCCAGCCCGCATTTAATCTCCACAGTGTTGCGGAGACCGCATTGGGAGCAGTGAATAGATTGAGATGCGAGTGAAACGCTGCTTCACCCAAAAGGAGTGCTTGGGGCCTTAGACAGTGAGAAGAGAGGAGGTAAAGGGGCAGGTGTTGCACCTTATATGATTGCAAGGGAAGGTGCCGTGGGAAGGGGGATGAATAATAATCTTTATTATTGTCGCAAGTAGCAGCACGGCAGCACAGTGGGTAGCACTGTTGCTTCACAGCTCCAGGGTCCCAGGTTCGATTCCCGGCTTGGGTCACTGTCTGTGCGAAGTCTGCACGTTCTCCCCGTGTGTGCGTGGGTTTCCTCCGGGTGCTCTGGTTTCCTCCGCCAAGTCCAGAAAGACGTGCTGTTAGGTGGATTGGATATTCTGAATTCCGAATAGGCGCCGGAATGTGGCGCCATGGGGATTTTCACAGTAACTTCATTGCAGTGTTAATGTAAGCCTACTTGTGACAATAAAAGATTATTATCATTATTATTATTAATAAGTATAGGCTTACATTAACACTCTTTCAGAACTTTCAGGACTTGTGGGAGGAAACCGGAGCACTTGGAAGAAGCCCACGCAGACACGGGGAGAACGTGCAGACTCTGCACGGACAGTGGCCCAAGCTGGGAATCGAACCCGGGACCCTGTGCTGTGAAGCAACAGTGCTAACCACTGTGTCATTGGGCTGGTTTAGCAATGGGCTGGTTTAGCTCACTCAGCTAAATCGCTGGCTTTTAAAGCAGGCCAAGCAGGCCAGCAGCACGGTTCGATTCCCGTACCAGCCTCCCCGGACAGGCGCCGGAATGTGGTGACTAGGGGCTTTTCACAGTAACTTTATTGAAGGCTACTCGTGACAATAAGCGATTTTCATTTTTCATTTCATTGTGCCGTACTGTGAAGGGTGGGGGCGATGGGGGAGTGGGGAATGGTACTTGCAGGTTTCCGACAGGGAAGATGTGTTCAATGGTGGCATTGTGCTGTAGCTGGCAGAAATGGCAGAGGGTGATCCTTTGAATGCGGAGACAGCATTTATGTTGTTACCCTCATTGCTTGAGCCAGACTCATAGCTCAGGGTAATTGGTGTATCTCATTCGCAGTCATCATTCCACACCTTCAGTAATAACAGACATTGCTGTTAATCCCAGCTTCAGTTTGTGAAGCTTCTCTTACTGATCAGCTACAAAATGACAGTGCTTTAAATCAGAACCAATGTACTAACTGAATGTGGAACAAGCCCGAGGGTCAGGATGGCCTCCTCCTGCCCTAATGTTCCTGTAAATTGCAGCCTCTCCAACTAAGTCAGTGTGCCCGAGAATGTACAGACCAGGGAGAAAGAGCAATGGAGCGGATTTGATACTTGTTAGTGTTCACTCTCGGTAACTGGCTGCTGTTCAAAGCAGGGTAGATGATATACAGTGGCCGTCTGAATTAATTATGTGTGTCGATGGTAGTAAACAGTAGACTACAGCTGCAACGTTTTTAGGGAGCACAGCTGGCGACCTGGGTAGTTTAGGTGCAGTGGACAAGTGCAGGACTCTGTGCCAACTCGGGAGATTGATCCAGGGTCTAAATTTGGCCGATGACAGCAGTTTGCGCACATGGCCAAATTTCAGTGTGGAATTTCCTAAATAGGTCACATTCTGGTGGAAACGTTACGCTGGGAGCGTCACTCACACTGAGAGGTGTGCAGAGGGAAGGTTTTCACTTCCCGGAGCTGTTTCACACTACGCTGCTTGAATTTTATAAGTTTGCCTGAGCCAAATCTTAATGATTGGTTAAAGGAAGGGGACTTTTCCATTTAATAATTTCTGTCTCGCACCCGCCTCTTCGAAGTATGTTGTGGATTGGAGGTCACCATAGCCTTAATTTTGTTTAAGGTCGGGGCTTTGTGGCCCTGCTGTGGTGGGATGTGCTGTGGGGGATACGTTGGGACAGCCAAAGATCCATTGATTTTTGGCTTCACTGGAAGATCCCGGGTTTACGTCTTTTACTCCTATGGATAACAGTGCTAGCTTTAGCAACATTTAGATCCAGCCATGTGGTGTCCACAGTGTCAGCGTCGGAAGATCCTCATTTTCTTTTCGTATCCTCAATTTTACAAAGTTACTTGCTCTTTACAACAAATGTTCCATCATCCCCCTAAAGGGCAGTTGTGGCTCAGTAGTTTTTCTTTAGCTAATTTCCACACCCACATGATTTATTTTTTAGTGGGGAAAGTGCCGTAAGTATTGCTGAGCTGAATGAACCGCGATAGCCAACAAGCCCTGGCATTGGACTCGAACATGGAGCTTCTGGGCCAGAGGTAGGGACATGCCACAAGTTTGACAAAGAGTCATCGGACTCGAAACGTTAGCTCTTTGCTCTCCCTACAGATGCTGCCAGACTTGCTGAGATTTTCCAGCATTTTCCCTTTCATTTCAGATTCCAGCATCCGCAGTAATTTGCTTTTATGCCACAAGACCTCCTTGTGCTCAATAGGAGTACACTCATCTTTCTGAGTAAGGGGGTCATGGATTTAAGTCCAAATAAAGCATTCATTGCCACATTGAGGCCTGTGGCATCATGCCGTGGACAGCCACGTTTCCGACATTGCAACAGGTACTACACGTTCAACAATACTTCATTGGCTGCAAAGTGCTTTCGCATTTCCTGAGGCCATTGTGAACTGCGCTTTCAAAGTTGTAAACTGTTTGAGCTTTACAGTTCTTGATGGAGAGACGGGCCTTGGGGAAGATGAATTGGGGTTGTCCCTCCCATCTTGGCAAATGGCTCCAGGGCAGCAATAACTGAAGGCTGTATAAGGAGACAGTGTCCTCTCAGCCCGCGTGGATCAGCAATTCTGAGAAAAAGAAGAAAATGAGGCTGCATTTTTAAAATTGTTAGTCACCAGTCAAAAGAAAATTCTACTTAACTCTTTAATTGTATTGGTTGTCCAATTGGGGTTTGATTTGTGCCTCCAGATGCTTCAGCACCGAAGAATTTCTCCTCAAATCTCTCTACCTCCTTCCCATACTTTTTTCTTTTTAGATGATTAAAAAGATTCCTCTACGGGTGGCGCAGTGGTTAGCACTGCTGCTTGTATCTATAAATTATTTGGAGGAAAATGTAACTGGTCTGATTAGTAAGTTTGCAGACGACACAAAGATTGGTGGAATTGTGGATAGCGATGAGGACTGTCAGAGGATACAGCAGGATTTAGATCGTTTGGAGATTTGGGCAGAGAGATGGCAGATGGAGTTTAATCCGGACAAATGTGAGGTAATGCATTTTGGAAGCTCTAATACAGGTAGGGAATATACAGTGAATGATAGAACTCTAAAGAGTATTGAAAGTCAGAGAGATCTAGGTGCACAGGTCCACAGGTCACTGAAAGGGGCAACACAGGTGGAGAAGGTAGTTAAGAAGGCATACAGCATGCTTGCCTTCATTGGCCGGGGCATTGGGTATAAGTATTGGCAAGTCGTGTTGCAGCTGTATAGAACCTTAGTTAGGCCACACTTGGAGTATAGTGTTCAATTCTGGTCGCCAGAAGGATGTGGAGGATTTAGAGAGGGTGCAGAAGAGATTTACCAGGATGTTGCCTGGTATGGAGAGCATTAGCTATGAGGAGCGGTTGAATAAACTCGGTTTGTTCTCACTGGAACGTCGGAGGTTGAGGGGCGACCTGATAGAGGTCTACAAAATTATGAGGGGCATTGACAAAGTGGATAGTCAGAGGCTTTTCCCCAGGGTAGGGGGTCAATTACTAGGGGGCATAGGTTTAAGGTGCGAGGGGCAAGGTTTAGAGTCGATGTATGAGGCAAGTTTTTTACACAGAGGGTAGTGGGTGCCTGGAACTCGCTGCCGGAGGAGGTGGTGGAAGCAGGGACCATAGCGACATTTAAGGGGCATCTTGATAAATACATGAATAGGATGGGAATAGAGGGATACGGACCCAGGAAGTGTAGAAGATTGTAGTTTAGTCGGGCAGCATGGTCGGCGTGGGCTTGGAGGGTCGAAGGGCCTGTTCCTGTGCTGTACTTTTCTTTGTTTTTTGTTTGTTTCTTTGTGGCGCTGGAGACTGGGTTTGATCCCAGCCCCGGGTCACTGTCCCGTGTGGAATTTGCACATTCTCCCTGTGTCTGCATGGGGCTCACTCCCACAACCCAAAGATGTGGAGGTTAGGAGGATCGGCCATGCAAAATTGCCCCTTAATTGGAAAAAAAAAGAATTGGGTACTCTAAACTTATATTAAAAAAAAGATTCCTCTATGTCAAAGGCCTCACCTGCCCTAATATTTCACTCTCTAGCTCAGTGTATAATAGTGGCAGGTTACCATGTGAAGTGAATCAATAGAATCCCTGCAGTGCAGAAGGAGGGCATTCAGGCCATTGAGACTGCACCGACCACCGACCCTCCGAAAGAGCATCCTACGTAGGCCCAGCCCCATAACCCTGCACATTGATCATGGCCAATCTACCTAACCTAACCTACTCATCTTTGGACACTAAGGGGAAATTCAGCATGTCTAATCCACCTAACCTGCATATCTTTGGACTGTGGGAGTAAACCAGAGCACCCGGAGAAAATCCACGCAGACATGGGGAGAACGTGCAGACTCTGCACAGACAGTTAGCCAAGGTCAGAATCAAACCCGGGTCCCTGGCGCTGTGAGGCTGTAGTGCTAACCACTGTGCCACCGTGTGTCTTGGGAACTTTCACTACATTAACAGTCCTTTACACAAATTCAGAATATTGCTGATTATTCTGGTGAAGGGAATGGGGGCCATAAATACTGGCCTAGTTAGTGACAGTAGGCACCCATGAACCAATATTTTTTTAAAAATCATTCATTCTGAAAAAAGAATCAATGACACATTCACAGGTTTTTACTCCAATACCTACCACCCTCGAAACATTACACCAAGGAAATCATAAACTTTGTGATGGAGGAGCAACAGTTTGGATGGTGGCGGGTGGAAGGGCTGAATAGCCTCATTCATCTGAACCTTGTGACCTTGTTGCCAAGACAACCATGAGGAAACCATGAAGGTTGCTGAAGGCTGACAGCTATGCTCTTATCGTCCAATCTTGCTGCTTCATTTCATTATGTGGCACACTTGAGGTCAGCCAAGAGGTCAAGACCTAATTCAGTCACTGCCTATAATCAAAGCAGTGATTTATTTTCCTTCCTGCGGCTATGTTCTGCTATTTTGCGACTATTAAAGACACACCCACGTAGCATTATCGGTTAAGAAGAATGTGTACTTTTGTTTTTTGTAAGCAAGAATCTGTGTTTTTTGCCTGGGCTATCACTGGCATTGTTCAGTTCAGGTGAAACAAGCCACGCTTGTCGAACGCCACATGTTCACTTCAGCAAGATGGCCTTGCCGGTTCCAAGAACAATTGTTCCTCGTGGCAGACAATTTTTTTCAGGAAGGTCAGATTTTGTGTCGCAGAGAAATGTGCTTCAAATCTAGCAGAACAGAGGGTTATGTGATGAGCAAAATAACAAAGGATCATAAAATATTCAAAGAACATTCAGTCTTCCAATGTTGAGTGCAGTTCTAGAGAAATAATTTCAGACGTTAGAAAAGCGTTCTCCATGAGCAGCTCTAATATCGTCGTAGATCCAGGATTATCATTTTGCCCTAAATGTCAATGTCAGCCCAAGGCCAGGATAGTAGCTGAGCAATTAAGGGGCAATTTAGCATAGCCAATCCTCCTACCCTGCACATCTTTTGGATTGTGGGAGCGAAACCCACGCAAACACGGGGAGAATGTGCAAACTCCACACGGACAGTGACCCAGAGCTGGGATCGAACCTGGGACCTCGGCGCCGTGAAGCCGCAATGCTAACCACTGCGCCACCGTGCTGCCCTCAAATGTGACCTTTTCAAGCGTTAAGAATTCCAGAAGGTCCCCTCGTCCCAGCAGGGCACAGGGTGGAGAGGTTGATCTGCTTCGTGCCCGTTTCCAATCCCGGCTGATCCGACATCCCGAATATGGCCTCCCGAGGGCCCGGGTCCAGTTCCACGTGCACCACTTTAGAGATTATACTAAAAACCTCCTTCCAGTGATCCTCCAGCTTTGGACAGGACCAAAACATATGAACGTGGTTTGCGGGGCCGCCCCTGCAACGTTCACACACATCTTCTACCCCTCAAAGAGTCGTCTCATTCTTGCCCTTTGTACGGTGTGCTACACCACCTTCAGCTGTATCAGCCCCAACCGTGCACATGAGGTGGAGGCATTCACCCTCCGGAGCACCTCACATCAGAACCCCTCCTCCATACCTTCTCGCAACTCTTCCTCCCACTTTGCCTTGATCCTTCCAAAGGCGCCTTCTCCTCTTCCAAAATAGCCCCGTAAACCGCCGATACTACCCCCTTTTCCAGTCCCCCTATCGTCAGCACCTCCTCCAGCAATGTGGAAGCCGGCTCTGCTGGGAAGCTCTGTATCTCCTTTCTGGTAAAATCCCGAACCTGCATGTATCTAAATATTTCCCCCTGCTCCAGCTCATACTTCGCTCCCAGCTCCTTCAATCCTGCAAACCGACCCCCAAGAAACAAATCTTTTAGTGTTCTAATTCCTTTCTCCTCCCATCTCCGAAAATTGCCATCCTGCTTTCCTGGCTGAAATCTATGGTTCCCCCGAATCGGCATTTCCCTTGACCCTGCCCCCAACCCGAAGTGCTGTCGAAACTGCCTCCAAATTCTCAATGAAGCTATTACAGCGGATTCCCTGGGCGGGATTCTCCCATTCGGCGGCAGAGTGTCCACGCTGTCGGAAACGCCGTCGCGTTTCATGACGCCGTGAACGGGCTGCTGGAAGTACCGATTCTGGCCCCTACAGGGGCCAGCATGGCGCTGGAGCAGTTCACGCCGCTTCAGCCTCCCATCCTGGTACGAACTGTGCGCTGCGCAAACCCGCACAAGCGCGCTGGCCTCCATCAACGTGGAGGCAACATGGCGCCGGTGTTCAGAGGCCAGTGCATAAGAAAATAGGCCCGGGGAGCGAGTGGGCCCCGATCGTGGGCCAAGCCCAATCGGAAGCCCCCCCTGGGGTTGGAGAACCCCCCCCACACACAGGCTGCCCCCCGACCCTGCGAGCAGAGTTCCCGCCGGCTGCGACCAGGTGTGGACGGGGCCGGCGGGTCTCTGCCATTTTAGAGCAGCTGCTCTGCCCATCCAGGCCGGAAAATCGGCGGCCCGGCTGCGTAGAGCGGCCCGCGACCACGCTGCGCCAAATACGCCAGCGCCAATGCCGCCGAATCTCCGATCCGGCATCGGGGCGGCGTGGCACGGTTGCGGGGATTCTCCGGTGCAGAGCTGGGACAATCCCGCCCCCTGAGTATCTCCCCGGGGCCATTGGGAGCGGCGCTGTCTCTAGCGCCTTCAATCCCCCGACACAAACTCTCCTCCATTCTGACCTATTGGGAGTCAACCCCTCTGACCCAGCTCCGTACCTTCTCGACGAACAGCCCCACAGTCACAATCACCCCCCACCTTTCCTCAAACCCACCTGCTGAGCCCCTTAACTCATATTTTATCTTCTCTAACCGCAGGAAATCGTACAGGTCACCCAACCAAGCCACTACCCCCACTGGCGATGCCGACTGCCACTCCAGCAAACTTTGCCACTGTGCAATCAGAGAGGCGAAGGCCATGACATCAGCCTTCCTCCTCGCCATGAGCTCCGGCTTCTCTGACACCCCAAATATCACCACCAAAGGGTCCAGATCCTCCACCTCCTCCACTATCCTGGCTGAACATTCCCGCCCAGAATCTTCCCAATTTTTCACAATCCCAAAACATGTGCGCTGGTCTCCGCCCACACCTCCCACACTCATCTGCTAATACCCCCAATTGATCTCCCCTCCCAACTCCTCTTCCCATTTCTCCTTAATCTTCACCACCAGATCGCCTCCCTGTTCCCCCAGCCACTTATATATATCCCCAATTCTTCCCTCCCCTTCCACATCCAGAAGCAGCAGTCGCTCCATCAGGGTGTATCCCGGAAATCTAGGGTACCTCTCCAGACCTTTCGTGCAAAGTCCGTAGCCTGCATATACCTGAACTCACTCCTCCTCGGCAGCTCTACCCTCTCCCTTAGCTCCTCCAAACTGGAGAACCTACCTCCAAATACAGATCCCTCACCTTGACCAGCCCCACTTCCCTCCACCTCCTGTATACCCTATCCAACCCCTCAGGCTCAAATCCATGATTCTCGCACAGCGATGTTAATAGCGACATCACTTCCACCCTAAAATGCCTTCTCAACTGATTCCATCTCTTCACTGTGGACTGCACCACCAGGCTCCTGGAATACCTACTCGTAGCCATTGGCAATGCTGCCGTCACCATAGCCCTCAAACTAGACCCCATACAAGATTCCTCCTCCATCCTAACCCACTATATCCCTTCTCCTTGCCACCACTGCTGCATCTTGTCCACATTCGCCGCCCAATAACAATGAAGCAAGTTCGGCAACGCCAAGATTTTAGTGCTTTCGGTCGTGCCCCTTTCGAAACCTCCGGAGCAGATCATCGAGGACCCACTTGGAATTCCCCAAGGTGCTTCTGGAATGGACAGTTGATCTCTCAGGGTGTTGCAGCTGGCTTCCTGCGAGAAAAATGCTTCTGTGTTCCAGTTTGCGCCCGGAAGGCCCAAAGAGTAGGAACATTAGGAACAGGAGGTGACCATTCAGCCCATCAGGCTTGTTCCTCCATTCATTTTCTGGTTCATCTACGCTTCAGCTTAGTTTTCCATCCTTTGCTTCTGAACTCTTGACACCCTTTCCTGGCAAAATCTACCATCTCACTTTTCAAAAGGATGGATCCTGTCAGAGCTCCGAGTGTTCCCAACGTTTCAGCGGCGGGAACACCTTCAGAATGATAATCATGCGACTCCGTGACTTAACACCAAAACATTCAAGAGCAACGCTGGACATTTGTGTTCCTTTAACAAGGACATAAATAAAAGCCAGCAAGGTGTTTGTGCATGGGGAAACTTCAACAAACCATTAATCATTTATACGGTCTGCCAATAAAACTCCAGAGCATTTACTGAGGAACATGTTTATATAGGCACACATTTGTGGATTGTGGTGTAAGTCATGGAGCCTCCAGGACTAATTCCAAGCAGCTACTTGGCTAGTTTGGGTTTAACTCGCCCACAGAATATAAAGCTGAATGCCGAAGGGCCTGGCAGGTGTTACAAACAGAGGTGCTGAGAGAGAGAGAGAGAGAGAGAACCATGCAGTACTAGCCGAGAGACACACACACAGGCAGACACATACAGACACACACACACAGGCACACACAGATACAGACAGACACAGACAGATACAAACAGACACATACACACAGAGACAGATAGACACACACATACAGACATGGCGGGAGCGTTCCAGTTTACATCCTGTTTCACCTCAGTAAGTATAATGTCAGTGGATGACGATGACACACCTCGTATTTGAATGTAAATTGAAAGGGTCATGTGTAACACTTCTCTGGGTTGATCTTTTCCTTGCTCACCGTCCAGCCTGGCAACCAGTTAGGTTCTCAGGTTCCACAGCAACATTGTCTTCTCCTCAGATGCATTTAAAACGCTGCGTGGCAGCTCCCACTGGGAGGCTGAAGTTCCTCATGCTCCCCTATGACACATTGTTTGGCTGCTGATGTTAGTCCAACAAGCTGACACAGTGATAGAATCAGAAAAACATAGAATTGTTATAGTGCAGAAAGAGGCCATTTAGCCCACTCTCTCCATGCCACCTCTCTTTGAGAGCAACTTAGCTAGTCCCTCTCTTCGGCCCTTTTCCAATAACCTTGAAAATCTTTTCTCTTCAAAGAATTGTCCAATTCTTTTAAAAAAAAAAGATCCCTTTAAAAAAAAATCTCGATTGACTGCCTCCACCAAACTCTCAGGCAGTGGTCCGGATCCTAAACATACTCTGCTTAGAAACAGGTTTTTCCTCATGTCAGCTTTGACTCTTTTGCCAACTGCCTTAAATTGACGTTCCCTTGTTCTTGACTCATTTTGAAGACAGGGCAGGACTTTTTGAGGAAAAGTGACATTTGGTCCCTTATTATACCCCGCCTGCGGGTGTCCTTTGTGCCTTTCAGACAGGCTATATCTGATCTTCTGTATATGTAGGATGGGATTTTCTGGCCCTTCCCGCTAGCGGGATCTTCATTCCTGCCAAAGGCGACCCCCCCCCCCCCCCCCCCCCCCCCCCCCCCCCGGGGCGATTACTCGGGTAGCGGGCTGGGTGAGCCACACCTCAGTGGGACTGGAGATCCTGCCGGTGCGCAATGGGGAGCCGCCTCTGTTGCCGGAAAACACTCCGTGGGGTGGGGCGGGGGGGGGTGAGGCTGGAAAATCCTGGCCGTAGTTAGGTGAAGAGATGTGGGGGGAGGGGTTATCCCAGGATTCCTGCTCCTTGCCACCATCCATCATTACCTGCTGGAATATGTGGGTACAGGTGGGTGACTGGGAAGAGCTGCGATGCCCTCTTCAGTCGCATAGTTCATCAGTACCCGCCCTTCAGGTGGGCATTTAACCAAAAGCCACTTGTCATTGGCGAGTGAGCAGCAATTGTGGCATTGCGCCCCAACATGAGGTACCGCCTTCTGAGTAAGAGGGAGCTTCCCAGCTCAGTTACAAATCACTTCCCCCTTCCATTACATTGCAGTAGACACACGGTTTGAGCTCACTTTGGGATAGGAACGGAAAACCCAGACCCAACCATGATGTCAGGTATACCAAGTGTAAAAATGTGAGTGAGGGAAATAGTCGGGGTCCGAGCGAGTAGAATAAGGACCCCTGCAACTGGTAAAGTATTTTCTTTGTTAGCGCTGGTGAATACCAGGCCCCGGATTCTGGAATAGCTTTGTCAAATTTCTCCACATCTCCACATGCAGCACTGGTGCTTTAGAAGGATGAGGGGGGATCTTATTGAAACTTACTGTGAGGCCTGGATAGAGTGGACATGGAGAGGATGTTTCCACTTTTAGGAAAAACTAGAACCAGAGGACGCCATCTCAGACTAAAGGGACAATCCTTTAAAACTGAGATGAGGAGGAATTTCTTCAGCCAGAGGGCGGTGAATCTGTGGAACTCTGCCGCAGAAGGCTGTGGAGGTCAAATCATTGAGTGTCTTTAAGACAGAGATAGATAGGTTCTTGATTAATAAGGGCATCAGGGGTTATTGGGAGAAGGCAGGAGAATGCGGATAAGAAAATATCAGCCATGACTGAATGGTGGAGCAGACCCGATGGGCCGATTGAGATATTTTTCAGCATTGTAAACAGTTACAGATAACAACAAAAAAAAGGCAAAAATGTGCAAACATCCACGTAAAATCAATACTTCAATCAAACCATACTACACAAGCCCGCTCCTCTCCCATCGACACTACCGAGTGGCCTAATTCTGCTCCTATGTCTTATGGTCTTATGGCCTTCACAGCTCCAGGGTGCCAGGTTCGATTCCCAGCTTGAGTCACTGTCTGTGTGGAGTCTGCACGTTCTTCCTGTGTCTGCGTTGGGTTTCCTCCGGGTTCTCCGGTTTCCTCCCACAAGTCCCGAAAGACTTGCTACTAGGTGATGATGCGTTGGGTAAGCTGGGTCTGCGAGGACTGCGTTTACTGCAGCAATGAGAGAGACGGCCTTCCAATACTTGAAGAAATGCAACTCTTATTTTATTGAACTCTTAACTATCATACATACTAAACTGTACCAGATACATACTTTCCCATACCAGCCTCCCCGAACAGGCGCCGGAATGTGGTGACTAGGGGCTTTTCACAGTAACTTCATTTGAAGCCTACTCGTGACAATAAGCGATTTTCATTTCATTTCATTTTTCAACTGTGGGTTGACACTATGCTGAGTTGACTGGAGACCTGAGGCTAACCTGACCAGACTATCTTACTACCACATGGTGTATGTTCTAGTTGTTGCTCGCGAGCTCTGACTGTCTCAGAGGCTGGATCCCAGGAGAGCGGGAAAACTAGTGCCCTCTGGCTTTATAGTGGTCGTGTCCTGTCTGGTGATTGGCTGCTGTGTTCTGTGTGCTCACTGGTCATCCTGTGTGTCAATCACTGCCTGTCTGTGCACCATCATATACCCGTGTGTACATTATGATAGGTGAATTGGATATTCTGAATTCTCCCTCCGTGTACCCCAACAGGCGCTGGAATGTGGTGACTAGGGGCTTCTCATGGTAACTTCATTACAGTGTTAATGTAAGCCTACTTGTGACAGTAAAAGATTATTATTATTACCTCGCCCTTTTCAGACCTTCTTCAACTCCACCTCTATGTTTAAGGCATTGTAGAAATGTAAATAACTCTTCTTGTATGCATTCACAGGATGTGGGCCCTCCTGGCTAGGCCGCGTTTATTGCTCATCTCCAAGTGCCCTTTGTAAGGTGGTAGTGAGCTGCCTTGTGGCACCGCTGTAGTCCATGTGGTGTGGGTGCACCCACAGCGCTGTGGCTAAGTGAGACTCATTAACGGAAGGCTATCTCTGAGACTCTGTCACGGTGCTTTGCTTTAACATAAAGAGCAACCCAGGCTTCCAAATGAAACACCCCTTACAGCTGGGGTTGCCAACCCTTCAGGATTGGCCTGGAGTCCCCAGCAATTGAAGATCAATCTCCAGGACACTGCGACCCTGGAGAAAAATCAGAGGGGCATTAAGAAAGATTTGTGTTTTCTTCTCGACATTTTATCTGAGATATTCTCTTTACAAGATATAAAAATATTGAAAATTGGGAAAAAAAGGCTGTTTGGCTGACAGTTACGCATTGTCCAATTGTGCAATGAATCTTTTAGCTATCCAGTCTGTGTAGGAAGGCAGTGAGTCACAAGGATGGGTGTGTTGGCCGATTAATGGCTGGAGTGTGGGGGCAAGTCACCTGCTGAAACCTCCAGGGGATATGTTTCATTGCAGTTGGCAACCATACTACCAGCAATAATACATTTTTATCCCTTAACTCTACACCTCCAAACAAGCCTGGTGGAGGATTTGAATTCAGTTTTTGGTGGCCCGCAAATAAAAATTAACAGCAGAAGCTGTCAGATTGTCATAAAAGTCCAACCGGTTCACTAATCCTCCCACCAAATATTGGGTAGACAGAAGCCACTGGCTTTGGTTCCTGCCACAAATCTTCCTTCCTCGCCACCATTCACCTCCCTGGCTCCTATTTCAAAATGAACCAAATTCTTTGCAACCTCCTGTCCTACCTGAGAGTCGACCGAGCTTCTGAAGCCATCTCTCCGTCACAATATAGTCTACTCTCAGGCCTTGTCATACTCTGTGCTGGATTCTCCATGTCCCCAGCCGCGTGTTTCTCAGCATTGGTGTTTGTTGGCGGCGGGATTCTCCAATTGCCCAGATGCGTGTTTCCCGGTGGTGCGCTGTCCCCTGGAGTCGGGATTCTCTACTTCCGTCACTTAGAACATAGAACATAGAACAGTACAGCACAGAACAGGCCCTTCGGCCCTCGATGTTGTGCCGAGCAATGATCACCCTACTCAAACCCACGTATCCACCCTATACCCGTAACCCAACCCCCCCCCCCCCCCTAACCTTACTTTTTAGGACACTACGGGCAATTTAGCATGGCCAATCCACCTAACCCGCACATCTTTGGACTGTGGGAGGAAACCGGAGCACCCGGAGGAAACCCACGCACACACGGGGAGGACGTGCAGACTCCACACAGACAGTGACCCAGCCGGGAATCGAACCTGGGACCCTGGAGCTGTGAAGCATTTATGCTAACCACCATGCTACCGTGCTGCCCCGTGCTGTCAATGGGATTTCCCATTGAAGCCACCCCACACCGCCGGGAAACCCGCGGGCGGGTGAGAGCTGCCAGCGGGAAAAGAGAACCCCAGCAGCCAGAGAATTCCGGCTTCTGTCGGTGCTGCATCCATCTTAACGGCAAGATTTGCCAACTCTTCTCTTTCCCGGGTCGGAGTTTTGTAGAGAACGTGATCATTGACATTTCCCTCCGCTGCAAATTCCTGCAATGTTTCTTCTTGGCCTGATTGAGCATACGTTTCACTCCCTTACATGTCCTAGAAAGAAGATAAGATCCTGTCAGCATTAGTGTTGATAAAAAGAAGGCCTTTCATACTGCCAGGGGCTGAGAACATTTGTTGAATGAGACATGCCAGGCAAGCTGTCCGCTGTGGAGAAGTGATTGGAACTCACTGTTTTATTGGTGTGTGAAAGGAAACGCTTGTATTTCTATTGTGGTGTGGGAAACGCCAGTTTGCGCACAGCAAGATCCCACAAACAGCAATGACCAAATAATCTGCTTTTTAAAAAAAAACTTTCGGTGCGGGATTTAGATTGGTGAACACACTGGGGAGACGACCCCCCCCCCCCCCGCCCCCAGTTCTTTTACATATATCCAAGGTAGCAGCTGGGGCCTTGGTTTAATACCCCTTTCAAAACGCAGTGGGCCGAATCGCGCGCTCCTTGGCCCTCAGGGATTTTGGGGGGGGGGCGGGGGTAGCGGGATGGGGGAGTCAGTTGCGTTTCCCGCTGAGTTCACATCCGCCCCGACATCTCAGTGATTTTACGCTGGCGTTCTAACATCGGGCCTTAAGATCCAGTGGCTGCTGGACCTCCCACCTTCACACTAGTCGACCACTGTTCACCCCCTCCCACGCTTTATCTACGCTCGCCACCCTGAGGCACTGAGGCCTTTCCTTACACTGCCGGGACTTGGGCCCCGTCGACTTGGTGAACTTCCACTTCTGTCCATTCAAGTAATGTAAATAAAATTAGTTTAGTTCATGAAAGGAACTTCAAGTGTCTTTGTGATCACTACACTTTCCAGCCTGATGTCAACCTCACAAAGATCATCACAGGTAGAATTGTCCTTGAGTCGTGTTCAGTTTACCTGGGTTGGAGGCATGGCTGCAACAAGTGATTCCCTGATCCTATGCTTCCATCGAGACATCCCTTCTCTCCAGTAGTGGGGAGTTGGAGAATGGCCGTTATCATACGAACAAATTTATAAGTAGTTTTATTTGTAGTTTAGACAGCTTGTTTGTTCCGTAGAAGGTGGTTATTTGCTGTGAACTGCGCAGAGTTCATCTTTTCTCAACAGGGTAAGGATTACTCAGTTTGTAATTCGACACGCTTCTTGTTTACAGCCAGGTCATGGTTCAATGGGAATTTTATCCCGAAGGGATTGTGGACATAATAGTTAATCTCCCTGATTAATAGTTTCTCACCACTATTCCCCCTTGTGACTACATCACCAGTGACGTGGCTTAAAGCTCCCTCACATGTGCCAATCGGAAAATGTCTCCCAGTTCAGGTGAATGCAAAATAAAGCTTCCTTCCACAATTGTTTAGCCCCACAATTATTCTTCTTTCCCTTGTGAGCAGAGTTATATTTGCTCTGCGGTGTGTAGAGAGAACAGGAAACCCATAGGTTGGTCCACCTGGCACAGAAACATCAGGCCTTGCTCACTGTTCCTCTGGGGAGCTGTTAGGCACCAGGTATCTGATAGTAAAATCCCCAACAACTCGGAGGTACATGCTAGGGAAATGTAAGACCAAGTACTATTGATGATTGATGCACGATCAATTACCACAAAGACCAGAGTAGTTGAATAATTGAGGCTTTATTGAGCAAAGATGTTGTGCTTCCTGAAGCTGCTACCAGAATGGCTGCAGAATAGGCGAGCACACACATCTATACGCCACCTACTGGGCGGAGCCAGCAGGCAGGTACCCTTGTACCTCTATTATACGTGTCTTACCGTAATACATATAATACAGCTAGTGATGACTACCACATTCACCCCCTGTAAAAATTAGTCCGGCGGGGGTGGTGGAAAAAGAATTACAAGTTCAGTCTGTTGGGGGCCTTGACATTACTCTGCGATCGCCTCAGTCCCGGTGGGGATGTGGGCGCCGACTTGGTCACCTGTGACTCCAGGAGCGTGTTGTCTTTGTCACCCCTGAGTGGAACCAATGGGAGGACGGATCCTCCTGGGGCGGGAGCTGCGGTGAGGTTCGCTGGGGCGACGGGTCCAGGAACTGTCAGCCATGTTGGGTGGGAGACCCTGGAGGTGGACTTCCTGGGCAAGGCAAACACCCGTTCGTGAGGGGTCTCATTAGTTGCGGTGCAAAAGACATAGCCAAGGATGGCTAAGCAGTTGGTGCGGAACATGCATTTCTCCTTATTGTTGGTGAGGTTAAGGAGTTTGGCGGTCTGGAGGAATTTTTAGAGGTTTGCATCGTGGTCCTGCTGATCGCGGCCGCAGATGGTGGCATTAGGTACGGGAAGGTGGCCCGCAGTCCGTACCGGTCAACCATTCGGTCCATCTCACGTCGGAAGACCGAGACCCGATTGGTGACGCCAAAGGGAACCCTAAGGAAGTGATAGAGGTGGCCATCTGCTTCGAACCCAGTGTATTGGCGGTCCTCCGGGCGGATGGGGAGCTGGTGGTAGGCGGACTTCGGGTCCACCGTGGAAAAGACCCGATACTGCGCAATCTGATTGACCATGTCAGATATGCGTGGGAGGGGGTACGCGTTGAGCTGCATGTACCGATTGATGGTCTGACTGTAGTCAATGACCATCCTGTGCTTCTCCCCAGTCTTTACTACCACCACTTGAGCTCTCCAGGGGCTGTTGCTAATCTCAATGACCCCTTCACGCAGAAGCCGTTGGACCTCCTACCTGATGAAGGTCCTGTCCTGGGCATTGTACCGTCTGCTCCTCTTGGCGACGGGTTTGCAATCCGGGGTGAGGTTTGCAAACAAGGAAGGTGGATCGACCTTAAGGGTCATGAGGCCGCATACGGTGAGGGGGGGGGGGGAGGGGTCCACCAAATTTTAAGGTTAAGCTTTGGTGGTGGCATTGGAAGTCCAGGCCGAGTAACAGGGCAGCGCAGAGGTTGGGGAGGATGTAGAGCCGGAAGTTCCTGAACTCTACGCCCTGGACTGTGAGGGTCGCGATGCAGTGCCCCCGGATTTCGACGGAATGGGAGCCGGAGGCCAGGGAGATTTTCTGGGTAACGGGGTGTACCGCGAGGGAGCAGCGCCTTACCGTCGTGGAGTGGATGATGCTCTCTGTTCTCCCGGAGTCAAAAAGGCAGATTGTCTCGTGCCCATCGATCTTCACCGTCGTCGTTGCGGTCACGAGGTTGCGGGGCTGGGACTGATCCAAGGTGATCGAGGCGAGCTGCGGCAGATGCTGGGAAGTCCTGGGCTGGCCAGCGGTGGTGGAGATAGCGGCAGGCGATGAATAGCCAGAAGAGCAGGGGTCCTGAGGCGCCGTTCAAAATGGCGCCGAAGATGGCGGCACCCACGGGGCAAACATGACAGGCGGCATCAGAGATGGCAGCACCCACAGACCGCACATGGCCTGTGGAGAAGAAGATGGTGGCGCCCATGGGCCGCACGTGGCTTGCGAGGAGGAAAATGGCGGCGCCCTTGGGTCGCACGTGTGGGGTGCAGGAACGCCGGGCCTAGAAACAATGGCAACCGACCAGGCCTGGCAAACAGAAACAAAGTGTCCCTTCTTTCCACATCCACTGCAGGTTACGCTCTGCGTCGGGCAACGCTGCCGGAGGTGTTTGTTCTGCCCGCACAAGTAGCACTTTAGCCCCCCAGAGTTGGCTGGCTGCCACGCGGCGCAGGCTTGCGGTGAGCTGGAGTCGGCAGCTGGTGGGGCCCACGATGCCCATGAGGGTGCCGTGCGGTCGAGGGCGTACGACTGGATGTTACAGGAGGCCACTTCTAACGAGTTTGCGAGCTGCCTAGTTCCCGCAAGATCAAGCGTACCCCCTTCCTGTAGGCGCTGGCGGACGTACGCAGACCTCATGCCCATAACGATGGCGTCTCGGATTAAAAGTTCTGTGTGCTGGACTGCCGAAACTGCCTGGCAGTCGCAGTTCCTCCCCAGGATGTGCAGGGCACGCCAGAAATTGTCCAGAGACTCCCCGGGGAGTTGCTGTCTCATGGACAGGAGGTGCCTGGCGTATAGTTGATTGACTGGCCAAATGTAATGTCCCTTCAGGAGCTCCATCGCTTTGGGGTAAGTGGGCGAATCCTGGATGAGGGTAAAAATGTCAGGGCTCGCCCGTGAATAAAGGGCTTAGAACTTATGTGCATCCGAGGGTTCCGCAGTGGATATTCGGAGGTAGCTTTCGAAGCAGGCTAGCCAGTGGTCAAAAGCGAACGTAGCGTTGGCTGCTTGAGGGCTCAGCTGAGGCGATCAGGCTTGATGCGAAGATCCATCGTTTTAAAAATATTTGCTCAATAAATTGGTGCACTATCAATTACCACAAAGACGAGAGTAGTGGAATAATCGAGGCTTTATTTTTTTTAATAAATGTTTTTATTCTCCATTTTCACATTTTTCTCCAAAATTCCCACCCCACCCTCAAACAGTAAATGGTAACAAATACAACATCAATCCCCTTAACAATAACAACGATCCCATCCTCCCACCACCCCAAACAACAGCCCACCTGTCAATATATGCATCCAATAAAACAAACCCTCCCACGGTGGAAACAAAAAACAAAGGAAAAAAAGGAAAAAGGAGTCCAGGACCGCCCATGGTCACCATAGAGTCCACTCCCCCCCCACCCCAAACCCACACTCAACGCCGTCCAACCTCTGAAAGAGTGCCGTACGTGATACCCAAGAGTTGGAACCCCCCCCCCCCCCCCCACTCAACTCCTCCCATCCACTGCCTCTTGTAAAACTCCTCCCCCCAACCTTGGTTCCTTCCCCCAACTTTCCACTCCGGCTAAACCACTCGGACCCTGTTCTGCCAGGCTCCGATGGCCGCAGCCCTTCCCCCCACCTCACTCCCGTTCACTGGCTGGTTTAAACCGGCCAGCGTGGAGGCCCCCGTCCGGGTCCCTTTCCCCTTGCCCGGCCCCAGGAAAGCCCAGAAATCCCCTTTTAGCCCACACACCCTGCATATCCACCTACACCCCAAAGAACCCTCAGTTCGAGTGCAAGTCCCCCCACTTCCCTTGCCCAAATATATAAAACATTGGCTCCTTTAGCCCATGCACCCGCACGCAGTGAAACCAAAAAGAAGAAAATACAGTCCTGAGGTTACATCGGCACATGGCCATTTCTCAATTTCTCAGTTCTGCCACAGTCCTTCTGCCTTCGCAAACTCCTCCGCTGCTTCCGCTGTTCCAAAATAAAAGTCCTTGAGCTTATAAGTCACCCTCAGCTTCGCTGGATATACAATGCGGCACTGCACCTTGCTGATGTACAGTGCCCTCTTCGCCCGGTTGAAGGCAGCCCGCCTCCTCGCCAGCTCAACCGTATAGTCCTGGTATACACGTATACCGGCTCCAGCCCACTGCACCACCCGCTTCTGCTTGGCCCAGCACAGGACCTTCTCCTTCACACTGTACCTACGGAAGCACAGAGTCACTACCCTTGGCGGCTCACTCGTCTTTGGTACAGGCTTCCACGACCGATGAGCCCTATCCAGCTCATATCGGGAGGGATCCTCCCCCTCCCCCAATAACTTTGCCAGCATTGCGGCAAAATACTCAATTGGCCTCGGCCCTTCAACTCCTTCGGGCAGCCCCACAATCCTCAAATTCTGTCGCCTGGATCTGTTTTCCAGGTCTTCCATTTTCCCTTGTAGATCCTTGTTAATCTCCGTCACCTTCCGCATCTCCGTCCCCATCGAGGCAAGTTGATCACCATGCTGCGCCACCGTCTCCTCCACTTCCTTCAGCGCCTCCCCTTGTGCCCGCACCTCCGCCATTGCACTCGCCACCGCCGTCATCACCGGGGAAATCGCCTCCTCCACCAGCACACTCAAAACCTCCCTCATCTCCTTCCTTATCGCCTCCAAGTGTTTTGTAAACTGCCTTTCGAATTCTGCAGCCAACACCTTGGTTATCTCTTCAGCCGTAGGCAATGCGGCCTCCCCTGGTGCTCCAGCCTCCTTTTTCCTTGGTGACCCCAGGGTGACCTCTCCATTCCCCGACGGATCCTCAGCTGTCGTTTTAATTGCCGTCTTCTTGCTGATCCTGGACATCTTCTTCCGCTGTGCCTCCTGTGTGGCTTCTTCGTGCCTTCTGCCTGCTTTTTCTGCGTCCATGGGGCCTGGGAGTGGGCTTAAAGCCCCGAAAATGCCGTTCCCGAGTGGGAGCCCTCTGTTGCGCGGCTGCCTCCCGCCCGCTGTCACCAGAAGTCTAATCGAGGCTTTATTGAGCAAAAATGTTGTGCCTCCTGTAGCTGGAAACAGAATGGCTGGAGCACCGGCGAGCACACACATTTATACCCCGCCTACTGGGCAGAGCCAGCAGGCAGGGATTTACCCATGTACCTCTATTATACGTGTCTTACCGTAATACATGTAATACTGCTCGTGGTGACTACCACAATGAGTTAACTCTTTGACTCAGAAGGTTGAGGGTTCAGGTCCCACTCTAGGACTAACGGTGCTGATGCTCCAGTACAGTACTAAGGGAATGCTGCACTGTCTTCCAGGTGCAATGTCAAACTGAGATACCCTCTGCTCTCTCAAGTGGATGTAAAAGATTCCAGAGGATTATTTTCAGGAAGAGCAAAAGCGGATTATCAAGACATTATCACTTTGCTGTTTGTGGGAGCTTGCTGTGCGCCCGTTGCCTGCGGCTTTTCCTGTATTACAACAGTGACTGCACTTCAGAAGTATTTTATTGGGTACCTTTGAAAAAAGGAGATAAACTATCAAAGCTTTTCATCTGCACCAATCACAACAACTCGCAAGACATTTCCAACAGTCAGGGGGGAACAACAACTAATAGTGCATGAGAAGAGTGCTGATTGGTTGGCAAGTGGACTCTGATTGTCCGAGGCGTTGCCATGGAGAATGCAGCATGGTACAGTTAACTACCTAGCCTGTTGGATATGTGGCTTCTATTCACACACAGCCCTGTCGTTTGCAGACGGAAGAATTATGTCCACACATTACACCTTCTTTGAACGAAAGAATGTTCGGTGGCACAGTGGTTAGCACAGCTGCCTCACAGTGCCAGGGACCCAGGTTCAATTCTGGGCTTGGGTGACTGAATGGAGTTTGTAAGTTCTCCCCATGGCTGCGTGGGTTTCCTCCGGGTGCTCTGCTTTCCTCCCACAGATGTGCAGGTTAGGTGGACTGGCCATGCTAAATTGCCCCTTAGTGTCCAAAGATGTGCAGGTTAGGTGGGGTTCTGGGGAATAGGGTGGGGAAGTGGGCCAAGGTAGGATGCTGTTTCAGAAGGTCGGTGTAGACTCGATGAGCTGAATGACCTTCCTCCGCACCATAGGAATTTTATGGTTCGATGGAAACAAACGTAGGGAACAGTCATTCCCTAGTTCATTCTTCAGGGCAATGCCTTGACCAATCAGAGTCTACCTGGTTTGAATTTGAACAAAGTTTGGCAGTTAACTGGTCCCTGCTGTGTTCTCCATGACAATACACACGTTTGATGCTATCAAACAACTATTTTATTAGGTGTAAACACTTTGGGGTTTGAGGTAAAGAAAAGTGCTTTATAAATGCAAGCCTTCTTTTTCTTTTCTGTTTTTACAATTTCTTTTGAACACTTTTGTTTATTAGTATTAAAAAATATTGGCGATGTGGGTAAAAGATTGTTTGACTGACAGACAAGAACCGTCCGATTGTATAAAGGGGAGTTTGTTTCCTTTCCAGTTGGTTCGGGAAGGGCCAGTAGGATGAACCACTCAGTGGTCAGAGCACGAGGCGGGAGGTCAGGTAATGAATATCTACAGCCAGGGTTGGCAGTCACAGTCTTGCAGCAACTACTGACGACACCTGAATGACTATGGTCCACAGTATATTTTCCACATCAGCTGTTATGAGCTGGGATGCACTGGCTGAAAGGGTGGTGGAGAAAACTAACATTCAAAAGAGAACCGGATAAATACTTGAAGGGAAAGATTTGCAGGGCTGCGGGGAAGGCACAGGGGAGTGGGATTGATTGGATGGTTCTCTTAGGAAGCCAGCACAGCTACGATGGGCTGAATGGACCGCCACAGTGTTGTTAAGGTTCTGAACGATCTGGGGACTGAATTGCTGTGGATTCTGCTCTCTGAGCACCCTACCCCAGGCCAATGATACTGTGCCAAATGCAAGGGGGGGGGGGGGGGGGGGGTGGTGTTCATCTATTCGACTGAGGAAGGGCAGCCACTACTGGAAGGCAGGTCCCCAGACCCCGTCCCTAGGCGTTGGCAGAATGGCATGGCAGCATGCATGGGCACAGGAGAGCAATGCCAGGAGAAATGCCCCCCTTGGAGCTAGCAGGGGGGTGTGGGGATGGGGGAGTTTGGGGGGGCTTATCCCTTACAAAGGTTCAGTGCCTTCGGCAGACCTACCATCTTCCCTTAGTGGAGGTAACTTTCACCCTCACGATTTAGGCATTTGAATGATGGAGCAGATCTCTGGGCTACTATAGAAGGGAATTGAATATATAGTTGAGAAAGAAAAAAATGGCAGTGATGTGTATGGTAATATGCATCACTGTAAATATACAAGGGGTTAATGTAAAGACACTAAGACTAAGTAAACACTAGAGGGCGCACCAGAGACATCATGACAAACAGACATACAGCTAATGAACACATAGAATAGGACACGGCCAATGAGCAGTCAAGACACCCAGAGGTGACACTACCACAAGGGGGCAACCAAGGGGCTGGTTTAGCTCACTGGGCTAAATCGCTGGCTTTTCAAGCAGACCAAGCAGGCCACCTGCGCGGTTCGATTCCCGTACCAGCCTCCCCGAACAGGCGCCGGAATGTGGCGACTAGTTACTTTTCACAGTAACTTCATTGAAGCCTACTCGTGACAATAAGCGATTTTCATTTAATTTCATTTCATATAAAAGGACAGGACACACATGCTCTTTCTCTTTCCATAGGCGACACTGAGAGAGAAGGACAGGGGCAGATCAGAAGCATCACACCCACCGCGTGGCTTAGGAGCAGACTGGTTAGTTAGACTAAGTTACTATAGCAAGATTAGCAGGAGAGTCGAACTCAAGTAGGAGAATTGTTAACTGTTCAATAAATGTCTCCAAGTCTGAGCCTTCCTTTGTCAGAGCATACATCAAGGAAGCAGCTTATGCTACATGAAGAAGCATAACACAACAATGTGCTTCGAAGGGCTGGTTGGCCTCCTCCTGTGTTGTCTGACTCCAGGCAGCCCAGTTGATCCTCTCTGCCAGAATGAAACCCCCAGCAAGCTTCAGCCAAGACCTGTGCAGGGGCACACATATTGCCCTCTTGGCGTGGGGAGTGGCTGACAGAAGACCCGCCTGTTATCACCGGGTGATGGTGGAATGGAAACCTCGGGGGCAGGATCCCCGAAGAATGGCTCCGATTTTCAGACTTCGATTTGCCTCCGTCTCGATTGAAATTGCGAGTCGGGTGGATTTAATCAGGGGCTGTTGTACAAATTGTCACCACTCTCCCAGAAACTTTGTCTTCACCGTTTTCTTCTTACACCACGTCCCCTCCCACCCGCCCGGCCCGGCCCTCCAACTATTGAATGTAAATCTTATTGCTCCGACTCTGACAGTATCGTGGTTACATTCATTTTCTTCTCTGGCAAATCACTTACATTGTTAATACCGAGGTGTCAATGAGTCACTCAGACTTAAGGACGTTTTTGTTGTAACATGAGCAGTGAGAAATCCTGCAGGGCTGGAATTAGGTTGTGGTGTTTGGAATCTGAATTTGGCAGTGATGACATTCTTCCTTGTCACGGGCTAATTATTCTGTTTTTGTGGTTGCGAATCAGTGTTATTCAGCAAGTTGCTTTTCATAAGTGATTTTAAAAATGGTGGGAAAGCCTCAATATTCCACCATCATTCATCCATCTAACAAATCTGTGTGTGTGCATGTGTACGTGAACATTTGAGTGAGTGTGCGTGTGTACGTGTGCATGTGTGTGCCTGTGTTCATGTGTACGTGCAATAGAATAGAACATTACAGCGCAGTACAGGCCCTTCGGCCCTCGATGTTGCGCCGACCTGTGAAACCACTCTAAAGCCCATCTACACTATTCCCTTCTCATCCATATGTTTATCCAATGACCGTTTGAATGCCCTTGGTGTTGGCGAGTCCACTACTGTTGCAGGCAGGGCATTCCACGCCCTTACTACTCTCTGAAATAGACAACAGATAATCGTGTGTGTGCCTATGTGCACATGGAACGCCAGGTTAAAGTCCAACAAGTTTGTTTCGAATCACTAGCTTTCGGAGCACTGCTCCTTCCTCAGATGAATGAAGATGTAGCTCCATTCACCTGAGGAACGAGCAGTGCTCCGAAACCTAGTGATTCGAAACAAACATGTTGGACTTTAACCTGGTGTTGTAAGACTTCTTACTGTGCTCACCCCAGTCCAACATCGGCATCTCCACATTATGTGCATGTGTGTGTGCACATGTGTGCGTGCATGTGTACGGGTGTCTGTACATGTGCATGTATACGTGTGCACGTGCGTATATGTGCACGTGTACGTTTGACGTGGGATTGGCTGGCAGGACAGCTGGTTGGCAAGTGGCCAATGGTCAGCGAGAGCACAAACACTAGGGTAGAGGACACTGATGTTCGACAAGGGTAGAGGAAAAGATTCAGGATGGTTTCATCAGTGAGGCCCCAGCTCGAGGATAGGAAATATTTCAGGGAGCTGGAGTGTCAGAGAGATCTGGGCCAATGAATCCTTCTTATTTGCCCACCAGCCTGTCTTTGTCAGCATTAGTGCTTCCCTGTGGTACAGTCCAGTGGGTGTGATCTTCACACGCCAACTGCCCAAGTGGCTACCAGGCCAAAGCCTTGACAGTGAAAGTCGGTTGATTTGTCAGTTCAAGTTTATTTTTATTGCTTTAAAATTGCTGAATTTGTTTTTAGAGAAACGCACAAATACCTTTGTTTGCAGGATTTCAAAATAATTTAGCAGATAATTTGAATGAAGCAACAGTAAATAAAAGGGAATATTGTATTTGAATGTGAGGTGAGAGCCCACATCTTGTCCTCTGGTTTCATCACTGGATACACAAGTCCAAAATCACGTATCTTGCGTCAGGCTCTAGGAGCCCTAATCCCTTCCTCTATCCGCTGCAACCTTGCTCCTCTGACAGCTTCCTTGATCAGCTGCACTGGCCAGCTCACTCTAACCTGTTCTACCTACTGACAGCACAGCTTGCTTCTTGCCACCCCAGTATGGTCAACCTTCTCTAATTCCATTGGTGCTTCCTTACCAACTCATTGACATGAAGAATGGACAACAATGGCATTTTTAATACACTTGTCCACCTCTGAGCCTGTACATAGTGCATGGGCTGATATACAGGCACAGACAGTAGATTGACTAACGTGCAGGTGCATTCAGTGAACATGCTGCTGTACAGACGCAGGCAGTTCATGGACTAATGTACAGGCACAGACAGTGATCATGCTGCTGTCGAGGTGCAGATAGTGAACATGCTGGTGTACAGGTGCAGACAGTGAACATACTGTTGTACAGGAGCAGAAAGTTCCTGGGCTGATGTACAGGTGCATACAATGCACATTAATGTATAGATGCAGACAATGAGCTTGCTAATGTACAGGCACAAACTGTGCAGCTGCTGTACAGATTTAGAGCGCACATACTGATGTACAGACTCAGAGAGCGCACATACTGATGTACAGACTCAGAGAGCGCACACACTGCTGTACAGACTCAGAGAGCGCACAGACTGATGTACAGACTCAGAGAGCGCACACACTGCTGTACAGACTCAGAGAGCGCACAGACTGATGTACAGACTCAGAGAGCACACAGACTGATGTACAGACACAGAGAGCGCACATACTGATGTACAGACTCAGAGAGCGCACAGACTGATGTACAGACTCAGAGAGCGCACATACTGATGTACAGACTCAGAGAGCGCACATACTGATGTACAGACTCAGAGAGCGCACATACTGATGTACAGACTCAGAGAGCGCACATACTGATGTACAGACTCAGAGAGCGCACATACTGATGTACAGACTCAGAGAGCGCACAGACTGATGTACAGACTCAGAGAGCGCACATACTGATGTACAGACTCAGAGAGAGCGCATACTGATGTACAGACTGAGAGGGCGCACATACTGATGTACAGACTCGGAATGCACAGACTGATGTACAGACACAGAGAGCACATATACTGATGTACAGATGCAGATAACGCACATACTGCTGGACTGACCTTTGACTAATATCTAACGCACCCTGTCCGAGTCTGTACATCAGTATGTGCGCACTCTGAGTCTGTACATCAGTATGTGCGCACTCTGAGTCTGTACATCAGTATGTGCGCTCTCTGAGTCTGTACATCAGTCTGTGTGCTCTCTGAGTCTGTACATCAGTATGTGCGCTCTCTGAGTCTGTACATCAGTATGTGCGCTCTCTGAGTCTGTACATCAGTATGTGCGCACTCTGAGTCTGTACATCAGTCTGTGTGCTCTCTGAGTCTGTACATCAGTATGTGCGCTCTCTGAGTCTGTACATCAGTATGTGCGCTCTCTGAGTCTGTACATCAGTATGTGCGCTCTCTGAGTCTGTACATCAGTCTGTGCGCTCTCTGAGTCTGTACATCAGTATGTGCGCTCTCTGAGTCTGTACATCAGTGTGTGCGCTCTCTGAGTCTGTACATCAGTGTGTGTGCTCTCTGAGTCTGTACATCAGTATGTGCGCTCTCTGAGTCTGTACATCAGTGTGTGCGCTCTCTGAGTCTGTACATCAGTGTGTGCGCTCTCTGAGTCTGTACATCAGTATGTGCACTCTCTGAGTCTGTACATCAGTCTGTGCGCTCTCTGAGTCTGTATATCAGTGTGTGCGCTCTCTGAGTCTGTACATCAGTATGTGCGCTCTCTGAGTCTGTACATCAGTCTGTGCGCTCTCTGAGTCTGTATATCAGTGTGTGCGCTCTCTGAGTCTGTACATCAGTGTGTGCGCTCTCTGAGTCTGTACATCAGTATGTGCGCTCTCTGAGTCTGTACATCAGTCTGTGCGCTCTCTGAGTCTGTATATCAGTGTGTGCGCTCTCTGAGTCTGTACATCAGTCTGTGCGCTCTCTGAGTCTGTATATCAGTACATCTGCTGTACTGAGCCCTGTCCCTATTGCGTTTACTGCACCCACAGTGCTGGAGAGATTTCTATGTAAAGCTGCATTTTCTCACAGCTGTAGGTACAGTATGAAACGGTTGTTGTAACTGATAGTAAGCAGGGAATCGGACTTGTCTTTCACTGTGTAACTTTCGTACTGTAAAGAGGATTTGCTTTGCCTGGAATTCCTAACAGGAAGGGGATATTTGTAACATGTTTGTTGGGTTTGGACGGCAGAACTTCTTATGTTAGGATAAATGTGTGAGATGAAGGGGAGCATTGTTAGAGAAGGCAACATCTGCTTGAGAGTGGTTATTAGGCACTGTGTGTTACAAAGGGGTGTTTGGGGGAAAGAACTAATTTATTTGTGATAACGTGCGTGAGGCAGTGGGGTGAGAACAATAATTCTGGATGGTGCTTGTCACTGAGGGTGTGTGCTTATTCTGAAGCGGTATTGACTTTCGGAGAGAATTAGGTACAAGATGATGAGTTGCTCTTGTTTGAAGAGGGAGTGAGAGAGGCAGAAGAAGGCACTCGCAGGGTCAGTGACTCAGGTATGGTTGCACCCTACACGAGTTGTACCTCTGCCAAAGACAACCAACTGGCAGCAGCAATAAAGTGAAATTAGAAATTATTTTGCACAGTTGTTAATCCCTTTAGATCACAGAGTACTCTCGCCTTGGGGTTAGTGATGTTGCCATATAAACGAGTGTTACAAACAGGAGACGTTGGGGTTTTGTCCTTTTTTCATGTTACATTGTATCCTGTGATCATTTTCAGTATCACACAGCAGGTCATGAGTTCTGGCTATCCAATGTTAAAGGGAGAAACAGCTTGCAATTAAAAAGCCTCTCGCGCTCAGGAACTCCCAGAGTGCTTTACAACAAATGAAGTATGTTTGAACCTGATGCACGATCAATTATTGCAAAAGCGAGATTCGAGAATAATCGAAGGCTTTATTAGACAAGATGTGTTCCCCAGCAACTCGTAACAGAAAATGGCTGCAGCCGGGGATGAACATCTCTTTATACCGTCCACTGGGCGGAGCCAGCAGACAGGGATTTACCCACGTATCTCTAATACAGTAGTACCTCCAACACAGGTGCCGTAATACATATAATAGGGTCCACCACATTCACCCCCTGTTGAAAAAAGAGTCCGGCGTTGGTAGTGGCAAAGCCTTCAACAGTAACAATAACAACCACAGTAACAATTACAACGAAGAAATCAATCGACCGGGGGCCTTGATGACCCTCTGTGACCGTCGCAGTCTCGGTGGTGATGCTGGAGACGACTCAGGCATTTTTGACTCCGGGAGCGTGCAGTCCTCAGCTTCGTTACCTCCGGGTGGAACCAGTGGGAGGGCGGATCCTCCTGGGCCGGGGGCTGCGGTGATGTGTGCTAGTGGGGAAGTGGGTGGAGCAGAGAAGAATGGTTCGGGTGGAGAGGTTGGTGAGGGGGCTGTGGGTGGGAATCCAGCAGGTGCCAGATCCCGGAGGGGGACCGTGTCCTGGCGTCCGTCCGGGCGTGCCACGTGGGCGTTCTGCGGGTTAGCATGCGGAAGGTGGACCCTCTCGACCAACGGATCAGACTTATGGATCCGCACATGTCTCCGGAGCAGGACGGGTCCAGGAGCTGCCAGCCATGTTGGGAGTGATGTCCCGGAGGTGGACTTCCTGGGAAAAATAAGACGACGCTCATGGGGGGATTCATTAGTTGTGGTACACAGGAGTGACCGTATGGAATGCGGATGGGGAGCTGGTAGGCAGACTTTAGGCCCACTGTGGAAAGACCCGGTACTGTGCAATCTGATTGACGTGTACCGGTTGATGGTCTGACTGTGGTCAATGACCATCCTGTGCTTCTCCCCGGTCTTTACAACTACCACTTTGGCTCTCCAGGGGCTGTTGTCTCGAAGGAAGCCTCGATTATGCCTTCCTTCAGCAGCCGTTGGACTTCCGATCTAATGAAGGTCCTGTCCTGAATACTGTACCCTCTGCTCCTGGTAGCGACGGGATTGCAATCCGGGGAAACAGGGAAGGCGGGTCGACCTTAAGGTTCGTGAGGCCGCAGACGGTGAGGGGGGATATGGGCCCGCCAAATTTAAAAGTCAGGCTCTGAAGGTGGCACTGGAAGTCCAGGCCCAGGAGTGCGGCAGCGCAGAAGTGGGGTAGGACGTACAGCCGGAAGTTGTTAAACTCTACGTCTTGGACAGTGAGGTTCGCAATGTAGTACTCCCGGAATTCCACAGAATTGGATCCGGAGGCCAGGGAGACTTTCTGCTTAACGGGGTGTACCACGAGGGAGCAGCGCCTTACCGTGCTGGGGTGAACAAAGCTCTCGGTGCTCCCGGAGTCGAAAAGGCAGGACGTCTTGTGCCCGTTGAGTTCCACCGTCGTTGTCGCGTTCGTGAGGTTCCGTGGCCGAGACTGGTCCAGAGTAATGGAGGTGAGATGCGGCAGATGCTGGGAGGCCCCGGGTTGAACAGCGGTGAAGGAGGTCGCAGCAGGCGATAAACACCCAGTCAGGTTGGGGTCCTGCGCCGCCGTCCAAGATGGCCGCCCCCATGGGTCGCATATGACAGTTGGTGGACAAGATGGCGGCGCCCACAAGCCGCATGCGGCCTGCCGAGTCCAAGGTGGCGGTGCCCACGGGCCACACATGGCTTACGAGGGAGAGAATGGCGGCAGGACCGGGTCGCCCCCGGGGTGTGCGGAGACGGCGGCTGCCGACCGGGCCTGGCATACCGCCACAAAGTGCCCCTTCTTACCGCATCCTTTGCACGTCGCTGATCGGGCTGGCCAGCGTTGTCGGGGGTGTTTGGTCTGCCCGCAAAAGTAGCATCTGGGCCCCCTGGGGTTGACCGGCTGGCACACGGCGCAGGCTTGCGGTGAATTGGAGGATGTGGTCGGGTCGGAAGCAAGTGGACGTCCTGATGTAGCTCTGGAAGCAAGCGTTCGCCACGTGGGGGCTCAGTTGTAGATGCTTCGGCTTGATGCAGCGCTCCATCTTTCAATATCTTGTCTAATAAATTGATGCACAATCAATTATTGCGAAAGCGAGATTAGAGAATAATCGAAGGCTTTATTAGACACAATGTGTTCCCCAGCAGCTTGTAACAGAAAATGGCTGCAGCCGGGGATGAACACCTCTTTATACCGTCCACTGGGCGGAGCCAGCAGACAGGGATTTACCCACGTATCTCTAATACAGTAGTACCTCCAACACAGGTGCCGTAAAACATATAATATGGTCTACCACAGAACTGTAGTCGCTGGGCAGGAACGAATTTGAACACAGTAGGGTTCCACAAACGGGAATGTGATAATAACCAGATTATGGTTTTTTGTGATCTTGCTTGACGGATAGCTGGTGGATGAGACACTGTGTTGAACTCCACCGCTTGTCGAAATACTGTCAGGGTATCAAAGGCACCCACTTGAGAGGGCAGACAGGAGCTCGGTTTGACATTCATCAGAATGACTGAATATTTAGCACTGCTGCCTCACGACGTTGAGGACCCAGGTTCGATCCCAGCCCTGGTCACTGTCCGTGTGGAGTTCGCACAGTTTCCCCGTGTGTGTGTGTGTGTGTGTGGGTCTCATCCTCACAAACCAAAGATGTGCAGGGTAGGTGGATTGGCCACGCTAAATTGCCCCTTAATTGGAAAAAAAATTCTATTTAAAAAGAAGAATGGCAAGGAGGTAAGTACCTCCTAACAATAGCCACCAGGATACAGCAGTATGTCGCTCAGGGTTGCCAAGGTTGGCCCTTCATGAGAGGTGGTGGTCAGGGGGGGATTGTGTTGGGCTGGACGGGCTCAGGTCAGGGGTCCCTCCAAGAATGGGGCTTGTTTGGCTGCTCTCCCCATATCATTAAACCCTTTAAACTATCAGTCAGGATGTAAAAATGAAAGCTTTCTCATGATAAAGTGAAAGTCTTCTCATCTGTACCTCTTTACCATTTAAAGTCACTCTGTATCTCATAAATACACATCCCTCATATAAAGTGAAAGTCTTCTCATCTTTACCCCTCAATCCTTTAAAAGTGTCACTATGCCAAGTTAAAATGTCTGTGAGATAAAGATAAAAGTTATCCCTTTGAAGTGGTGGAAACCTTTGAAGTGGCTTGCACACATTTAATTTCATTGCCCTTTAAAGCGTAGAAGTCTGCGCATATGCTGAGTATGCTGAAAGCTTTGATCTGCATTGCTTACATTCAATTTTATGCCCCAATGCCTGCTAATAACTTTCTGATTGACAGGTCGAAGCAGTTTGAAAGGAGAGATTCAGGTTGTTTATTTAAATAGCTCTGCAGGGATCCATTAACTCAGGGCAGCAGGTGTTTACCAACAGCAGTTTTTTGTTTACAAGGCTGCCTTTTTGTTCTCAAGTGCTTCCTAGAAAGTAGAGCTGTAGGACTGTCAGCAATTAGGGTGGGCAGTGGAGGGGGAGAAGGGTGCTGCAGCAGCTTTTTGATATCAGAGCCCCCTTTAGAACTGGCTGTCCGATCTCAGAGGTGCAGGACCTGTCAGACAGATTAGGTCATGCCCCTCTCAGTTGCAGCATAGACCCTGGTGCGCCAATGAATGGCACAGAAAAGCCAATTCAACTAAAAAAAAATTCCAAATGCCACAGCATGGCAATGTCGGGGTCACCCCTAGTGCCTGTAGTAATCACTCCGGTTTTCCCGCTGACAGAAGCACTTAGTTGCGGTTCTGAAGAATCACGCCCCATTACTTGAAGCAGCATGTGATAGCTTACATATAACAGATTTTAAAATTTGAATATCCACTTTAAAAATATTATTTTGTGGGATGTGGATGTCGCTGACGAGGTCAGCATTTGTCCCCACCACCAATGAAGTATTTACCTCCTGATCTATCTCAGGGTCAATGTTTAATATCAATATTCGGATGGGACATGCGATGTGGAACTTGTAAACTTGCTTGTGGTCACGTTCTTGTTTGATACTTTTAAGCTGTTGAATTAATGGTTCAGTTCAAACTGTAAAGATAGATTGACCAAGGAGGGCCCAGAGAATGGATTCATTGTATGGAATGTAGGCACATAGTTTTCCTGTCTTTTTGGATCTGTAAACCTTTGTGCGTTTTCAGAGTAAGTTACTGATGGCTATTGGTTTAAATCACAGCTTCACTTATGATTATAGCATAATTGCTTATCAGTAATATAGAACACTGTTATGGGCCAGGGTTAGAGAACCCCAGTGTGTATCATGGAGTTTACTGGCCCACAACTTTTAATAGATTGTGGTATGGGGAGCACACGGCCCACTCTATAGGTGTGGTACCGCAGAAATGGAAAAGTATTTTTTAAAGGAAAACAATCTTTAATCTATGAACTCAAGTTAACCTTTTTAAAACATACAGTGAACATCTTCGCAACCATTAATTCAAATACAACCCCCAAAGACTACAACACTAAGTAATTCTTAAGCTGTCCTTTTAACATCCAGAAGACTTAAATAAAAACCTTTCAGCAGAGCACATCAGGTTAAAGTCACTACTAAGAGCAGTTATTAGTTTTAAATCACCAAAGGATCGATTTACATTCTTTAGATTACAGAGAGAGGCTCTAATACACCTTCTGGCTGTGACTGCAGCTATCCAGCTCTGAAAACGAAACTAAAACACACCCTGCAGCAAAGGGCCTAAAACAAAAGTAAAAAGCTGACAGACAGCCCAGCTCCACCCACTCTCTGACATCACTGCAGTAATCAACACCCATTTCTTAAAGGTACTCTCACATGACAACACAGTTACAGTAGCGGTTTGAGGGGCTGAAACTGAGCAGGAATCGATGTGACACAGAGCGAGCAAGTATGTAAAGAGAAGAGATGAAGACAGAGTCTGTAGAATATAGCTCGAGCAAGAAAGAATGGAAAACAGACTGCAGAAAACACAAATCCATGAGAAACAGCTCAATCATGAATCTATGGAACACAGCAGGAGGCAAAATCTATATGGTGTGTTGAATCTATGTAGAGAATAATTGACTCATCCGGCAGGCGCTCTAATCATTTAACCTTTGATTGTGGACTCAAGTAGATCAGTTATCTATGGCAAATTAATTCAGTGGATTAAGCCACCACACCAACAAGATTGAGAAACAAGGACAGATAGATGGTCCCATGTTTGATTCACAGACTGTGCAATGTTCCCCGAACTCAACTGGTCTTCAATTTTATTTCAACATCCTCGGCAAGAGCAAGGCGAAACCAGGCACGATGCCCTGGCTTGGATATGTGTTACCAATTCAACATTCTACTCACCCACCTGCTGGCTCCACAAGAGGAGAATGGTCATTCGGGAGATGTATGGAAAGGGCCTTGGTGTCCTTGGAACTGAACCCCAGGAAAAAAAGAGTGAATGGGAGATCAACTGGGAAATTTCCTCTTAATGCAGGTCAAGGAACCTTACACAAACACACATATGCAGGCAGATTTCATCACTTCCAAAGTACAGAGACATTTGTACAATATTTCAGTGTAGTCAATACTTTTGCATCTTCTATGTGACTCCACTCACTTGGACTGACTGTTTAACATGGTGCTGACCCCACTCACTGGGACTGGGACTGACTGTTTAACATGGAGCTGACCCCACTCACTGGGAGTGGGACTGACTGTTTAACATGGTGCTGACCCCACTCACTGGGACTGGGACTGACTGTTTAACATGGAGCTGACCCCACTCACTGGGACTGGGACTGACTGTTTAACATGGTGCTGACCCCACTCACTGGGACTGGGACTGACTGTTTAACATGGTGCTGACCCCACTCACTGGGACTGGGACTGACTGTTTAACATGGAGCTGACCCCACTCACTGGGACTGGGACTGACTGTTTAACATGGTGCTGACCCCACTCACTGGGACTGACTGTTTAACATGGTGCTGACCCCACTCCCTGGGACTGACTGTTTAACATGGAGCTGACCCCACTCACTGGGACTGGGACTGACTGTTTAACATGGAGCTGACCCCACTCACTGGGACTGGGACTGACTGTTTAACATGGTGCTGACCCCACTCACTGGGACTGACTGTTTAACATGGTGCTGACCCCACTCACTGGGACTGGGACTGACTGTTTAACATGGTGCTGACCCCACTCACTGGGACTGGGACTGACTGTTTAACATGGTGCTGACCCCACTCACTGGGACTGACTGTTTAACATGGTGCTGACCCCACTCACTGGGACTGACTGTTTAACATGGAGCTGACCCCACTCACTGGGACTGGGACTGACTGTTTAACATGGTGCTGACCCCACTCACTGGGACTGACTGTTTAACATGGAGCTGACCCCACTCACTGGGACTGGGACTGACTGTTTAACATGGTGCTGACCCCACTCACTGGGACTGGGACTGACTGTTTAACATGGTGCTGACCCCACTCACTGGGACTGACTGTTTAACATGGAGCTGACCCCACTCACTGGGACTGGGACTGACTGTTTAACATGGTGCTGACCCCACTCACTGGGACTGACTGTTTAACATGGAGCTGACCCCACTCACTGGGACTGGGACTGACTGTTTAACATGGTGCTGACCCCACTCACTGGGACTGGGACTGACTGTTTAACATGGTGCTGACCCCACTCACTGGGACTGGGACTGACTGTTTAACATGGAGCTGACCCCACTCACTGGGACTGACTGTTTAACATGGTGCTGACCCCACTCACTGGGACTGGGACTGACTGTTTAACATGGAGCTGACCCCACTCACTGGGACTGACTGTTTAACATGGAGCTGACCCCACTCACTGGGACTGACTGTTTAACATGGTGCTGACCCCACTCACTGGGACTGGGACTGACTGTTTAACATGGAGCTGACCCCACTCACTGGGACTGGGACTGACTGTTTAACATGGAGCTGACCCCACTCACTGGGACTTGGACTGACTGTTTAACATGGAGCTGACCCCACTCACTGGGACTGGGACTGACTGTTTAACATGGAGCTGACCCCACTCACTGGGACTGGGACTGACTGTTTAACATGGAGCTGACCCCACTCACTGGGACTGGGACTGACTGTTTAACATGGAGCTGACCCCACTCACTGGGACTGACTGTTTAACATGGTGCTGACCCCACTCACTGGGACTTGGACTGACTGTTTAACATGGAGCTGACCCCACTCACTGGGACTGGGACTGACTGTTTAACATGGTGCTGACCCCACTCACTGGGACTGACTGTTTAACATGGAGCTGACCCCACTCACTGGGACTGGGACTGACTGTTTAACATGGAGCTGACCCCACTCACTGGGACTGGGACTGACTGTTTAACATGGTGCTGACCCCACTCACTGGGACTGACTGTTTAACATGGTGCTGACCCCACTCACTGGGACTGGGACTGACTGTTTAACATGGAGCTGACCCCACTCACTGGGACTGGGACTGACTGTTTAACATGGAGCTGACCCCACTCACTGGGACTGACTGTTTAACATGGTGCTGACCCCACTCACTGGGACTGACTGTTTAACATGGAGCTGACCCCACTCACTGGGACTGGGACTGACTGTTTAACATGGTGCTGACCCCACTCACTGGGACTGGGACTGACTGTTTAACATGGAGCTGACCCCACTCACTGGGACTGGGACTGACTGTTTAACATGGTGCTGACCCCACTCACTGGGACTGACTGTTTAACATGGTGCTGACCCCACTCACTGGGACTGGGACTGACTGTTTAACATGGAGCTGACCCCACTCACTGGGACTGGGACTGACTGTTTAACATGGTGCTGACCCCACTCACTGGGACTGGGACTGACTGTTTAACATGGAGCTGACCCCACTCACTGGGACTGGGACTGACTGTTTAACATGGTGCTGACCCCACTCACTGGGACTGACTGTTTAACATGGAGCTGACCCCACTCACTGGGACTGGGACTGACTGTTTAACATGGAGCTGACCCCACTCACTTGGACTGGGACTGACTGTTTAACATGGAGCTGACCCCACTCACTGGGACTGGGACTGACTGTTTAACATGGAGCTGACCCCACTCACTGGGACTGGGACTGACTGTTTAACATGGTGCTGACCCCACTCACTGGGACTGGGACTGACTGTTTAACATGGAGCTGACCCCACTCACTGGGACTGGGACTGACTGTTTAACATGGTGCTGACCCCACTCACTGGGACTGGGACTGACTGTTTAACATGGTGCTGACCCCACTCACTGGGACTGACTGTTTAACATGGTGCTGACCCCACTCACTGGGACTGGGACTGACTGTTTAACATGGTGCTGACCCCACTCACTGGGACTGGGACTGACTGTTTAACATGGAGCTGACCCCACTCACTGGGACTGGGACTGACTGTTTAACATGGTGCTGACCCCACTCACTGGGACTGGGACTGACTGTTTAACATGGTGCTGACCCCACTCACTGGGACTGGGACTGACTGTTTAACATGGAGCTGACCCCACTCACTGGGACTGACTGTTTAACATGGAGCTGACCCCACTCACTGGGACTGGGACTGACTGTTTAACATGGTGCTGACCCCACTCACTGGGACTGACTGTTTAACATGGTGCTGACCCCACTCACTGGGACTGACTGTTTAACATGGAGCTGACCCCACTCACTGGGACTGGGACTGACTGTTTAACATGGAGCTGACCCCACTCACTGGGACTGGGACTGACTGTTTAACATGGAGCTGACCCCACTCACTGGGACTGGGACTGACTGTTTAACATGGTGCTGACCCCACTCACTGGGACTGACTGTTTAACATGGTGCTGACCCCACTCACTGGGACTGACTGTTTAACATGGTGCTGACCCCACTCACTGGGACTGGGACTGACTGTTTAACATGGAGCTGACCCCACTCCCTGGGACTGACTGTTTAACATGGTGCTGACCCCACTCACTGGGACTGGGACTGACTGTTTAACATGGTGCTGACCCCACTCACTGGGACTGGGACTGACTGTTTAACATGGTGCTGACCCCACTCACTGGGACTGGGACTGACTGTTTAACATGGAGCTGACCCCACTCACTGGGACTGGGACTGACTGTTTAACATGGTGCTGACCCCACTCACTGGGACTGGGACTGACTGTTTAACATGGAGCTGACCCCACTCACTGGGACTGGGACTGACTGTTTAACATGGTGCTGACCCCACTCACTGGGACTGGGACTGACTGTTTAACATGGAGCTGACCCCACTCACTGGGACTGGGACTGACTGTTTAACATGGAGCTGACCCCACTCACTGGGACTGACTGTTTAACATGGAGCTGACCCCACTCACTGGGACTGACTGTTTAACATGGTGCTGACCCCACTCCCTGGGACTGACTGTTTAACATGGTGCTGACCCCACTCACTGGGACTGGGACTGACTGTTTAACATGGAGCTGACCCCACTCACTGGGACTGGGACTGACTGTTTAACATGGTGCTGACCCCACTCACTGGGACTGGGACTGACTGTTTAACATGGTGCTGACCCCACTCACTGGGACTGGGACTGACTGTTTAACATGGAGCTGACCCCACTCCCTGGGACTGGGACTGACTGTTTAACATGGAGCTGACCCCACTCACTGGGACTGGGACTGACTGTTTAACATGGAGCTGACCCCACTCACTGGGACTGACTGTTTAACATGGTGCTGACCCCACTCACTGGGACTGACTGTTTAACATGGTGCTGACCCCACTCACTGGGACTGGGACTGACTGTTTAACATGGTGCTGACCCCACTCACTGGGACTGGGACTGACTGTTTAACATGGTGCTGACCCCACTCACTGGGACTGGGACTGACTGTTTAACATGGAGCTGACCCCACTCACTGGGACTGACTGTTTAACATGGAGCTGACCCCACTCACTGGGACTGGGACTGACTGTTTAACATGGAGCTGACCCCACTCACTGGGACTGACTGTTTAACATGGAGCTGACCCCACTCACTGGGACTGGGACTGACTGTTTAACATGGTGCTGACCCCACTCACTGGGACTGGGACTGACTGTTTAACATGGAGCTGACCCCACTCACTGGGACTGGGACTGACTGTTTAACATGGAGCTGACCCCACTCACTGGGACTGACTGTTTAACATGGAGCTGACCCCACTCACTGGGACTGGGACTGACTGTTTAACATGGTGCTGACCCCACTCACTGGGACTGGGACTGACTGTTTAACATGGAGCTGACCCCACTCCCTGGGACTGGGACTGACTGTTTAACATGGAGCTGACCCCACTCACTGGGACTGGGACTGACTGTTTAACATGGAGCTGACCCCACTCACTGGGACTGGGACTGACTGTTTAACATGGAGCTGACCCCACTCACTGGGACTGGGACTGACTGTTTAACATGGTGCTGACCCCACTCACTGGGACTGGGACTGACTGTTTAACATGGTGCTGACCCCACTCACTGGGACTGGGACTGACTGTTTAACATGGAGCTGACCCCACTCACTGGGACTGGGACTGACTGTTTAACATGGAGCTGACCCCACTCACTGGGACTGGGACTGACTGTTTAACATGGAGCTGACCCCACTCACTGGGACTGGGACTGACTGTTTAACATGGAGCTGACCCCACTCACTGGGACTGGGACTGACTGTTTAACATGGTGCTGACCCCACTCACTGGGACTGGGACTGACTGTTTAACATGGAGCTGACCCCACTCACTGGGACTGGGACTGACTGTTTAACATGGAGCTGACCCCACTCACTGGGACTGACTGTTTAACATGGAGCTGACCCCACTCACTGGGACTGGGACTGACTGTTTAACATGGAGCTGACCCCACTCACTGGGACTGACTGTTTAACATGGAGCTGACCCCACTCACTGGGACTGGGACTGACTGTTTAACATGGTGCTGACCCCACTCACTGGGACTGGGACTGACTGTTTAACATGGTGCTGACCCCACTCACTGGGACTGGGACTGACTGTTTAACATGGTGCTGACCCCACTCACTGGGACTGGGACTGACTGTTTAACATGGAGCTGACCCCACTCACTGGGACTGGGACTGACTGTTTAACATGGAGCTGACCCCACTCACTGGGACTGACTGTTTAACATGGAGCTGACCCCACTCACTGGGACTGGGACTGACTGTTTAACATGGTGCTGACCCCACTCAC
Organism: Scyliorhinus canicula; assembly: GCF_902713615.1. NCBI lineage: Eukaryota > Metazoa > Chordata > Chondrichthyes > Carcharhiniformes > Scyliorhinidae > Scyliorhinus > Scyliorhinus canicula. The sequence continues at coordinate 98,585,835 of NC_052147.1, read as the reverse complement.
TGGGACTGGGACTGACTGTTTAACATGGAGCTGACCCCACTCACTGGGACTGGGACTGACTGTTTAACATGGTGCTGACCCCACTCACTGGGACTGGGACTGACTGTTTAACATGGAGCTGACCCCACTCACTGGGACTGGGACTGACTGTTTAACATGGTGCTGACCCCACTCACTGGGACTGGGACTGACTGTTTAACATGGTGCTGACCCCACTCACTGGGACTGGGACTGACTGTTTAACATGGTGCTGACCCCACTCACTGGGACTGGGACTGACTGTTTAACATGGAGCTGACCCCACTCACTGGGACTGGGACTGACTGTTTAACATGGTGCTGACCCCACTCACTGGGACTGGGACTGACTGTTTAACATGGAGCTGACCCCACTCACTGGGACTGGGACTGACTGTTTAACATGGTGCTGACCCCACTCACTGGGACTGGGACTGACTGTTTAACATGGAGCTGACCCCACTCACTGGGACTGACTGTTTAACATGGTGCTGACCCCACTCACTGGGACTGGGACTGACTGTTTAACATGGTGCTGACCCCACTCACTGGGACTGACTGTTTAACATGGAGCTGACCCCACTCACTGGGACTGACTGTTTAACATGGAGCTGACCCCACTCACTGGGACTGGGACTGACTGTTTAACATGGAGCTGACCCCACTCACTGGGACTGGGACTGACTGTTTAACATGGAGCTGACCCCACTCACTGGGACTGGGACTGACTGTTTAACATGGAGCTGACCCCACTCACTGGGACTGGGACTGACTGTTTAACATGGTGCTGACCCCACTCACTGGGACTGGGACTGACTGTTTAACATGGTGCTGACCCCACTCACTGGGACTGGGACTGACTGTTTAACATGGAGCTGACCCCACTCACTGGGACTGGGACTGACTGTTTAACATGGTGCTGACCCCATTCACTGGGACTGACTGTTTAACATGGTGCTGACCCCACTCACTGGGACTGGGACTGACTGTTTAACATGGTGCTGACCCCACTCACTGGGACTGGGACTGACTGTTTAACATGGAGCTGACCCCACTCACAGGGACTGGGACTGACTGTTTAACATGGAGCTGACCCCACTCACTGGGACTGGGACTGACTGTTTAACATGGTGCTGACCCCACTCACTGGGACTGGGACTGACTGTTTAACATGGAGCTGACCCCACTCACTGGGACTGACTGTTTAACATGGTGCTGACCCCACTCACTGGGACTGGGACTGACTGTTTAACATGGTGCTGACCCCACTCACTGGGACTGACTGTTTAACATGGTGCTGACCCCACTCACTGGGACTGGGACTGACTGTTTAACATGGAGCTGACCCCACTCACTGGGACTGGGACTGACTGTTTAACATGGAGCTGACCCCACTCACTGGGACTGACTGTTTAACATGGTGCTGACCCCACTCACTGGGACTGGGACTGACTGTTTAACATGGAGCTGACCCCACTCACTGGGACTGGGACTGACTGTTTAACATGGTGCTGACCCCACTCACTGGGACTGGGACTGACTGTTTAACATGGAGCTGACCCCACTCACTGGGACTGGGACTGACTGTTTAACATGGTGCTGACCCCACTCACTGGGACTGGGACTGACTGTTTAACATGGAGCTGACCCCACTCACTGGGACTGGGACTGACTGTTTAACATGGTGCTGACCCCACTCACTGGGACTGGGACTGACTGTTTAACATGGTGCTGACCCCACTCACTGGGACTGGGACTGACTGTTTAACATGGAGCTGACCCCACTCACTGGGACTGGGACTGACTGTTTAACATGGAGCTGACCCCACTCACTGGGACTGGGACTGACTGTTTAACATGGTGCTGACCCCACTCACTGGGACTGGGACTGACTGTTTAACATGGAGCTGACCCCACTCACTGGGACTGGGACTGACTGTTTAACATGGTGCTGACCCCACTCACTGGGACTGGGACTGACTGTTTAACATGGTGCTGACCCCACTCACTGGGACTGGGACTGACTGTTTAACATGGAGCTGACCCCACTCACTGGGACTGGGACTGACTGTTTAACATGGAGCTGACCCCACTCACTGGGACTGGGACTGACTGTTTAACATGGTGCTGACCCCACTCACTGGGACTGGGACTGACTGTTTAACATGGAGCTGACCCCACTCACTGGGACTGACTGTTTAACATGGTGCTGACCCCACTCACTGGGACTGACTGTTTAACATGGAGCTGACCCCACTCACTGGGACTGGGACTGACTGTTTAACATGGAGCTGACCCCACTCACTGGGACTGGGACTGACTGTTTAACATGGAGCTGACCCCACTCACTGGGACTGACTGTTTAACATGGAGCTGACCCCACTCACTGGGACTGGGACTGACTGTTTAACATGGAGCTGACCCCACTCACTGGGACTGACTGTTTAACATGGAGCTGACCCCACTCACTGGGACTGGGACTGACTGTTTAACATGGAGCTGACCCCACTCACTGGGACTGGGACTGACTGTTTAACATGGAGCTGACCCCACTCACTGGGACTGGGACTGACTGTTTAACATGGTGCTGACCCCACTCACTGGGACTGGGACTGACTGTTTAACATGGAGCTGACCCCACTCACTGGGACTGGGACTGACTGTTTAACATGGTGCTGACCCCACTCACCTGGACTGGGACTGACTGTTTAACATGGAGCTGACCCCACTCACTGGGACTGGGACTGACTGTTTAACATGGTGCTGACCCCACTCACTGGGACTGACTGTTTAACATGGAGCTGACCCCACTCACTGGGACTGACTGTTTAACATGGTGCTGACCCCACTCACTGGGACTGGGACTGACTGTTTAACATGGTGCTGACCCCACTCACTGGGACTGACTGTTTAACATGGTGCTGACCCCACTCACCTGGACTGGGACTGACTGTTTAACATGGAGCTGACCCCACTCACTGGGACTGGGACTGACTGTTTAACATGGTGCTGACCCCACTCACTGGGACTGACTGTTTAACATGGAGCTGACCCCACTCACTGGGACTGGGACTGACTGTTTAACATGGTGCTGACCCCACTCACTGGGACTGACTGTTTAACATGGTGCTGACCCCACTCACTGGGACTGGGACTGACTGTTTAACATGGTGCTGACCCCACTCACTGGGACTGGGACTGACTGTTTAACATGGTGCTGACCCCACTCACTGGGACTGGGACTGACTGTTTAACATGGAGCTGACCCCACTCACTGGGACTGACTGTTTAACATGGTGCTGACCCCACTCACTGGGACTGGGACTGACTGTTTAACATGGTGCTGACCCCACTCACTGGGACTGGAACTGACTGTTTAACATGGTGCTGACCCCACTCACTGGGACTGACTGTTTAACATGGTGCTGACCCCACTCACTGGGACTGACTGTTTAACATGGTGCTGACCCCACTCACTGGGACTGACTGTTTAACATGGTGCTGACCCCACTCCCTGGGACTGGGACTGACTGTTTAACATGGTGCTGACCCCACTCACCTGGACTGGGACTGACTGTTTAACATGGAGCTGACCCCACTCACTGGGACTGGGACTGACTGTTTAACATGGTGCTGACCCCACTCACTGGGACTGACTGTTTAACATGGAGCTGACCCCACTCACTGGGACTGGGACTGACTGTTTAACATGGTGCTGACCCCACTCACTGGGACTGACTGTTTAACATGGTGCTGACCCCACTCACTGGGACTGACTGTTTAACATGGTGCTGACCCCACTCACTGGGACTGACTGTTTAACATGGTGCTGACCCCACTCCCTGGGACTGGGACTGACTGTTTAACATGGTGCTGACCCCACTCACCTGGACTGGGACTGACTGTTTAACATGGAGCTGACCCCACTCACTGGGACTGGGACTGACTGTTTAACATGGTGCTGACCCCACTCACTGGGACTGACTGTTTAACATGGAGCTGACCCCACTCACTGGGACTGGGACTGACTGTTTAACATGGTGCTGACCCCACTCACTGGGACTGACTGTTTAACATGGTGCTGACCCCACTCACTGGGACTGACTGTTTAACATGGAGCTGACCCCACTCCCTGGGACTGGGACTGACTGTTTAACATGGAGCTGACCCCACTCACTGGGACTGACTGTTTAACATGGAGCTGACCCCACTCACTGGGACTGGGACTGACTGTTTAACATGGAGCTGACCCCACTCACTGGGACTGGGACTGACTGTTTAACATGGTGCTGACCCCACTCACTGGGACTGGGACTGACTGTTTAACATGGAGCTGACCCCACTCACTGGGACTGGGACTGACTGTTTAACATGGAGCTGACCCCACTCACTGGGACTGGGACTGACTGTTTAACATGGAGCTGACCCCACTCACTGGGACTGGGACTGACTGTTTAACATGGTGCTGACCCCACTCACTGGGACTGGGACTGACTGTTTAACATGGAGCTGACCCCACTCACTGGGACTGACTGTTTAACATGGAGCTGACCCCACTCACTGGGACTGGGACTGACTGTTTAACATGGAGCTGACCCCACTCACTGGGACTGGGACTGACTGTTTAACATGGAGCTGACCCCACTCACTGGGACTGACTGTTTAACATGGAGCTGACCCCACTCACTGGGACTGGGACTGACTGTTTAACATGGTGCTGACCCCACTCACTGGGACTGGGACTGACTGTTTAACATGGTGCTGACCCCACTCACTGGGACTGGGACTGACTGTTTAACATGGAGCTGACCCCACTCCCTGGGACTGGGACTGACTGTTTAACATGGAGCTGACCCCACTCACTGGGACTGACTGTTTAACATGGAGCTGACCCCACTCACTGGGACTGGGACTGACTGTTTAACATGGAGCTGACCCCACTCACTGGGACTGACTGTTTAACATGGAGCTGACCCCACTCACTGGGACTGGGACTGACTGTTTAACATGGAGCTGACCCCACTCACTGGGACTGGGACTGACTGTTTAACATGGAGCTGACCCCACTCACTGGGACTGGGACTGACTGTTTAACATGGTGCTGACCCCACTCACTGGGACTGGGACTGACTGTTTAACATGGAGCTGACCCCACTCACTGGGACTGACTGTTTAACATGGTGCTGACCCCACTCACTGGGACTGGGACTGACTGTTTAACATGGAGCTGACCCCACTCACTGGGACTGGGACTGACTGTTTAACATGGAGCTGACCCCACTCACTGGGACTGACTGTTTAACATGGTGCTGACCCCACTCACTGGGACTGGGACTGACTGTTTAACATGGAGCTGACCCCACTCACTGGGACTGACTGTTTAACATGGAGCTGACCCCACTCACTGGGACTGGGACTGACTGTTTAACATGGAGCTGACCCCACTCACTGGGACTGGGACTGACTGTTTAACATGGAGCTGACCCCACTCACTGGGACTGGGACTGACTGTTTAACATGGAGCTGACCCCACTCACTGGGACTGGGACTGACTGTTTAACATGGTGCTGACCCCACTCACTGGGACTGACTGTTTAACATGGAGCTGACCCCACTCACTGGGACTGGGACTGACTGTTTAACATGGAGCTGACCCCACTCACTGGGACTGGGACTGACTGTTTAACATGGAGCTGACCCCACTCACTGGGACTGGGACTGACTGTTTAACATGGTGCTGACCCCACTCACTGGGACTGACTGTTTAACATGGAGCTGACCCCACTCACTGGGACTGGGACTGACTGTTTAACATGGAGCTGACCCCACTCACTGGGACTGGGACTGACTGTTTAACATGGAGCTGACCCCACTCACTGGGACTGGGACTGACTGTTTAACATGGTGCTGACCCCACTCACTGGGACTGGGACTGACTGTTTAACATGGTGATGACCCCACTCACTGGGACTGGGACTGACTGTTTAACATGGAGCTGACCCCACTCACTGGGACTGGGACTGACTGTTTAACATGGTGCTGACCCCACTCACTGGGACTGGGACTGACTGTTTAACATGGTGCTGGCCCCACTCACTGGGACTGGGACTGACTGTTTAACATGGTGCTGACCCCACTCACTGGGACTGGGACTGACTGTTTAACATGGAGCTGACCCCACTCACTGGGACTGGGACTGACTGTTTAACATGGAGCTGACCCCACTCACTGGGACTGACTGTTTAACATGGAGCTGACCCCACTCACTGGGACTGGGACTGACTGTTTAACATGGAGCTGACCCCACTCACTGGGACTGGGACTGACTGTTTAACATGGAGCTGACCCCACTCACTGGGACTGGGACTGACTGTTTAACATGGAGCTGACCCCACTCACTGGGACTGACTGTTTAACATGGAGCTGACCCCACTCACTGGGACTGACTGTTTAACATGGAGCTGACCCCACTCACTGGGACTGGGACTGACTGTTTAACATGGTGCTGACCCCACTCACTGGGACTGGGACTGACTGTTTAACATGGAGCTGACCCCACTCACTGGGACTGGGACTGACTGTTTAACATGGAGCTGACCCCACTCACTGGGACTGGGACTGACTGTTTAACATGGTGCTGACCCCACTCACTGGGACTGACTGTTTAACATGGTGCTGACCCCACTCACTGGGACTGGGACTGACTGTTTAACATGGTGCTGACCCCACTCACTGGGACTGGGACTGACTGTTTAACATGGTGCTGACCCCACTCACTGGGACTGACTGTTTAACATGGAGCTGACCCCACTCACTGGGACTGACTGTTTAACATGGTGCTGACCCCACTCACTGGGACTGGGACTGACTGTTTAACATGGAGCTGACCCCACTCACTGGGACTGGGACTGACTGTTTAACATGGAGCTGACCCCACTCACTGGGACTGGGACTGTTTAACATGGAGCTGACCCCACTCACTGGGACTGGGACTGACTGTTTAACATGGAGCTGACCCCACTCACTGGGACTGACTGTTTAACATGGAGCTGACCCCACTCACTGGGACTGGGACTGACTGTTTAACATGGTGCTGACCCCACTCACTGGGACTGACTGTTTAACATGGAGCTGACCCCACTCACTGGGACTGGGACTGACTGTTTAACATGGTGCTGACCCCACTCACTGGGACTGACTGTTTAACATGGTGCTGACCCCACTCACTGGGACTGGGACTGACTGTTTAACATGGTGCTGACCCCACTCACTGGGACTGGGACTGACTGTTTAACATGGAGCTGACCCCACTCACTGGGACTGGGACTGACTGTTTAACATGGAGCTGACCCCACTCACTGGGACTGGGACTGACTGTTTAACATGGAGCTGACCCCACTCACTGGGACTGGGACTGACTGTTTAACATGGAGCTGACCCCACTCACTGGGACTGACTGTTTAACATGGTGCTGACCCCACTCACTGGGACTGGGACTGACTGTTTAACATGGTGCTGACCCCACTCACTGGGACTGGGACTGACTGTTTAACATGGTGCTGACCCCACTCACTGGGACTGGGACTGACTGTTTAACATGGAGCTGACCCCACTCACTGGGACTGGGACTGACTGTTTAACATGGTGCTGACCCCACTCACTGGGACTGGGACTGACTGTTTAACATGGTGCTGACCCCACTCACTGGGACTGGGACTGACTGTTTAACATGGAGCTGACCCCACTCACTGGGACTGGGACTGACTGTTTAACATGGAGCTGACCCCACTCACTGGGACTGGGACTGACTGTTTAACATGGAGCTGACCCCACTCACTGGGACTGACTGTTTAACATGGAGCTGACCCCACTCACTGGGACTGACTGTTTAACATGGAGCTGACCCCACTCACTGGGACTGACTGTTTAACATGGTGCTGACCCCACTCACTGGGACTGGGACTGACTGTTTAACATGGAGCTGACCCCACTCACTGGGACTGACTGTTTAACATGGAGCTGACCCCACTCACTGGGACTGGGACTGACTGTTTAACATGGTGCTGACCCCACTCACTGGGACTGGGACTGACTGTTTAACATGGTGCTGACCCCACTCACTGGGACTGGGACTGACTGTTTAACATGGTGCTGACCCCACTCACTGGGACTGGGACTGACTGTTTAACATGGTGCTGACCCCACTCACTGGGACTGGGACTGGGACTGACTGTTTAACATGGTGCTGACCCCACTCACTGGGACTGGGACTGGGACTGACTGTTTAACATGGAGCTGACCCCACTCACTGGGACTGGGACTGACTGTTTAACATGGTGCTGACCCCACTCACTGGGACTGACTGTTTAACATGGAGCTGACCCCACTCACTGGGACTGGGACTGACTGTTTAACATGGTGCTGACCCCACTCACTGGGACTGGGACTGACTGTTTAACATGGAGCTGACCCCACTCACTGGGACTGGGACTGACTGTTTAACATGGAGCTGACCCCACTCACTGGGACTGGGACTGACTGTTTAACATGGAGCTGACCCCACTCACTGGGACTGGGACTGACTGTTTAACATGGTGCTGACCCCACTCACTGGGACTGGGACTGACTGTTTAACATGGAGCTGACCCCACTCACTGGGACTGGGACTGACTGTTTAACATGGAGCTGACCCCACTCACTGGGACTGGGACTGACTGTTTAACATGGTGCTGACCCCACTCACTGGGACTGGGACTGACTGTTTAACATGGAGCTGACCCCACTCACTGGGACTGACTGTTTAACATGGTGCTGACCCCACTCACTGGGACTGGGACTGACTGTTTAACATGGTGCTGACCCCACTCACTGGGACTGGGACTGACTGTTTAACATGGTGCTGACCCCACTCACTGGGACTGGGACTGACTGTTTAACATGGAGCTGACCCCACTCCCTGGGACTGGGACTGACTGTTTAACATGGAGCTGACCCCACTCACTGGGACTGACTGTTTAACATGGTGCTGACCCCACTCACTGGGACTGGGACTGACTGTTTAACATGGAGCTGACCCCACTCACTGGGACTGACTGTTTAACATGGAGCTGACCCCACTCACTGGGTCTGGGACTGACTGTTTAACATGGAGCTGACCCCACTCACTGGGACTGACTGTTTAACATGGTGCTGACCCCACTCACTGGGACTGGGACTGACTGTTTAACATGGAGCTGACCCCACTCACTGGGACTGACTGTTTAACATGGAGCTGACCCCACTCACTGGGACTGGGACTGACTGTTTAACATGGTGCTGACCCCACTCACTGGGACTGGGACTGACTGTTTAACATGGAGCTGACCCCACTCACTGGGACTGACTGTTTAACATGGAGCTGACCCCACTCACTGGGACTGGGACTGACTGTTTAACATGGTGCTGACCCCACTCACTGGGACTGGGACTGACTGTTTAACATGGAGCTGACCCCACTCACTGGGACTGGGACTGACTGTTTAACATGGTGCTGACCCCACTCACTGGGACTGGGACTGACTGTTTAACATGGTGCTGACCCCACTCACTGGGACTGACTGTTTAACATGGTGCTGACCCCACTCACTGGGACTGGGACTGACTGTTTAACATGGTGCTGACCCCACTCACTGGGACTGACTGTTTAACATGGAGCTGACCCCACTCACTGGGACTGGGACTGACTGTTTAACATGGTGCTGACCCCACTCACTGGGACTGGGACTGACTGTTTAACATGGAGCTGACCCCACTCACTGGGACTGGGACTGACTGTTTAACATGGTGCTGACCCCACTCACTGGGACTGGGACTGACTGTTTAACATGGAGCTGACCCCACTCACTGGGACTGGGACTGACTGTTTAACATGGAGCTGACCCCACTCACTGGGACTGACTGTTTAACATGGAGCTGACCCCACTCACTGGGACTGGGACTGACTGTTTAACATGGTGCTGACCCCACTCACTGGGACTGACTGTTTAACATGGAGCTGACCCCACTCACTGGGACTGGGACTGACTGTTTAACATGGAGCTGACCCCACTCACTGGGACTGGGACTGACTGTTTAACATGGTGCTGACCCCACTCACTGGGACTGGGACTGACTGTTTAACATGGTGCTGACCCCACTCACTGGGACTGGGACTGACTGTTTAACATGGAGCTGACCCCACTCACTGGGACTGACTGTTTAACATGGAGCTGACCCCACTCACTGGGACTGGGACTGACTGTTTAACATGGAGCTGACCCCACTCACTGGGACTGGGACTGACTGTTTAACATGGAGCTGACCCCACTCACTGGGACTGACTGTTTAACATGGTGCTGACCCCACTCACTGGGACTGGGACTGACTGTTTAACATGGTGCTGACCCCACTCACTGGGACTGACTGTTTAACATGGTGCTGACCCCACTCCCTGGGACTGGGACTGACTGTTTAACATGGAGCTGACCCCACTCACTGGGACTGACTGTTTAACATGGAGCTGACCCCACTCACTGGGACTGACTGTTTAACATGGAGCTGACCCCACTCACTGGGACTGGGACTGACTGTTTAACATGGAGCTGACCCCACTCACTGGGACTGGGACTGACTGTTTAACATGGAGCTGACCCCACTCACTGGGACTGGGACTGACTGTTTAACATGGAGCTGACCCCACTCACTGGGACTGGGACTGACTGTTTAACATGGTGCTGACCCCACTCACTGGGACTGACTGTTTAACATGGAGCTGACCCCACTCACTGGGACTGGGACTGACTGTTTAACATGGAGCTGACCCCACTCACTGGGACTGGGACTGACTGTTTAACATGGTGCTGACCCCACTCACTGGGACTGGGACTGACTGTTTAACATGGAGCTGACCCCACTCACTGGGACTGGGACTGACTGTTTAACATGGTGCTGACCCCACTCACTGGGACTGACTGTTTAACATGGAGCTGACCCCACTCACTGGGACTGACTGTTTAACATGGAGCTGACCCCACTCACTGGGACTGGGACTGACTGTTTAACATGGAGCTGACCCCACTCACTGGGACTGACTGTTTAACATGGAGCTGACCCCACTCACTGGGACTGGGACTGACTGTTTAACATGGTGCTGACCCCACTCACTGGGACTGACTGTTTAACATGGAGCTGACCCCACTCACTGGGACTGACTGTTTAACATGGAGCTGACCCCACTCACTGGGACTGACTGTTTAACATGGTGCTGACCCCACTCACTGGGACTGGGACTGACTGTTTAACATGGAGCTGACCCCACTCACTGGGACTGGGACTGACTGTTTAACATGGAGCTGACCCCACTCACTGGGACTGGGACTGACTGTTTAACATGGTGCTGACCCCACTCACTGGGACTGACTGTTTAACATGGTGCTGACCCCACTCACTGGGACTGGGACTGACTGTTTAACATGGTGCTGACCCCACTCACTGGGACTGACTGTTTAACATGGAGCTGACCCCACTCACTGGGACTGGGACTGACTGTTTAACATGGAGCTGACCCCACTCACTGGGACTGACTGTTTAACATGGAGCTGACCCCACTCACTGGGACTGACTGTTTAACATGGTGCTGACCCCACTCACTGGGACTGGGACTGACTGTTTAACATGGTGCTGACCCCACTCACTGGGACTGGGACTGACTGTTTAACATGGAGCTGACCCCACTCACTGGGACTGGGACTGACTGTTTAACATGGAGCTGACCCCACTCACTGGGACTGACTGTTTAACATGGAGCTGACCCCACTCACTGGGACTGGGACTGACTGTTTAACATGGAGCTGACCCCACTCACTGGGACTGGGACTGACTGTTTAACATGGTGCTGACCCCACTCACTGGGACTGGGACTGACTGTTTAACATGGTGCTGACCCCACTCACTGGGACTGACTGTTTAACATGGAGCTGACCCCACTCACTGGGACTGGGACTGACTGTTTAACATGGAGCTGACCCCACTCACTGGGACTGACTGTTTAACATGGAGCTGACCCCACTCACTGGGACTGACTGTTTAACATGGAGCTGACCCCACTCACTGGGACTGGGACTGACTGTTTAACATGGAGCTGACCCCACTCACTGGGACTGACTGTTTAACATGGTGCTGACCCCACTCACTGGGACTGGGACTGACTGTTTAACATGGTGCTGACCCCACTCACTGGGACTGGGACTGACTGTTTAACATGGTGCTGACCCCACTCACTGGGACTGGGACTGACTGTTTAACATGGTGCTGACCCCACTCACTGGGACTGGGACTGACTGTTTAACATGGAGCTGACCCCACTCACTGGGACTGGGACTGACTGTTTAACATGGTGCTGACCCCACTCACTGGGACTGGGACTGACTGTTTAACATGGAGCTGACCCCACTCCCTGGGACTGGGACTGACTGTTTAACATGGAGCTGACCCCACTCACTGGGACTGACTGTTTAACATGGTGCTGACCCCACTCACTGGGACTGGGACTGACTGTTTAACATGGAGCTGACCCCACTCACTGGGACTGACTGTTTAACATGGAGCTGACCCCACTCACTGGGACTGACTGTTTAACATGGAGCTGACCCCACTCACTGGGACTGGGACTGACTGTTTAACATGGAGCTGACCCCACTCACTGGGACTGACTGTTTAACATGGAGCTGACCCCACTCACTGGGACTGGGACTGACTGTTTAACATGGAGCTGACCCCACTCACTGGGACTGGGACTGACTGTTTAACATGGAGCTGACCCCACTCACTGGGACTGGGACTGACTGTTTAACATGGAGCTGACCCCACTCACTGGGACTGGGACTGACTGTTTAACATGGTGCTGACCCCACTCACTGGGACTGACTGTTTAACATGGAGCTGACCCCACTCACTGGGACTGGGACTGACTGTTTAACATGGAGCTGACCCCACTCACTGGGACTGGGACTGACTGTTTAACATGGAGCTGACCCCACTCACTGGGACTGGGACTGACTGTTTAACATGGTGCTGACCCCACTCACTGGGACTGGGACTGACTGTTTAACATGGAGCTGACCCCACTCACTGGGACTGGGACTGACTGTTTAACATGGAGCTGACCCCACTCACTGGGACTGACTGTTTAACATGGTGCTGACCCCACTCACTGGGACTGACTGTTTAACATGGTGCTGACCCCACTCACTGGGACTGACTGTTTAACATGGAGCTGACCCCACTCACTGGGACTGACTGTTTAACATGGAGCTGACCCCACTCACTGGGACTGGGACTGACTGTTTAACATGGAGCTGACCCCACTCACTGGGACTGGGACTGACTGTTTAACATGGAGCTGACCCCACTCACTGGGACTGGGACTGACTGTTTAACATGGAGCTGACCCCACTCACTGGGACTGACTGTTTAACATGGAGCTGACCCCACTCACTGGGACTGACTGTTTAACATGGAGCTGACCCCACTCACTGGGACTGGGACTGACTGTTTAACATGGTGCTGACCCCACTCACTGGGACTGGGACTGACTGTTTAACATGGAGCTGACCCCACTCACTGGGACTGGGACTGACTGTTTAACATGGTGCTGACCCCACTCACTGGGACTGGGACTGACTGTTTAACATGGTGCTGACCCCACTCACTGGGACTGACTGTTTAACATGGTGCTGACCCCACTCACTGGGACTGGGACTGACTGTTTAACATGGTGCTGACCCCACTCACTGGGACTGGGACTGACTGTTTAACATGGAGCTGACCCCACTCACTGGGACTGGGACTGACTGTTTAACATGGAGCTGACCCCACTCACTGGGACTGGGACTGACTGTTTAACATGGTGCTGACCCCACTCACTGGGACTGGGACTGACTGTTTAACATGGTGCTGACCCCACTCACTGGGACTGGGACTGACTGTTTAACATGGTGCTGACCCCACTCACTGGGACTGACTGTTTAACATGGAGCTGACCCCACTCACTGGGACTGACTGTTTAACATGGTGCTGACCCCACTCACTGGGACTGGGACTGACTGTTTAACATGGAGCTGACCCCACTCACTGGGACTGGGACTGACTGTTTAACATGGAGCTGACCCACTCACTGGGACTGGGACTGACTGTTTAACATGGAGCTGACCCCACTCACTGGGACTGGGACTGACTGTTTAACATGGAGCTGACCCCACTCACTGGGACTGACTGTTTAACATGGAGCTGACCCCACTCACTGGGACTGGGACTGACTGTTTAACATGGTGCTGACCCCACTCACTGGGACTGGGACTGACTGTTTAACATGGAGCTGACCCCACTCACTGGGACTGACTGTTTAACATGGAGCTGACCCCACTCACTGGGACTGGGACTGACTGTTTAACATGGTGCTGACCCCACTCACTGGGACTGACTGTTTAACATGGTGCTGACCCCACTCACTGGGACTGGGACTGACTGTTTAACATGGAGCTGACCCCACTCACTGGGACTGACTGTTTAACATGGAGCTGACCCCACTCACTGGGACTGGGACTGACTGTTTAACATGGTGCTGACCCCACTCACTGGGACTGACTGTTTAACATGGAGCTGACCCCACTCACTGGGACTGGGACTGACTGTTTAACATGGTGCTGACCCCACTCACTGGGACTGACTGTTTAACATGGTGCTGACCCCACTCACTGGGACTGGGACTGACTGTTTAACATGGTGCTGACCCCACTCACTGGGACTGGGACTGACTGTTTAACATGGAGCTGACCCCACTCACTGGGACTGGGACTGACTGTTTAACATGGAGCTGACCCCACTCACTGGGACTGACTGTTTAACATGGTGCTGACCCCACTCACTGGGACTGGGACTGACTGTTTAACATGGTGCTGACCCCACTCACTGGGACTGGGACTGACTGTTTAACATGGAGCTGACCCCACTCACTGGGACTGACTGTTTAACATGGTGCTGACCCCACTCACTGGGACTGGGACTGACTGTTTAACATGGTGCTGACCCCACTCACTGGGACTGGGACTGACTGTTTAACATGGTGCTACCCACTCACTGGGACTGACTGTTTAACATGGAGCTGACCCCACTCACTGGGACTGGGACTGACTGTTTAACATGGTGCTGACCCCACTCACTGGGACTGGGACTGACTGTTTAACATGGTGCTGACCCCACTCACTGGGACTGGACTGACTGTTTAACATGGAGCTGACCCCACTCACTGGGACTGGGACTGACTGTTTAACATGGTGCTGACCCCACTCACTGGGACTGGGACTGACTGTTTAACATGGAGCTGACCCCACTCACTGGGACTGACTGTTTAACATGGTGCTGACCCCACTCACTGGGACTGGGACTGACTGTTTAACATGGTGCTGACCCCACTCACTGGGACTGGGACTGACTGTTTAACATGGTGCTGACCCCACTCACTGGGACTGGGACTGACTGTTTAACATGGTGCTGACCCCACTCACTGGGACTGGGACTGGGACTGACTGTTTAACATGGTGCTGACCCCACTCACTGGGACTGGGACTGACTGTTTAACATGGTGCTGACCCCACTCACTGGGACTGGGACTGACTGTTTAACATGGTGCTGACCCCACTCACTGGGACTGGGACTGACTGTTTAACATGGAGCTGACCCCACTCACTGGGACTGGGACTGACTGTTTAACATGGAGCTGACCCCACTCACTGGGACTGGGACTGACTGTTTAACATGGAGCTGACCCCACTCACTGGGACTGGGACTGACTGTTTAACATGGAGCTGACCCCACTCACTGGGACTGGGACTGACTGTTTAACATGGTGCTGACCCCACTCACTGGGACTGACTGTTTAACATGGAGCTGACCCCACTCACTGGGACTGACTGTTTAACATGGTGCTGACCCCACTCACTGGGACTGGGACTGACTGTTTAACATGGTGCTGACCCCACTCACTGGGACTGGGACTGACTGTTTAACATGGTGCTGACCCCACTCACTGGGACTGGGACTGACTGTTTAACATGGAGCTGACCCCACTCCCTGGGACTGGGACTGACTGTTTAACATGGAGCTGACCCCACTCACTGGGACTGACTGTTTAACATGGTGCTGACCCCACTCACTGGGACTGGGACTGACTGTTTAACATGGAGCTGACCCCACTCACTGGGACTGACTGTTTAACATGGAGCTGACCCCACTCACTGGGCTGGACTGACTGTTAACATGGTGCTGAACCCCACTACTGGGACTGGGACTGACTGTTAACATGGTGCTGACCCCACTCACTGGGACGGACTGTTTAACATGGAGCTGACCCCCACTCATGGGACTGGACTGTTTAACATGGTGCTGACCCCACTCACTGGGACTGGGACTGACTGTTTTAACATGGAGCTGACCCCACTCACTGGGACTGGACTGACTGTTTACATGGGCTGACCCCACTCACTGGGGACTGGGACTGATGTTACATGGTGGCTACCCCACTCACTGGACTGGACTGTTTAACATGGTGCTGACCCCACTCACCTGGGACTGGGACGGACTGTTTACATGGAGCTGACCCCACTCACTGGGACTGGTACTGACTGTTTAACATGGAGCTGACCCCACTCGACTGGGATCTGACTGTTTAACATGGAGCTGACCCCACTCACTGGGACTGGACTGACTGTTACATGGGCTGACCCACTTCACTGGGACTGACTGTTTAACATGGTGCTGACCCCACTCACTGGGACTGGGACTGACTGTTTAACATGGAGCTGACCCCACTCCCTGGGACTGGGACTGACTGTTTAACATGGAGCTGACCCCACTCACTGGGACTGGGACTGACTGTTTAACATGGAGCTGACCCCACTCACTGGGACTGGGACTGACTGTTTAACATGGTGCTGACCCCACTCACTGGGACTGGGACTGACTGTTTAACATGGAGCTGACCCCACTCACTGGGACTGACTGTTTAACATGGTGCTGACCCCACTCACTGGGACTGGGACTGACTGTTTAACATGGAGCTGACCCCACTCACTGGGACTGGGACTGACTGTTTAACATGGAGCTGACCCCACTCACTGGACTGGGACTGACTGTTTAACATGGAGCTGACCCCACTCACTGGGACTGGGACTGACTGTTTAACATGGAGCTGACCCCACTCACTGGGACTGGGACTGACTGTTTAACATGGAGCTGACCCCACTCACTGGGACTGGGACTGACTGTTTAACATGGTGCTGACCCCACTCACTGGGACTGACTGTTTAACATGGTGCTGACCCCACTCACTGGGACTGGGACTGACTGTTTAACATGGAGCTGACCCCACTCACTGGGACTGGGACTGACTGTTTAACATGGAGCTGACCCCACTCACTGGGACTGACTGTTTAACATGGAGCTGACCCCACTCACTGGGACTGGGACTGACTGTTTAACATGGAGCTGACCCCACTCACTGGGACTGGGACTGACTGTTTAACATGGAGCTGACCCCACTCACTGGGACTGGGACTGACTGTTTAACATGGAGCTGACCCCACTCACTGGGACTGGGACTGACTGTTTAACATGGTGCTGACCCCACTCACTGGGACTGACTGTTTAACATGGTGCTGACCCCACTCACTGGGACTGGGACTGACTGTTTAACATGGTGCTGACCCCACTCACTGGGACTGGGACTGACTGTTTAACATGGTGCTGACCCCACTCACTGGGACTGGGACTGACTGTTTAACATGGTGCTGACCCCACTCACTGGGACTGGACTGACTGTTTAACATGGAGCTGACCCCACTCACTGGGACTGACTGTTTAACATGGTGCTGACCCCACTCACTGGGACTGGGACTGACTGTTTAACATGGAGCTGACCCCACTCACTGGGACTGGGACTGACTGTTTAACATGGTGCTGACCCCACTCACTGGGACTGGGACTGACTGTTTAACATGGAGCTGACCCCACTCACTGGGACTGGGACTGACTGTTTAACATGGAGCTGACCCCACTCACTGGGACTGGGACTGACTGTTTAACATGGTGCTGACCCCACTCACTGGGACTGGGACTGACTGTTTAACATGGAGCTGACCCCACTCACTGGGACTGGGACTGACTGTTTAACATGGAGCTGACCCCACTCACTGGGACTGACTGTTTAACATGGTGCTGACCCCACTCACTGGGACTGGGACTGACTGTTTAACATGGTGCTGACCCCACTCCCTGGGACTGACTGTTTAACATGGTGCTGACCCCACTCACTGGGACTGACTGTTTAACATGGTGCTGACCCCACTCACTGGGACTGGGACTGACTGTTTAACATGGTGCTGACCCCACTCACTGGGACTGGGACGGACTGTTTAACATGGTGCTGACCCCACTCACTGGGACTGGGACTGACTGTTTAACATGGAGCTGACCCCACTCACTGGGACTGACTGTTTAACATGGTGCTGACCCCACTCACTGGGACTGGGACTGACTGTTTAACATGGTGCTGACCCCACTCACTGGGACTGACTGTTTAACATGGTGCTGACCCCACTCACTGGGACTGGGACTGACTGTTTAACATGGAGCTGACCCCACTCACTGGGACTGGGACTGACTGTTTAACATGGAGCTGACCCCACTCACTGGGACTGGGACTGACTGTTTAACATGGAGCTGACCCCACTCACTGGGACTGGGACTGACTGTTTAACATGGAGCTGACCCCACTCACTGGGACTGGGACTGACTGTTTAACATGGTGCTGACCCCACTCACTGGGACTGGGACTGACTGTTTAACATGGAGCTGACCCCACTCACTGGGACTGACTGTTTAACATGGAGCTGACCCCACTCACTGGGACTGGGACTGACTGTTTAACATGGAGCTGACCCCACTCACTGGGACTGGGACTGACTGTTTAACATGGAGCTGACCCCACTCACTGGGACTGACTGTTTAACATGGTGCTGACCCCACTCACTGGGACTGGGACTGACTGTTTAACATGGTGCTGACCCCACTCACTGGGACTGACTGTTTAACATGGAGCTGACCCCACTCACTGGGACTGGGACTGACTGTTTAACATGGAGCTGACCCCACTCACTGGGACTGACTGTTTAACATGGTGCTGACTCCACTCACTCCAAAAAGACAAAGACCCAATGGAATGCGGATCATACAGACCCATTTCACTGCCCCATGTGGATGCAATAATACTCTCAATAGGCCTGGAAATGCGACTAGAGAACTGTGTACCAGAGGTGGTAGCAAAGGCCCAGACAGGCTTTGTTAAGGGTAGACAGCTTGCTGCGAACATCGGACGACTGCTGAATGTGACAATGACTCCACCTGCGGAGAGACCAGAGGTAATCGTCTCCCTGGATGCAGAAAAGACCTTCAACAGAGTTGAGTGGAAGTACTTCATTGAGGTACTGGACCGCTTCAGGATGGGGACAGGGTTCACCTTGTGGGAGAAACCCCTGTACAACACCCCCAAGGCAAGCGTTCGGACCAACACCCCAAAGATGTGCAGGATAGGTGGATTGGCCACCCTAAATTGACCCCTAATTAGAAAAAATGATCTGTCAAAGACAGATCGTTCAGCATCAGGGAGAGGAAAGGTGGAGAGTACAACACAAGGTAAGTTTAGAAGAAGGGGGGGGGGCGAGAGGGAAATGAAAGGGAGGAGAGAATCAGAGGGGCATCAGTACCCATGAGTTGTTGAACTTGTGACCTTTGATACCTGAAAGGAAGAGAGAAAGTTTTTTTTAACCAAAAGGTTTAATGAGTCGAAGGATGAACTGAAACTGTGAAGCGGGACAGCATTTCCGCGCATGCGCTGTGTCTCCCTTCTCCGCGCCGGCCCCGACGCAACATGGCGTAGGGCTACAGGGGCCCCCAACCCGAGAGGCCGGCCCGCCGATCGGTGGGCCCCAATCGCGAGATGGCTGGCAGGGAAGTGATCATGGTGTTGGTGGGTAGGTAAGGGGGGGGGGGGGGGACTGGAGCTCCAATGTCCTGGATGGAGGCGCCCCAACTCTGACAGGACCTTCAGACAGAGGCACCACCCACTCCCCACTTCCTGCCCAAGATGGGGAAAAGTGTAAATGTCACTTTGCCACCCAACCCACTCTCGCCAGCCTAAAATTTAAGGCTGTGCGCAGAAGGCCCTTCAGTGGGCAGTAGGTGGCTTCTCAAGGGCATTAATAGGTGAATAGGCTTCCCGCCTGTCGCCCTGCCCACCCAGGCGTAAGATTCTGAGTTTGCCCGGACGTGTTCCCGGGAGTAATGTTGCCCATTCAGTGGTAGCCCCACTCCCACCCCGCCTCAGAACCTGCCTTGGGGGTATGTAAAATTCTGCCAATGAGGTGGAAGCCATTTTGTCCCTCGAATCCATGGCGACTTTCTATAGCAATACAGTTATTCCCAATCCCCCCATTCTATCCAAATACTCTTCCATTTTATTTGTCTCTTGTACCCATCCATTTCCCTTTTGAAATCATCAACCGTCTCCACTTCCACCACCTCTGGAGACAGATAGTTCCAGGACATCGCCCCTGCTGTGTAAAAATGTTCTTCCTTACATTCTCGCCATGTCTCTTGCCCAAAATCTTAAATCTGTGTCACCCGAACCCTTGTACCATCAACTAAGGAGAACATCTGTCATGATCTTGCATATCTGACTTCAATCTTCTTTCCCTTATCGGGGCTGGTTTAGCACAGGGCTAAATTGCTGGCTTTGAAAGCAGACCAAGGCAGGCCAGCAGCACGGTTCAGTTCCCGTACCAGCCTCCCCGAACAGGCGCTGGAATGTGGCGATTAGGGGCTTTTCACAGTGTGTTCATTTGAAGCCCACTTGTGACAATAAGTGATTTTTTTTTCCCCCCGAGGAGATCAATCCCTGCTAGTAAATCTCATCTGCAACCTCTCAAGGACTCTCAAGAACTGGACACAGTAGTCTATTTGTGGCCTAACCAGAGAAGGTTCAGCACAACGTTGCTGCTTTTTTTACCCAACACCTCTCTCAGTACCTTCTCCACCTCCAAGGTGTTGTGCACATGAACCCCAAGGTTGCACTTTCCTTGCACATCCTTTAGAATTGTGCCATTCAGTCTAAACTGCTCCTCCCTGTCCCATCTTCCAAAATGCTTCACTTCTCACTTCTCTCTATTAATTTCCATCTGCCACATGTTTGTTGATTCTGCTCGTCAAATGGACAGGAATCTCTCTGACCGTAACGTGTGCTGACATGGGCATTATTCTGTGGCAGTTTCTTCAGTTCTGTTTTTCCTCTTTTAACAAATAATAAATGCTGCCAGGTTTATGAGTGCTGTAATGCTTAGCAACCAGAGAATATCATCCCCACGCAGATAATGCTGCAATTCCCATGTTTACAAGATGAGGGTCGAGAATTAAAGAGTGCTTCAGACTGGTATGCCAGCCCATTTAGGAGCATCTGTTGGGCTACACGGATGGTAATGTCCCAAATTTTTATTAAAACCAATATTAAATTAATTGCACCTGCCATGTGGGATGATCTGCCCTCACGGAGGCTCCCATCAATTAAGCTTTCTTTTACATTTAAAATTGATTCCTTTCCAAAAGTTGAAATCATTTCAGTAATTAAGAATAAAAGTGGAAAGTAATTCCTGACAGTGCTCAAAGGGCGGCATGATGGCACAGTGATTAGGGCTGCTGCCTCACAGCACCAGAGACCTGGGTTTGATTCCAGCCATGGGTGAGTGGCTGTGTGGAGTTTTCATGTTCTCTCCGTGTCTGCGTGGCTTTCGTCTGCATGATGTGCAGGTTTGGTGGATTGGCCATGCTAAATTGTTTGTCTCCAAAGATGTGCAGGTTAGGTGGGGTTATGGGGATAGGGCTGGCGAATGGGCCTAGGTAGGATGCTCTTTCGGAGGGTCGGTGCAGTCCCGATGGGCCGAATGGCCTCCTTCTACACCATAGGGATTCTATGGATTCTAAATGATAGGACCAATAAATGTTGATAAGAAAAACACAGTGATAAAACAAAATTACTGATCTAATAACAAGGAAGGGCAGCACGGTAGCATTGTGGCTAGCACAACTGCTTCACAGCTCCAGGGTCCCAGGTTCGAAACCGGCTTGGGTCACTGTCTGTGCTGAGTCTGCACATCCTCCCCGTGTTTGCGTGGGTTTCCTCCGGGTGCTCCGGTTTCCTCCCACAGTCCAAAGATGTGCAGGTTAGGTGGACTGGCCATGATAAATTGCCCTTAGTGTCCAAAATTGCCCTTAGTGTTGGGTGGGGTTACTGGGTTATGGGGATAGGATGGATGTGTTGACCTTGGGTAGGGTGCTCTTTCCAAGAGCCGGTGCAGACTCGATGGGCCGAGTGGCCTCCTTCTACACTGTAAATTCTATGTAAATTAACATTATTAATAATGACAGTGACAACATCTTATTGCCATTATTAATACTATACACCAGTAATATTAGGGACATCAGTAACAACGAAGACCAGTAATATTGAAAAGTAATAATATTAGAAGCCAATAATATTTTATTAAGTTAGTAACCGGTAATATTGGAGAGCTTTAATATTGACTCCAGTAATATTGCAGATCAGTAATATTGGAGATCAGTAATATTGGAGATCAGTAATATTGGAGATCAGTAATATTGCAGTATAAGTAACATTGGAGAGCAGTAATATTGGAGATTAGGGCAAGGATTTTCCAGCCCCTCCAATGGGGCATTATGGTCCCGCTGAAGTAAACAGGAATTTAAATGCCCACTGTGTCCACTGGCGGGAGGGACATGGTGGCAGGACCGTAATATTGAGGACCAGTGATATAGGAGACAAATATTAGGGACTGGTAATATTAGGCACTGTAACAATTGTTACAACACCAGATTAAAGTCCAACGGGCATGTTTTGAATCACTAGCTTTCGGAGCGCAGTTGCTTCATGAGGTGAATCACATTGTAACATTGGAGACGTTAATCAATTAGAGGTTTTAGTAGCTCCATCGAAAATCCTCAGTGTCACTAATGTGAACGACACACTATGCTTCTACTTCGGTGTGTTTTTCTCAAAGTTTGACACTAATTATTGCTATTAAGAAGTTACCGTAATTTGGACTCCCACATTGTCAGACTTCATACACAGTACAAGCGTTATTCTTTCTTCTGTTTTCTCATGTTGAATTTGCTTGATGAAATGTTGCCTTTGCCATTTTCTCATTCTCTGTGAACACAATCGCAGAGGCGACCCACTCAACCTGTCAGCAATAGGCTTGGCTGGCAGAGGAAGACACAAAGTGCACCACTTTAGTATTGCACGGGCCAAGAGGTGGGTGGGCAGCTCACACTATTAGGAGCGACATAATTTTGTTGAAGATGAAGCCCCTGCCTATCAATTCTCTGCGTCTGTCATAGTGAGACCAAATATATTCATTACTAAAATGGCGCTATATTCCTTGACACAATTTTTGGAACATTGAGATATAGTTAAGGTCATTTATTGAGCAGCCCCTGTCTTAACTGTGCCTGTCTGACATGGTGCAGTTGACTTACTAAAATGTCGCCTAACCGTCTTGTAAACAACAAGGCCAAATTAACCTCATTGCTGAACTTGTATCCCCCCCCCCCCCCCCTCCAACGGTGACTCTGCGCATATCTATGTTATTTAGCTGTCCCAGTTTCTCAGTCTGTCAGAAATATAATGCCAAGGCTGAAATTAGTTCCTCACACCCTGTCACATACATTATAACAATCTCCGTGCTAAAAGAGCTGGTGTTTATGCAGCAGTTTTACAACCTTCCAAAGCAGTTCACTGCCAGTGAATGTTGTGGTGATTGTGGTCTGCAACAATATATAATTTCCTTTGGCTTTGAACTGAAGTCTAACTGGAAGAAAAGGATTGTAGCTGTCCAAATCCTCATGTGGGGGAGCTTGAGGTGGTTTGACTTGTCCAGTGAGAAGAGTACACATAAGACTCCAGCCATTGTATAGAATGTGCGAGCGAGTCATTCTATGGGATTCCAATTGATTGAATCCTCTTTGCATTTGGTGCTAATGTAAAGAAAGATCTTTTTATGTCACCTATCACAACTTCAAGAGGTTCCAAAGTGTTTGATGACCAATTAAGTTTCTTTGCGGTGTAGTCACCTCCCCCACTGCCCCACCCCCATCGCCCCCCACAACCATAACCACCATTGGATTAATGCCAGCGACAGTGGGATGAGATCTTTAAGTTGGCATTATTTTCTATGTTTCTATCCTTCCTTCAGCAAAGAGACCAAATTGTATGCAGTCCCTGAGAGTGGTGTTGCCAAGACTCGAGTCCCTTTGTAATCATACAACAAACATTTGCTTTCCTAATTGCCTGCAGTATGTACATGTTACCTATTTGTGACTTGTGTACAAAAACATCCAGATTCCTCTGAATCTCAACGTTGTCCAGTCTCTCACTATTTAAAAAACGTTCAGATTTTCCATCTTTCCTATCAAAGTGGCTTACTTTACACTTCCCCACATTATATTCCATCAGCCAATATCGTTCTTTGCAAATTTTGTATGTCCTTCTCACAACTTACTTTTACCCTTAACATTGTATCATCAACAAAGATTGATACAGTATTATCAGAGGGGCTTTGCCTAAATCATTGATATAGAATTTGCTTTCACTGAGCTCTGGGGCTGGATTCTCTGATCGGCAATGCCAAAACCACATTCGGCGATCAGCCAGAGAATCTACTTTTACGCTGGAATCGGGGGTGGTGCTGTTGTTCCGATGCTCCGCCTCCTCAAAAACAGCGTACTCCCGCATGCCGTTGGGATGACCTCAGGACGTCACCTGAGGCCCTCCCCAATGCTCCGCCCCCGATGGGCTGAGTCCCTGACGGCAGGGGACACAACTTTCGGGGACCTCTCATGGTGGCAGCAGACTGTGTCCAGCGCTGCCACAGTCGGGGTGGAGCCATTCCGCTGGCGGCGGGGGGGGGGGGCTCCGCGCGGGCTGGGGGGATTGGTGGGGGGTGGTCTGGGGGTGGCGAGGGGGGTTACAGGGGGACAGTTTTTGGCAGATCGGGTCCGTGGGTGGCTGGCGGCATGCTGTGTGGCACGGCGGCTGCAGGCCATCGCCAAGCGCACGTGTAGCTACGGACCTGGCCATTCTGTGGCTGTATCGACTGGTAAAGTCAGGGGCTTTACGAGGTGTGGGTGCTCGCCCACCACCGGGCGGAGGATTTTTTCCGGGGTGGCGCCAACTTTCTGGTCGTAAGACCAGATGGATCCTGCGGGCGTAGCCACAGAATCAGAGATTTCTGCCCCTGATCTTTGTTTTCCTGTTAATACATTCTGTTATTTTACCTTTATGCCACTATCAGCACCTTCTTTTGTCCTTAATGCTGCCATTAACACTCTCTTTGTCTTATGTCCATAGCATCTTTGTCAGTCTCTCCTTAGCTCTGACCTATCCATGACCTTATGTTCCAGCCCACCCCTCTTCTACGATAGAACCCATCACATTACTGCCCCTCTTCAGCTCTGAAGAAGAGCCATACAGACTTGGAACATTATCTGTGTTTCTCTCTCCACAGATGCTGCCAGAGCTGCTGAGTTTATCCTGAATTTTCTCCTTTTATTGATGATATAAAATTGTAAATAACTGAGGCCCAAGCAACTGATCCACGTGGAGCCCCAGGAGTTGCAGCCTGCCATCCTGAAAATGTCCCATTTATTCCTACTCTCGGTTTTCGGTATGGTAACCAATTCTCAACCCAGGTTAATATATCACCCCCAAGTAGTCCACTTGGACTTCAACAAGGCTTTTGACAACATCCCACATGGGAGACTGATAGCAAAGGAAAGAGCCCATGGGATCCAAGGAAATTTGGCAAATTGGATGCAGAATTGGTTGAGTGGCGGGAATCAGAGGGTGATGGTCAAGGGGTGTTTTTCTGACTGGAAACCTGCTTCCAGTGGGGTCCTGCAGGGATCAGTGTTGGGGCCCTTACTGTTTGTGGTTTAGATAGATGATTTAGATATGAATGTAGGAGGGTTGATCCGAAAATTGGGCAATGATTCAAAAGTTTGTGGGATGGTAAATAGTGAGGAGGCTCTCCTTAAATTAGAGGGGGTTATAGATGGGCTGGTCAGATGGGTTGATCTTTTTAAAAAATAAATTTAGAGTACCCAATTCTTTTTCCCTCCCCCCAATTAATTGGCAATTTACCGTGGCCAATCCACCTATTCTACACATCTTTGGGTTGTGGGGGCGAAACCCACGCAAACACGGGGAGAATGTGCAAACTACACACGGACAGTGACCCGGAGCTGGGATCAAACCCGGGTCCTCAGTGCCGTGAGGCAGCAGCGCTAACCACTGCGCCACCTTGCCACGCCTAGATGGGTTGATCAGTGTCAAATGGAATTCAATCCCGATAAGTGTCAGGTGGTGCACGTGGGCAGCATAGAATCCCTGCAGTGCAGGAAGAGGCCATTTGGCCCATTGAGTCTGCAGCGACCCCTCGAAATACCACCCTACCTAGACCCAATCCCCCGCCCTATTCCTCCAACCCCGCCCTAAGGGACAATTTCGAATGGTCAATCCACCTAACCTGCACATTCTAGGACTGTGAAAGGAAACCCGAGCACATGGAGGAAACCCACGCAGACACGGGTGTGGTGATTGTATATCTGTGTAGATGCAATACAACTGAGCAAGCACTAGAGGGAGCATGGGAGAGATATAAATACACATGAACAGGATGTGGGCACACACTTCACAGGAACGGGAGCTGGTAGCAAGACAGACTAGCAGCATGGATGTAACTTTAAGTTAAGCACTGAAGAGAGAACAAACTCACAATAAAGCATCTACTTCAACTTTAAGACTACGAGCTTTATTAAGACACAAGGAACAACACATGGTACCAGGTCTGACTTCAGAACGCTTACTGTAAGATTACACAAGCTGCAGACACAGAAAGACCAAAGTGGCAAGGAAAACTCCTACCGGACATTCGACGTGGGAAGACTTCGCTAATTCGATGAGATTGATAGGAACCCCACCTCAGCTGAACACAACCGATAATTTAGGTAACGAATGGCAAATATTTAAACAAATGTTCGATATATCATAGCTTATGATTTAAAAGCAGCCTCAGAAGAAATGAAAATAGCACTGCTCATCGCAGGACATGAAGCTAGAGAAATATATAATGGCTTTAAATACTTGAAAGGTGAAGACAGAACCAAATTAGAAGTAATACAAAATAAATTTGAACAGTACTGTATGCTCAGAGACCAAACTGCACAGGGACTGAGTGATGAAAAACTCAAACAATCACTATCAGAACAGAAAGGGTTCAGTCCAGAAATCGCGAGTGAAAAGTCCAGATCGAAAGGAAAAAGGAACTTAAACTTTTTACAAAGAAAAAACACTGAAATCCACTGTAAAATGGCGTCTGAGCACATTTTACAGTCTCCAGGGAACTGCATGCGCAGTTAAAAGTTTTGGTCGCGGATCGTTCTGCGCATGCGCAAGCCGCGCATGCCCAGTTGAAAGGAAAGATTGCACCTTTCGAAGATGGTTCTGTGCATGCGCAGGCGGGCGTGCGCAGTGGACAAAAAAACCACACAGTAAAGGAAGATTGATTTGTGCATGCGCAATCGATTCCTACACATGACGTCACGAGCGTCATGATGTCAGAGGACCGAACCCCGTCCACTTAAAAGGGAAATGCCCGAAAATTGAAAACAAGAAACTTAAAGCTATAAAACCCAATTTTATTCCCTCAAAAGACAGAACAACGCCTGAACTTACACCAGCAGTTGAAAATAACTCTCACAACACCCTGGAACAAGCAGTCTGCACCACCCAAAGTGAAGAGAACAATAACAATTACAAAACAAAAAAAGATGAAGAAAACAATACCAAATCCAAAACAAAAAAAGATGATTTGTTTTTTGAACAATACTACTCAAACATGGCTGAGTTGGTTGAGTTATTCGGATATGCTGATCACAGCATCAGCAACACGGTCGCAAAGCTCAACACGACTCTACTCATGGTAGATGAATCCAACACCATGGTGCCATGGCAGATCGTCGATACATTGGATGACAGCAATACCCAAGACGAAGACGACTCCACAGAGAGAGTGACGACAGGCTCCACAGAGAGAGCGATGAAGGACTCCATAGAGCGAGCGATGAAAGACTCCACAAAGAGAGTGACGCAAGCCTCCACAGACAGCTCGTTGAAAGACTCCAAAATGGAAGCAAGCAAACACTCCATAGCGAACACCATGCATGAACAAGACCATGAAGGTCAACCCACCGTATCTGAGCAACCACAAGCAGACTATGAAAGTCTACCAAGTTCACATAATCAAGAAGAAGACAATGTAAATCTACCCACTGCATGCGAAAACAGTGACAATATGATCAGACTCGACATACAGGAGGTGCAAGATCTCAGCTTGTCTGTACAGAAGCACAGAGTAGGGCTACTCATGAGTCCAGAGAGACCACGTCAATTGAAATCGTGAAGATTTTGACTCCAGAAGAGGAGTACCAAGAGTCCAGAGAGACCACATCAATAGAAATCGTGAAGATTTTGACTCCAGAAGAGGAGCACCAAGAGTCCAGTGAGACCACGTCAATAGAAATCGGGAAGATTTTGACTCCAGAAGAGGAGCACCAAGACCAACAAGAGAATGAAATTGTGAAGATTTTGACTCCAGAAGAGGACCACCAAGAAAGCAAAGAAGAGGAATCAAATCCACCACAAATGACTCCAGAAGAGGAGTACAAAGGAAGCAAAGAAGAGGAATCAAATCCACCAAAATGACTGATGTCACCAACATCAATGCAACATCAGATCATTCTCACCATTCTCTAGACGAAATGTTCAATGTAACAGACACCACAATTGGACACTAGCACCAATAACTGTGACAATGACTCAAATTATCCACACGGGACACTCATTGAGCGCAACAAGAAAAACAAAAACCACAAGAAGCACAGCAGAAACAAGAACAACAACAGCAAGAACAAAAGCAACATGAAGCGCAATAAGAACAACAAAAATCACAAGAAGCACTGTAGAACCAAGAACAACAACAGAGACAACAAAAACTATAAGAACAACAAAAACAACAAGAAGCATAACAAAGACAACAACAAGCACGATAAGAACAACGACGAAAACAACAAAAACAGAAGCAACAAGAACGACAACGAAAACAACAAAGACAGAAACGACAAAAACAACAAGAACGACAATGAAAACAACAGACAGAAACGACAAAAACAGCAACAAGAACGACAATGAAAACAACAAAGACAGAAAAGACAGAAACAACAACAATGAAACATCGACCTGTACAAAATGGTACAACTCTGCACATGAAGGACAATGCCACAGCACACTGCAAAACAATGACAAGACTACAAACATGCCATGGCATGACAATGAATCTCACAAATTCACATCTGCTCCAGAACAAGCAAGCACACCAGCTTTCAAGGCAGATGACACACTAAACGATACCACAAGCACAGAAAAAAGTCAACATCAGTGCTTCGACCATTCAAACACCTTGGGATTACTTATTGGTTACTTAAAAAACAAGAACACCAACAACATTCACAACGGAGTTGCAATATCAATATCACCACGTCAACAATGAAAAAGAAAAAACTGAACAAACAAATTAATCAAGTTTGGAGTCATAAATGTTTTTTATTAAGATTGGACTCATAAATATAAATTGGCTTTGTAAAATATCCAATATCATCATCACTTGTATAGATACACATATCATAAGTAATTATCTGTTTTGTACAATTTTCTCTAACATATGTAAAGAAAAAAGGGAGGATGTGGTGATTGTATATCTGTGTAGATGCAATACAACTGAGCAAGCACTAGAGGGAGCACGGGAGAGATATAAATACACACTTCACAGGAACGGGAGCTGGTAGCAAGGCAGACTAGCAGCATAGATGTAACTTTAAGTTAAGCACTGAAGAGAGAACGAACTCACAATAAAGCATCTACTTCAACTTTAAGACTACGAGCTTTATTAAGACACAAGGAACAACAAAACGGGGAGAATGTGCAATCTCTGTACTGTCACCCAAGGCTGGAATCAAACCCAGGTTCCTGGCTCTGTGAGGCAGCTGTGCTAACCACTGTGCCACCATGACAAACAAACAAGGCAAGGGAAGATTTGATGAACGTCAGGACCCTGATAAGCACCGAGGATCAGAGGGATCTTGGTGTGCATGTACACCCGTCCCTTGAGGTGGGCATGTGGATAAAACGGGTAAGAAGGCATATGGTACATTTGCCTTCATTAACCAAGGCCTAGAGTTTAAGAGCAGGGAGATTATCCTAGAGATGTATAAAACGTTAGTTTGACCGCAGCTACAGTATTGTGTGCAGTTCTGGAATCCACATTATTGGAGGGATGTGATAGCACTGGAAAGGGTGCAGAGGAGATTTACCAGGGTGTTTCCTGGGCTGGAGCGTGTTAGTTATTTATGAAGAGAGATTGGATAGACTGGAGTTGTTTACATTGGAGCTGAGGAGACTGAGGGGGGACATGATTAAGATGTATACAGTTATGAGGGGCAGACAGGAAGAAACTTTTCCCCAAGTCGGAGGGATCAATGACCCAGGGGCATAGATTTACGGTGAGGGGCAGGAGATTAGAAGGGATGTGAGGAACAACCTTTTTCACCCAGAGGGTGGTGGGAGTCTGGAACTCGCTGCCTGAAAGGTTGGTGGAGGCAGAGACCCTCATAACATTTAAGAAGTATTTAGATGCACAGTTGCGATGTTAGGGCAACCAAGGCTATGGGCAAAGTGCTGGAAAATGGGATTGGAATAGTGAGGTGGTTGTTTTAGCCTGGTGCAGGTACGGTGGGTCGTAGGGCCTCTTATGTGCTGCAGCCCTCTATGATTCTAATTTTGTGCAATAGCCCCTTGTGTGACATCTTATTGAATGTTTTTTTGAAAAACCAAGAACACTTTATTCCCTCATCTACCCTGTGACTTACAACCTCAAAAAACACTCAACAGATTTAACAAACATGATTTCACTATCGACTCTGGCTAATCATATTATGATGTTCTTCGTGCCCTGTCACTTCATCCCTAATACTAGATTCTAACATTTTTCCAACTGCTGATCTGAGTCTATTTGACTGCAGTTCACTCTTCCCTCTCCTTCTTGGAGCCTCGCCTTGCTCTCCACTCCCAAACTTCAGAGATTTGTTACGGCGGCTTCATGAGTCCCACAGCACAGTCCTGTCCAGATAAACACTGGTGTGTGACACCGGCGGGGGGAATAACCCTGTACTTCCCACCCCCGGGTGCTGTACTCAGTGACACAGGAGTCCATGGGTCCAGCAGCATGGTGTTCACCATGAAGACCAGCTCAGGGATGGGGTCAGGAACTGGTCTGCTCCGGCAGAGTGGTGAACAGTGCATCAGAGGCAGCTCAGCACTATGGCAGAAAGTTGTTGCACTCACCCCGAAGTCTCGCGTGAACTGGGAGCGCTGTGCACACCGCTGATAACCAATCAGGTTCATTTCAATGTAAATTCCTCACTGGCGTGACGCAAGATTGAAAGACCTGATAGGATGCTGGTGGGCAGCTGCTTAATGAGAATTCATAATATGCAAATGGAGTTTGTGCCACTGACCCGCCATTAACCCACCATTGGGGGAATTGCAACGGGATTTTACGCGGGCGGGTTTCCAAATTTCTGGCTCCCGTCAGATTTACCGCTCCTGCCTCCACCAAACCCGTCGGGGGCAAGGTGGGCGAATTCCACCCCTAGAGAATTCTGGAAGATCAAAACTAAAGCATCCCCTATTTCCATAGCTACCACTTTTAAAACCCAGAGATGGTGACCATCTGATCCAGGGAATTTGATCAGCTTTTAGTCCCAATAATCTTTCCAGTATTATTTTGTTATCCATTCTAATTTCTTCATAAATTCCTAATTTTCATCATAATTTCAGCAATATTTTCTTTCCTGAAGACAAATGGAAGATATTTGTTTAATGCCCCATTAAAATATCTCCTGCCTCTAGGGGCCTCATGTTTACTTTGGTTAATCTTTTCCTTTTACATATCTATTGAAGTTTTTACAATCTGTTTTTTGTCAGCTTGCTTTCACATTCTGTTTTCTATTTCTAAGTTGCTGAATCTTGGTAGACAGACTTGAAGCTCTGTCTTTCCCTCTGGTTTTGCTGCAGAGCCCATGATCTCTTGTGTATTAGATTCACTGGATCAGACCTATTTCCCTTCCCTCTCATTTGCACTTTGTCGGATTCCAGTGGAGAAGATCCTTTCCTATTCACTTCCAAAGTAATGGAGCAAATCAATCCCATTCACTACCAACGTGTTGGAAGCCTTATTCATTCCCTACCAATGTGTTGGAATTTCCATTCACTCCCACTGGACAGACCAAACCACAGACGTTCCCATTCATTCCCATTGTCGTAAATCAACCTCTTTCTCATTCGTTCCAGCATCAGCATAATTCCAGTGGACTAAAACCTGTGGGTTTCCTCCGGGTGCTCCGGTTTCCTCCCACAGTCCAAAGATGTGCAGGTTAGGTGGATTGGCCATGCTAAATTGCCCTTAGTGCCCAAAAAGGTAAGGTGAGGTTATGGGGATAGGGTGGAGGTGTGAGTTTAAGTAGGGTGCTCTTTCCAAGGGCCGGTGCAGACTCAATGGGCCAAATGGCCTCCTTCTGCACTGTAAATTCTATGATTCCATTCCCACTATATTTGTCTCCAATAGATCAAACTAATTTTTATTCTCTCCCATTCTATAGAACTCCGGGAGGCTGAAATTTATTCTATTCACTGCCATGGTATAGTTTTGGTTAGACTAAATATTTTCGTAGTCACGCATGTTATACTCAGTTACAATTAATTGATCAAACTACTACTACAGTATTGGATTCCAATGTACAATTATAGCTTACGATGGCTGGAACGGTTCCAAGAAGTGGTTGTTGTTGGTGTTTTTTTGTTGGAGAATTTGCCGGGTGGCTATATTGTCACGGGACTAGTAATCCAGAGACTCGGATTAATCCTCTGGGGACTGGGTTCGAATCCCACCAAGGGAGATGGTGAAATTTGAAGTCAATAAAAATCTGTAGTGGGGCAGCACAGTGGCACCGTGGTTAGCATTGCTGCCTCACGGCGCTGAGGTCCCAGGTTCCATCCCGCTTCTGGGTCACTGTCCATGTGGAGTTTGCACATCGTCCCCGAGTCTGCGTGGGTCTCACCCCCACAACCCAAAGATGTGCAGGGTAGGATGGATTGGCCACGCTAAATTGCCCCTTAATTGAAAAAAATGAATAGGGTACTCTGAATTTATAAAAAGAAAAATCTGGAATTAACAGTCTAATGAAGGTCATGAAGCCATTGTTAATTGTTGTAGTTAAAAACCCATCTGGTTCACAAATGTCCTTTTTCAGGAAGGAAATCTGCCACCCTTACCTGCTCTGGCCTACATGTGACTCCAGACCCACAGCAATGCTGTGGACTCTTAAATGTCCTCTTAAAAAATAAGTCACTCAGTTCAAGGACATTGTGGGATAGGCAATAATTGCTGGCCCAGCCAGCGATGCTCCTATCCCCTGAACAAATAAAAAAATCCACACTTGGATATGAACGGGTGATTAAGGATGAGCCTTAATCCTCAGATACTTTTAAAAAATTTGTTCATGGGATGTGGGTGTCACTGGCTGGGCCAGAATTATTGCCCATCCC
The DNA here is from genome assembly GCF_902713615.1 of Scyliorhinus canicula. NCBI lineage: Eukaryota > Metazoa > Chordata > Chondrichthyes > Carcharhiniformes > Scyliorhinidae > Scyliorhinus > Scyliorhinus canicula. The sequence goes on along the minus strand of NC_052147.1, from coordinate 98,551,902 downwards.
TGATGGCATTTAAGAGTCAGCCACATTGCTGTGGGTCTGGAGTCACATGTAGGCCAGGTAAGGATGGTAGATATCCTTCCCTCAAGGACATTAGTGACCCATATGGGTTTTTACAACAATCGACAATGGTTTCATGGTCGTCATTAGAATTCTAATTCCAAATTTTTTTATTGAATTCAAATTCCACCATCTGCCACGGTGGGATTCGAACCCAGGCTAATTAATGTGTCAATCATTGTATAACTTGAAGTGTTGGCTAGTGTAGAGGTTTTCCTGCTGTTTCCGTGGTTTCTCAGCGATTCCCTCACTGTAAATGTATTGCACTTTGTTACCTCTGTACTTCATATCGCCTCAGTTATGTTAAACCTGGACTAAACACTGTTTCGACCGCAACTGAGGTATTGTGTCCAGTTGTGGGCACCACACTTTAGGAAGGATGTGAAGGCATTGGAGAGGGTGCAGGAAAGATTTGTGGGAATGATTCTAGGGATGAAGAGCCTCAGTTGTGTGGAAAGACTGGAGAAGAGGAGGTTGAGATATAATTTGATAGAGGTATTCAAAATCAAGAAATAATGAAAAAGAGTCGACAGGGAGAAGCTGTTCGTATTGGTGGAAGGACCGTGAACCAGAGGGCACAGCTTTAAGGTAATTGGCAAAAACCGACAACACGAGGTAAAATGTTTTGATGCAGCAGGTGGTTAGGACCTGGAATGTGCTGCCTGAGAGTGTGGTGGAGGCAGGGCCAACTGAGCCTTTCAAGAGGGAATTGGATCATTAGCTGAAAAGGAACAATGGGCAGGGTTACTGGCTGGGAGTGTGGCACTAGGTGAATTCCTCCACCACAGGGCCAGCAGAGCGATGATGGGTCGAATGGCCTCCTTCTGTGCTGTCACCATTCTATGATTCTAACCTCGTTCCAATACTGAATATATTTTCTTTTCTTATTTCAGGTGTGTGGTCGTGCTCTTTAACCCCAAGAAGAACAAGCAGCACCATATTCTGAATGGATCAAGGTAGGACATTGCCACCTCTCTGACCAGTGCGACCAGCACGGTAGCATTGTGGATAGCACAATTGCTTCACAGCTCCAGGGTCCCAGGTTCGATTCCGGCTTGGGTCACTGTCTGTGCGGAGTCTGCACATCCTCCCTGTGTCTGCGTGGGTTTCCTCCGGGTGCTCCGGTTTCCTCCCACAGTCCAAAGATGGTTAGGTGGATTAGGTGGCAGCAGGTTAGGTGGATTGGCCATGCTAAATTGCCCTTAGTGTCCAAAATTGTCCTTAGTGTTGGGTGGGGTTACTGGGTTATGGGGATAGGGTGGAGGTGTTGACCTTGGGTAGGGTGCTCTTTCCAAGAGCCAGTGCAGACTCGATGGGCCGAACGGCCTCCTTCTGCACTGTAAATTCTATGAACTCATTTGCATCCTGACAGCCGGTGCCAGTTCACTAGGGAGAAAGAAATCATCAGTGAACTGACCAGCCCTTGGTAGTAAATTCACTGCACTCAGCGGACAGCCAAGGTCAGCGGGAGCAGAGATCAGAAATGGGGCTGCAGCATTGCAGTGCCACTGCTTTGACCCTCATATCACCTTGTTGGCCGTAGTGAATTTACTCCTTCAGCCCCAATGTGCAGGAGCTGGGAGATGATAAGGGGGAAGGATAGAGAAAGGAATTAGAGGAACGAGAGAGTGTGTGGAGGGGGGGGGGGGGGGGGGGGGGGGGGGTTTGAAGTTTTGGGCGGGATTCTCCGGCTGCTCGCTGGTGGCGGGATTCACTGTTCCTGCCGGCAGTGCACCCCTGCCCTCGAGTTTCTCGGCGGCGTGGAATGCCTTCAGTGGGAAACCCCATTGACAAGCAGCGGGAGTAAAGAATACCACAGCCAGTGGACAGCGTGCCAAAACTCTCCATCCTCACTAGCAGCGGTAGTTTGGAACTAATCCAGTAGATCATATGGATCATGTATTATCTATAAAACCACTTACCTTTTATATGAGCAGCAAAGTAGCCTGATCTCAGTCCTTTTTTCCCCCAGGAAAACCATCACAGCATTGGCTTTCTCTCCAGATGGCAAGTACCTGGTCACGGGTGAGGTGAGTTCCTTCACCATGTCCTTATGCCCAACTCCTATCCCTTGTTCCTTGTGCTGTGTTGGCATGATGGTAGAAAGTGTGTCTCCCCTTGCTTGATTCAGCAATTTAAACATGAGCGTCTCGCGGGAGACTGCCCTGCTGCCAGGCCTGGGACCCAACAGAGAATTGGCATAGTGCAAGAAGTCAGGCGGTGGCTCCAGTTCATATAGCTGCGATGGTAGCTTAGGATAGTCTTCGATCAGAGCAAAAATATAGGCTGGCGCCTCAGTGCAATACTGAGGGAAGGCCACACTGTCGGAGGAGTCATCTTTCAGATCAAACGTTAACCTATCTGCCTTCTCTTGGTGGACCTAAAAGAAACCATGACAATATTTTGAAGAATTGTAAGTTAACTTGGGTGCACTCTTTTGAAAGGTGGTATTGAATCCAAGTCTTTGTCTCTTTATGAGTCATTGATACATTTTGGGTGGAATTTTATGCCCCCTCTCACCCCTCTGGCGGGTTTAAAAGTGGGAGGCTCATAAAATGCAGGGTGTGACCTGCCCGCCCGCCACCTAATTGCCCCACCACAACCCATCTCACCGTTTACGTGGAGTGGTGGAGGCTTTGGGCCTGCCCTTGAGCCTATTGAGGCCCTTAAAAGGCCAATTAATGGCCAATTAAGTGCGCAATCTGCCCCTGCCAAGATTTTTCCTGTGGCAGAGGAAGACCTATGCCATTTGGGTAGCCCAGCATCCTATGATTGGGCAGGCTGGTGACGGGCAAGGAGGTGGGTTGGATCTTTCTTTCAGAGATGAGTTACCAAACTGGGTTCCGTGAAACTCCAGTTTTCTGCGGAACGCCTTGAGGGGTCTGAGTGTGTGGGGGGGACAAGGGAGAACCAGCGCCGGGGGGGAGGGGTGGGGAGGGGGGTCCCAAGACGAGTTGGGGCCGGGAGGCCTGACGAGCTGGGGCCGGAGGACCCCATAAGGGCTCGGAGGCCTGAGAGGAGGGTGAGTGAGTGAGGGTGAGAGTGGATGAGGGTAAGACTGGGTGAAGGTGAGACTGGGTGAGGGTGAGTGGATGAGGGTGAGAGTGGATGAGGGTGAGAGTGGATGAGGGTGAGAGTGGATGAGGGTGAGAGTGGATGAGGGTAAGACTGGGTGAGGGTGAGTGGATGAGGGTGAGAGTGGATGAGGGTGAGAGTGGATGAGGGTGAGAGTGGATGAGGGTGAGAGTGGATGAGGGTGAGAGTGGATGAGGGTGAGAGTGGATGAGGGTGAGAGTGGATGAGGGTGAGAGTGGATGAGGGTGAGAGTGGATGAGGGTGAGAGTGGATGAGGGTGAGAGTGGATGAGGGTGAGAGTGGATGAGGGTGAGAGTGGATGAGGGTGAGAGTGGATGAGGGTGAGAGTGGATGAGGGTGAGAGTGAATGAGGGTAAGGCTGGGTGAAGGTGAGACTGGGTGAGGGTGAGTGGATGAGGGTGAGAGTGGATGAGGGTGAGAGTGGATGAGGGTAAGACTGGGTGAAGGTGAGACTGGGTGAGGGTGAGTGGATGAGGGTGAGAGTGGATGAGGGTGAGAGTGGGTGAAGGTGAGAGTGGATGAGGGTAAGGCTGGGTGAAGGTGAGACTGGGTGAGGGTGAGTGTATGAGGGTGAGAGTGGATGAGGTTGGGAGGTTGCGTGACAGTAGGTGAGTGGATGAGTAACGGGGAGATTGGATGGGTGGGGTTGAGGTTTGGTGAGAGTAGGTGAGAATGAAAGTGGATGAGTCAGGGTGTGAGTGATTGGGTGAGGTTGGGTGAGAGTGGGTGAGTAAGGGTGTGGTTCGGTGAGGGTGAGGTTCGGCAAGGGTGAGGTTGGGCGAGGGTGAGGTTGGGTGAGAGAGAGGGTGGGAGTGTGTGAGGGAGTGTGTGTGGGTGAGGGAGTGTGTTTGTGGTGGGTGAGGGAGTGTGTGGGTGGGGGAGTGTGGGTGAGGGAGTGTGAGAGTCAGGGTGAGGGAGTGTGTGTGTGTGGGTGAGGGAGTGTGTGTGTGTGGGTGAGGGAGTGTGTGAGTGTGGGTGAGGGAGTGTGTGAGTGTGGGTGAGGGAGTGTGTGTGTGTGGGTGAGGGAGTGTGTGGGTTAGGGAGTGTGTGTGTGGGTGAGGGAGTGTGAGTGTGGGTGAGGGAGTGTGTGAGTGTGGGTGAGGGAGTGTGTGTGTGTGGGTGAGGGAGTGTGAGTGTGGGTGAGGGAGTGTGTGTGTGTGGGTGAGGGAGTGTGTGTGTGTGGGTGAGGGAGTGTGTGTGTGTGGGTGAGGGAGTGTGAGTGTGGGTGAGGGAGTGTGTGAGTGTGGGTGAGGGAGTGTGGGTGAGGGAGTGTGTGAGTGTGGGTGAGGGAGTGTGAGTGTGGGTGAGGGAGTGTGTGAGTGTGGGTGAGGGAGTGTGTGGGTGAGGGAGTGTGTGGGTGAGGGAGTGTGTGAGTGTGGGTGAGGGAGTGTGTGTGTGTGGGTGAGGGAGTGTGTGAGTGTGGGTGGGGGAGTGTGTGGGTGAGGGAGTGTGGGTGAGGGAGTGTGAGAGTCTGGGTGAGGGAGTGTGTGAGTGTGGGTGAGGGAGTGTGTGAGTGTGGGTGAGGGAGTTTGTGGGTGGGGGAGTGTGAGTGAGGGAGTGTGAGAGTGGGTGAGGGGGAGTGTGGGTGAGGGAGTATGAGTGGTGGGTGAGGGAGTGTGAGTGGTGGGTGAGGGAGTATGAGTGGTGGGTGAGGGAGTGTGTGAGTGGGGGAGTGGGTGAGTGGGGGAGTGGGTGAGTGGGGGAGTGTGCGTGAGGGACTGTGTGGGTGAGGGAGTGTGTGGTGGGGGTGTGTGTGGGTGGGGGAGTGGGTGAGGGAGTGTGTGAGTGGGGGAGTGGGTGAGTGGGGGAGTGTGCGTGAGGGCGTGTGGGACTGTGTGGGTGAGGGAGTGTGTGGTGGGGGTGTGTGTGAGGGGTGTGGGTGAGGGTGTGTGGGACTGTGTGGGTGAGGGAGTGGGTGAGGGAGTGTGGGTGAGGGGTGTGGGTGAGGGTGTGTGGGACTGTGTGGGTGAGGGCATGTGTGGGTGAGGGAGTGGGTGAGGGAGTGTGTGGGTGAGGGTGTGTGGGACTGTGTGGGTGAGGGCATGTGTGGGTGAGGGAGTGGGTGAGGGAGTGTGTGGGTGAGTGATTGTGTGGGTGAGGGAGTGTGTGGGTGGGGGAGTGGGTGAGGGAGTGTGTGGGTGGGGGAGTGGGTGAGGGAGTGTGTGGGTGAGTGATTGTGTGGGTGAGGGAGTGTGTGGGTGGGGGAGTGGGTGGGTGAGGGAGTGTGTGGGTGAGTGATTGTGTGGGTGAGGGAGTGTGTGGGTGGGGGAGTGGGTGATGGAGTGTGTGAGTGGATGTGGGATTGTGGGTGAGGGCATGTGTGGGTGGATGTGGGAGTGTGTGCGTGGGGGAGTGGGTGAGGGAGTGGGTGAAGGAGTGTGTGGGTGAGGGAGTGGGTGAGGGAGTGTGTGAGTGAGGGAGTGGGTGAGGGAGTGGGTGAGGGAGTGTGTGTGTGGGGGAGTGGGTGGGTGGGGGAGTGGGTGAGGGAGTGTGTGGGTCAGGGAGTGTGTGGGTGGGGGAGTGTGTGGGTGAGGGAGTGTGTGGGTGAGGGAGTGTGGGTGAGGGAATGTGTGGGTGAGAGAGTGGGTGGGTGAGGGAGTGTGTGGGGGGGGAGTGTGGGTGAGGGAGTGGGTGAGGGAATGTGTGGGTGGGGGAGTGGGTGGGTGGGGGAGTGTGGGTGAGGGAGTGGGTGAGGGAGTGGGTGAGGGAGTGTGTGTGTGGGTGAGGGAGTGTGTGAGTGTGGGTGAGGGAGTGTGTGAGTGTGGGTGAGGGAGTGTGTGGGTGAGGGAGTGTGTGAGTGTGGGTGAGGGAGTGTGTGAGTGTGGGTGAGGGAGTGTGTGTGTGTGGGTGAGGGAGTGTGTGGGTGGGGGAGTGTGGGTGTGGGTGAGGGAGTGTGTGAGTGTGGGTGAGGGAGTGTGTGAGTGTGGGTGAGGGAGTGTGTGGGTGGGGGAGTGTGGGTGTGGGTGAGGGAGTGTGTGAGTGTGGGTGAGGGAGTGTGTGAGTGTGGGTGAGGGAGTGTGTGGGTGAGGGAGTGTGTGTGTGGGTGAGGGAGTGTGTGAGTGTGGGTGAGGGAGTGTGTGGGTGGGGGAGTGTGGGTGAGGGAGTGTGAGTGTGTGGGTGAGGGAGTGTGTGTGTGTGGGTGAGGGAGTGTGTGTGTGGGTGAGGGAGTGTGAGTGTGTGGGTGAGGGGGTGTGTGTGTGTGGGTGAGGGAGTGTGTGTGTGGGTGAGGGAGTGTGAGTGTGGGTGAGGGAGTGTGTGTGTGGGTGAGGGAGTGTGAGTGTGGGTGAGGGAGTGTGTGAGTGTGGGTGAGGGAGTGTGTGTGTGGGTGAGGGAGTGTGTGTGTGGGTGAGGGAGTGTGAGTGTGGGTGAGGGAGTGTGTGAGTGTGGGTGAGGGAGTGTGTGAGTGTGGGTGAGGGAGTGTGTGAGTGGTGGGTGAGGGAGTGTGTGTGTGGGTGAGGGAGTGTGTGAGTGTGGGTGAGGGAGTGTGTGAGTGGTGGGTGAGGGAGTGTGTGTGGGGGTGAGGGAGTAACGATCATTTTTTTGAGGTTTAACTCTTCAACACAAGAGGAATGTTTCTCAGTGATTCCTTCTTTGGAGGTCAAAAGGGTTTGTGGCTGGAAATGTTTGGAAAACCCTGCTTTTGGGGATGTTGTGCCCTCGCCTCCCCATTGTGGCCAGCCAATCAGGCCCCGCTGATACCCTGGCTTAACGTCCAGCCTCCATTTGTTCCTCTTCTTCAGGGACTGTCTGCAGTTACTGCTCGATCCTGGTGCTATTGAGATCACAGAAGTGCTGGTCAGCTCTCTGAGGTGGACGTCCTCCCGACTGAGGGGTTGAAGTCCCATATACAGCCAGCCAACGCTCCCTAGAGCGTTAAATGGCTGTGGGGAAGCCAGGATCGGCCGGGATGCATTCCCCACTGACCCTTTGGACCCCCCCCCCAATCGTCCGAACAATCCTTCCCCTTTGTCACTGTGTCCTGGGCAGTTCACAATTCTATTTCCTCCCTTTTGTGAGGTTCACGAAGAATCCAGCACGGGTTTTCAGGATACAAAGAAATAACATTTATTTACAATAACATATATATACAACAGCAGCAGCAGCAGCAACTTCCCTTGCTGCTCACTCCTCTCTCTCGGGTTTCAAACTGGCCAGCTCTATTTATGCAGGGAGTCTGCTAATGATTTCTCCGCCCCCCTCATTGGGGAAGCTCCTACTCCCACAGGATTGTGGGATTGTCATTAGTCCCCAGCCAATGGTAAGCAGGCAGGTTATAACACTCCCTCAAAGTTGGGCTTTTTAGATGTGTTGTTTCTGAGGTATTGTTCCTCTCAATATGGAGATCAAATATACCCAAACGTATGGCAGAGTTTAAAACTATAAAGAGTTGCATTCTTTGAAGTAGCTCTCTTTGCACAGTTAAAATTACAGCAACATAATTTTGTTTCGTTGAAACAATTGGGGACTTTGGATTTTCCCACGGCATTTATTTATTAAAACTGAAGAAAATATTCAAACACACAGCGGGCTGGAAATCTCAGAGGAGGAGGGCAGAGTCGTGTTTGAAAACAATGTGAGAGTAATTCTGTGTTGCCAGAGGCAAAGTTATACCCGCAGGGGCTGTGGGTCAGAGATTGTTGTAGCTCTATATCTTTGAGCTGCACCCTTTCGGAGTGTGAGTGTGTGTGTGTGTGTGTGTGTGTGTGTGTGTGTGTGTGTGTGTGTGTGTGTGTGTGCAAATATGATGGGCGGGATTTAGCAGACTGGTTAGCTGCAGGTGCAATCCCATCATGGCCACTAAATACCGTGAGAAGGCCACAACGAAATTTGCACTGGGATCGAGGTTCGAGGTATTCCCCGCCACCAGTGATATGATCAGTTTCAGGTGCAGGAGGGGCTTGAACCTGATTTGCATGATTTTAAATACATTTTAAAATCATTAAATGGCTGTCTGGCCATGGTCCACCCCCCCCACACACACACACACACATGCATACATGAATCACTTCTGGCATTCGACAATGAAAACTGGTCGGGGTAACCATGCCAGAGGTGTGTGGATGCCCCAGGATTGAGGGCCAAGATTGGGCCTTTGTCCCCTGGCACCCTGACAGTGCCGGGGCACTGATATGGGCACTGCCAGAGGGTACACCGATATGGGCACTGCCAGAGGGTACACTGATATGGGCACTGCCAGAGGGTACACTGATATGGGCACTGCCAGAGGGTACACTGATATGGGCACTGCCAGAGGGTAGTCCTCCTTAATGTGGGGCGGGCGCTTCCCTTTATGTGCGGGGGTGGGGGTGGGGGGGGGGGGGTGCGCAGTGATGACAGTATGAGGTTGGGGGAGTGTGTCCCTGATATGTCTGTGGTGTGGGGGTCGCCCTGAAGCTTGGAGGGAGGGCTCCTCCAAGACCACGTTGGGGTGTGGGAGAGAGTGTTTTTTTCACCGATTAAGACACCTTTAAAGGTGGCGCCCTGATCTCTGTGGAGCCAGCCTTACGGGACCTATCAGGCCCAGCCCTGCCAGAGCGACGGCGCAAACAATGCCCCCCCCCCCCCCCCCCCCCTCCCGATTTTATTTTTGACAGATTGTCAGAAGATCTGGTCAGAAAACTTGACTGCGTTTCCTGGAGTGAAACCTGCCAGTTTCCATTCAGTACCTGACACTTTGCCATTTTTTGGGAAAATCCCACCCAATGCTCCGTTATTCAACAAGATCGTTGCTGATTTGACTGCGTCCCCTTGTCAATCAAAATCTATCCAACCTTGCCTTTCAAATATACAAAGACTCTGCTTCCACCGCCTTTTGAGGAAGAGAGTTCCAGAGACTCTGAGAGAAAGAAATTCTCCTCATCTCCATCTTAAAGGAGTGACCCCTTATTTTTAAATAGTGACCCCATTAGGTCTAGATTCTGCCACAAGAGTGGTGACCTGATTGTGGCTTTTCAGATTGTGAGAAAGACTTTGATAGAGTAGACATAGACAAGAAGTTTCAATTTGCACGTGAGACCAAAACTGTGGACCATAAATAGAGAGCGGTCACTAAAAACCGACAGCGAGTTCTTCACCCAGAAAGTGGTGAGAATTTGGAACTTGTTACCGCCAGGAGCAGTTGAGTCGATTGGACTGAAACAGTTGACAGGAAATGCATGAGGGAGGAAGAAATAGGTTAAATTGATAGATATTAGAGGAAATAGGGTGAGAGGAGGCACCTGAGGCTCAATTGGGACAAATGGCCTGCTTCCATTGGTGTCTGTAAGTTAGCAGACACTACACTTCATTATTAAACCGTTTCAGCCAGGTGCCCTTATTTGCGAGATGACAAGAGAGAAAGGACAAACACAGGTTCACAGTTAAACCCAATTTTATTCGTAACTCTCTCACTCACAAAATATGACTTTGACACACAGCTGAGCTCTAGTTATTACCTGCACTTAGTGAAGGAGGCTGACGATCACACGATGTGGCTATCTTTGCTGGGCTGGGAACCCAGGGTCCCTTCGTTTTACAACAGTTGTACCTGAGGGACTCCCAGGTTATCGCTGAAGATCTGTTCCGATGTTCCTTTTATATCGGGGTGAATTCTCCGTCAACGGGATTCTTCGTTCCGCTGGCAATGCATCTCTGCCCATGGCTTTCCCGGTGGCGTGGGGTGGCTAAAATGGGGAACACTCGCATCCTATGAACAAATAGAAATTTGATAACGGGTTTAAATCGAATTCCTCATCCTAAAGGCACAGGATGAATTGCTTCCTTCTGCTCCTAATTCCTGTGTTCCTTATATATTGGCATCTGCCTTCGGAGACTTTTATCGCCTCGTTTACATATTGAAAATGTTGAAACGGCCCACTCTAAAACAAACCATCTGGCTTCAAATTGAAGAGGTGGCAACTGATGTTTCGAATGTTGCCTGTGAGAATGAGAAATTGTTGTGGAAACCAGGGACTTCCTGCAGTAAATCATTCTCCCATATCTTTATTATTTTTAAATATTAAAACGTAGTCACTCTCAATTTGTAGATAATTTTCCACAGATACTTTAACACACTCGGACCAAATTCTTCTCTCAGCTGACCCAAACAAAGGCGATAACCATTTGAAATTCTTCACAAAGGTACTTACGAAGGCAAAATACAGCAGAGGCTGGAAATCTGAAATAAAAACAGGTGAGGCTGCAAATACTCAGCAGGTCAGGCATGGAGAGAGAGAGGAGAGACAGTTAATGTTTCAGGCCAATGACCTTTCATATGATTCTAACAAAAAGCCTTTGACCTGGGATGTGTCATGGAAGAGGTGAGGAAAAAACATTTTACTCAGCGAGTCGAGAAATGGATTGCGCTGCATGAACAGTAACTTTCAAAAGGGATTGGGATCTCTACTTAAAAATGGATTACTTACAGGGCCATGGGGCAAGAACAAGGGAGTGGGGCTAATTGAACAGCTCTTTTTGATGGGCAGAACAGACTCCTCTACTGGATGAATCTGTGACAGGTGGTATCCGTGGACACCCCTTTGTCTGCTTGCGGTATTTTTCATCCCCGCCGCCTGTTTTTTGGCACGGAGGCAACTTGCCTTTGGCCGAACTCCAAAATTAAATCAAGTTAGTCAGGCATTCCTTGCTTTATGCTGACGCTTTCTTGTTTGCTCATGTTTTATCCTTTATGACAGCTAATTCGACAAATGCGGCATCCACTTCATATAAATTGTTAACAAGGCACTTGTTTATTCTCGGCAATTCACTTGCGCGTTTTCACGAGGAATGTCAGTGAGTGTTCCAGAGGTGCGAATGGTAGTTCCAGCAGTTTGGTCTCCAAGGTTGATGGTGGACACATTAGGCCTTCAGGCCAGTGATGTACCATCAATTCGACTCAAGGCACAATTAGGATCCGAACTTTGGCTTTAATCAGCTAGTTGTTAGCCCGGTGGTCGACTGCAGAGAATGGCCGACCGCCGGGAACTCTGGGTACTTATACCCCGCCTTACTTGCCTCTCGACCAATTGGAGAGCAGTCACATGACTAGTCCCAACCAATCGGACGAGAGGCACATGACCAGCCAGAGCCAATGGGAAGCCAGTGCTCTGCACCAATGGTAGTGCTCATATCCATACCACCACAGTCAGCGATTGTGGTGGAATGTAATTCTCTTGCTGCTGATTCCATCAACCCATCATGGTGGAAGATTCAACAGGTGTTCCTCCCTACAGAACGCAGGATAAGTGTGATTCGGCCATTTACTAAGCTACTGGTCTCCCTCTGCGCATCAACAAAGTGACGAGGAGAGTCATTAATCAGGTGCCATGCAGTGAGCCTGGCCCAGTTTGCGTTCTAACCAAACCATGTGGCTCTGTAACACATCAGCACTTTGGGGTTCCTGAGGTCATGAAAGCTGGAGTCAAGGACAGTTTTAAGGTGCTACCTTTTCTTGCCCATGATCAAATATGTCCCGCCACCTGAATGTTTTTATGATGTGGAGATGCCGGCGCTGGACTGGGGTGGGTACAGCAAGAAGTCTCACAACACCAGGTTAAAGTCCAACAGGTTTATTTGAAATCACAAGCTTTTGGAGCGCTGCTCCTTCCTCAGGTGAAGTGGAGGCTGATTCACAATCACAGCATATAAAGGAGAGACACAATTGCAAGATAATTACAGATTGGAATGTGAAGAATGGTTGGAATGGGAGTCGTTACAGGTGAACAAATCTTTACAGGAACACAGTGTGAGTGGAGTGAGTGATAATAGAGGTGTAACTTGTCCCAAGCCAGGACAGTTAGGAGGATTCTGCAAACACGGGCAGTATGGTGGGGATTACATGTAATGTGACAAGAACCCAAGATCCCGATTGAGGCCGTCCTCATGCGTGCGGAGTGTGGCTGCCAGTTTCTGCTCGCCGATTCTGTGTTCTCGTGTGTCTTGTAAGCCGCCTTGGAGAATGTTTACCCAAAGATCAGAGGCTTAAAGTCCTTGACTGAAGAGTTCCCTGACTGGAAGGGAACACTCCTGCCTGGCGATTGTCGTGTGGTGTCCGTTCATCCATTGTCGTTGCATCTGCATGATCTCGCCGATGTACCACGCCTCTGGACACCCTTTCCTGCAGTGTATGAGGTAGACAACGTTGGCCGAGTCGCATGAGTATGTACCATGTACCTGGTGGGTGGTGTTCTCACGTGTGATGGTAATATCCTGTTGATGATCTGGCATGTCTTGCAGAGGTTGCCACGGCAGGGTTGTGTGATGTTGTGGTGTCGTTCTCCTGAAGGCAGGGTAATTTTCTGCAAACAATGGTCTGTTTGAGGTTGTGCGGTTCTTTGAAAGCAAGTAGGTATGGCCTGGGCGAGATGTTCATTGGCATCGATGACATGTTGAAGGCTCCGAAGATGTCATAGATTCTCTGCTCCGGGGACGTACTGAACGATGAAGGGTACTCAGTCGGTCATGTTCCGTGTTTGTTTTATGAAGAGGTCCGTGCGGGTTTGCGCTGTGACACGTTGGAACTGTCGATCGATGAGTTGAGCCCAATGTCCCATTCTTACAAGGGCAGCTTTCAGCGCCTGTAGGTGTCTGTCATGTTTGTCGTCGTCTGAGCAGATCCTGTGTATACGGAGGGCTTGGCTGAAGAGGGGGGCTTATTAAATGTGTTTTGGGTGGAAGCTGGAGAAGTGGAGCATTGTGAGGTTATCTGTGGGCTTGCGGTAGAGTGAAGTGCTGAGGTGTCCATCCTTGATGGAGATGCATCTGCCCAAGAATGCAACCAATTCTGGAGAGTAGTCCATGATGAGCCTGATGGTGGGATGGAACTTGTTGATGTCATCATGTAGTCGTATCAGCTGATGATGGCCTTCTGTGGCGGGTTCCCTCGCAGGAGGATGGATGAGCCCTGCTGGAAACCAATGGCGAGCTGGCTATGCCGCTGCAGTGGAGAGGGCAGAATATACCATCCATAGTTTTTGTAAAGAGTCACAATATCGTCATGCCATTACAGCCTTGATACTGGTACAGAAACCCTAGGCCAGGGGTAGTAGCTGGAGCCTGCAAGCGTCTGCCAGTTAGTTCCTGATTAGATAGTTGGACTGAAGTCTAACTGGAGTGGGGCATTTGAGGCTGGGTGAATGCAAACCAGGCTGGTGAGGGAAGGAATGGGCCTCGTGCGGGGGGTTTTGCTGAACAAAGTAAAACATCAAAATGAGTGTCCGAATCCCATTTGTTGCATCTCATTTGTACGTGAAGATTGACGGCGACGAGATAACCAAGTTCAAAATGTTCCTTTGGATTTTGCCTGTGTTTTTCCTTTCAATGCATCTGTCAACTGCAGCGTGAAGAGAACAAGACGGTGTTGACATATGAACCACTGAAGCAGCACTCGGGCGTGATGCCATCGAATCAGGTTCACTCTTCTTCTCCCCGCTCCCGACGCTGGTAGCTAAGATTCCAAACACATGGTGGCACAGTGGTTAGCACTTCTGCATCACAGCACCAAGGACCCGGGTTTGATTCCACCCTTGGGTGACTGTGTGGAGTTTGCACATTCTCCCTGTATCGGCATGGGTTTCCTCCGGGTGCTCTGGTTCCCTCCCATAGTCCAAAGATGTGTAGATTGGGTGCATTGGCCATGCTAAATTGCCACTTAATTTCCAATGGTTAGGTGGGGTTATGGGGATTTGTCATGGGCCGAGGCAGGGCGTTCGTTCAGACGGTCGGTCTCCTGGGGTTGGGGGTACAGGAGAGTAGGCAGGTGGGAGGTAAGTGGAGGAGATAGCACATGTTTATATATATTTTTTACTTATTTTAAACATTATTTTAGATACAAATATAGGAATTTAGGAATGTACAGGATTTTAACCATTTAAAATAAATGTTTGAATTTTTTTCCTAATGGGAATAGTCCTGCCAAACCTAACTACAACTTTTACACTGGGCGTATTGGGAAAAGCTGATTTGCAAACATTGTTTTGTTTAAAAGTGCACTTTTCAGGAACACAAGTACAATTCTAAGTGAGAACGTGCCGTTTGTTTGTGTAATAACAGGAACTCCAGGCGACCATCAGTGGATAACAGTAACAGACAGTTTATTTAGAGGCATTTACAGAAAGTATTCAGTTACATTGCAGTATTAGCCGGCAACTCCAACTCTTCTCCCAGACTGGATCTGTGCTGGAGGTTTGAAAGGCCCCTAGCCTACTGGAATTGTGCACACTTGCCGTGATAGGCCGGGCATCACATGGTCTCCGAGATTTATTGAGGCGTTGGTTGGGGAGGTCACATGACCCCCGAGGTTTGCCGCAACAATTAGATTTTGGGTCCTGTAAAGGTCCTTCCTATTAATTAACTTATTTCCACTTTATTTTACCATTATCATTTTTGTTCCTTGGGCGATTAATGGACATGTATTTTTAAATCAAGCAGCTGAGAGAATGAGGAATCGAGATGTTACAGGAGAGAACACTCTTGCCAGTCTCTGCTAGTTTGAACAGGAGCTTCATCTTTTTCGGTACCAGAGAGAGATGAAGTGGGACTTGGTTTGATTGATTGACTGGTGACCAATGAATTGGTCAAAAGGCCGTACTCTGCCCGGTAACAGGTGGTGATTGGGACCTACCCCGTGGGATGATTTTCAGGAGCTTATTTGGACTCCTGAAAGTACAAAATCAAGGTCTCTCACTCTCTTCTCCGTGTTTTCTCCAGAAAGACTGTGATTGCTGTATTTATGAAACCACAGAGGCCTTAATGAGCATACAGTAAAGCTGCGGACTGACAGGAGAGTTTGAAGAGCAGTAAGGTGTTGGAAACAGCTATCTGTTCCCTTTTGTTCCCTTTTATTTATGATTTTTTTTACCCATTTCTTTCCCTCTGTGTTTGTCTGTCTTGTGTGTGTGTGTAGAGAACATAGAACATACAGTACAGAAGGAGGTCATTTGGCCCATCAAGTCTGCACCAACCCACTTAAGCCCTCACTTCCACCCTATCCCCGTAACCCAATAACCCATCCCGGTTAAAGCAGGAAATTAGGAATTAGTTAATAGTTAAGCAGTTGTATTTGCTGCATATTTCATTACAGTTCTTGTTATAGAACACATGGAACATAGAACATACAGTGCAGAAGGAGGCCATTCGGCCCATCGAGTCTGCACCGACCCACTTAAGCCCTCACTTAAGCCCTATCCCCTATTAACCCAATAACCCCTTGTAACCTTTTTGGACACTAAGGGCAATTTAGCATGGCCAATCCACCTAACCCGCACGTCTTTGGACTGTGGGAGGAAACCAGAGCACCCGGAGGAAACCCAAAGACATAGAGAGTATGTGCAGACTCCACACAGACGGGCAGCACCGTAGCATTGTGGATAGCACAAATGCTTCACAGCTCCAGGGTCCCAGGTTCGATTCCGGCTTGGGTCACTGTCGTGTGTGCATGGGTTTCCTCCGGGTGCTCCGGTTTCCTCCCACAGTCCAAAGATGTGCAGGGTAGGTGGATTGGCCATGATAAATTGCCCATAGTGTCCAAAATTGCTCTTCGTGTTGGGTGGGGTTACTGGGTTATGGAGATAGGGTGGAGATGTTGACCTCGGGTAGGGTGCTCTTTCCAAGAGCCGGTGCAGACTCGATAGGCCGAATGGCCTCCTTCTGCACTGTAAATTCTATGATGAGACAGTGACCCAGCAGGAAATCGAACCTGGGACCCTGGCGCTGTGAAGCCACAGTGCTATCCACTTGGGCTACCGTGCTGACCGGTATTAATAAACAAGTAATTGTGTTTATATTTGAAAGCTAGTGACTACGTATTGGACAGCCAAGGGTTAAAGACTTTGGGTATTTTTCGAAGAATTCACCTGTATTGTGACTCTGGGTCGAGAATTGACTGTGCACTAACTCAGGGTGTCATAACAGTACAAAGCATAGTAAGGGATATGGGGAAAGTGTGGGGAAGTGGATGTAAAAGATCAGCTACGGTCATACTGAATGGCGGAACATACTCAAAGGGCCGAAAGGCCTTTTTCTGCTCCTATTTCTTATGTAACTTATGTAACCATGCATTGTAACTTTTAACACGAGCTGAATAAATAAGTGCAGTGTTGTGTGGCATGAAGTGCTGACCTAATTTAACAAGAATGCCTCTTCAGTAAGTGTTGTGCATTTCAAAGGAAGATGCAGTGAGGAGTTATTTATGAAGTTTGACAGGTCTCAGTGTCTCTCCTCCTGTTTATCCATCTGTGTGAGTGTCTGTCCCTCCTGTCACTTCTTCTCTCTGTGTTTCTCAATCTTCGCCTTTTGTTTCATGTGTGCCTGTGTGTGTGCATGTGCCTGTATGTGGGTGTGTATCTGTGTATGTGTGCATGTGTGAGCAGTGCCTGTGTGTGTATATGTGTATGTGCCTGTGTGTGTGTGCCAGTGTGTGTACGTGCTTATTATTTAAATGATAAAATATTAAAACATGCTGCTGTGCAGAGACCTGGGTGTGCTAGTGCATGAGTCGCAAAAAATTGGTTTACAGATGCAACAAGTGATTAAGAAGGCATATTGAGTTTAGTCCTTCATTGCTAGAGGGATGGAGTTTAAGACTAGGGAGGTTACGCTGCATTGTATAAGGTGTTAATGAGGCCGCACCTGGAGTATTATGTTCAGTTTTGGTCTCCTCACCTGAGAAAGGACGTACTGGCACTGGAGGGTGTGCAGAGGAGATTCACTAGGTTAATCCCAGAGCTGAAGGGGTTGGATTACGAGGAGAGGTTGAGTAGACTGGGACTGTACTCATTGGAATTTAGAAGGATGAGGGGGGATCTTATGGAAACATATAAAATTATGAAGGGAATAGATAGGATAGATGAGGGCAGGTTGTTTCCACTGGCGGGTGAAAGCAAAACTAGGGGGCATAGCCTCAAAATAAGGGGAAGTAGATTTAGGACTGAATTTAGGAGGAACTTCTTCACCCAAAGGGTTGTGAATCTATGGAATTCCTTGCCCAGTGAAGCAGTTGAGGCTCCTTTATTAAATGTTTTTAAGATAAAGATAGATAGTTTTTTGAAGAAAAAGGGATTAAGGGTTATGGTGTTCGGGCCGGAAAGTGGAGCTGTCCACAAAAGATCAGCCATGATCTCATTGAATGGCGGAGCAGGTTCGAGGGGCCAGATTGCCTACTCCTGCTCCTAGTTCTTATGTTCTTACGTGTGTGTGTGTGTGTGTGTTTGCCTGTATGTGTGCGTGCCTGTGTGCATGCATGTATAAATGTGCTTGTGTGTGAGTATGCATGCATGTGTCTGTGTGTGCGTGTACCTGTGCCTGTTTATGTATGTGCATTTGCCTGTGTGCATGCATATATACGTATGTGTGTGTGCCTGTCTGTGTGTATGCCTGTGTGTATATATGTGTACATGTGCCTGTGTGTGTGTGCCTGCGTGCTTATGTATGCGTGTGTGTGTGTGTGAATGTGTGCCTGTGTGTGTGTTGGCGAGTACCTGCGTGTGTGCGAGTACCTGCGTGTGTGTGTGTCCATGTGGCTTCATTGTTAGGCTAGCGGGAGGCTTAGGGAAAGCCCGGCAATGAACCGGTTTAGATCTCAGGCAGGAAGGGGGGTCCTCCATCTGAAGACCACTTCTGACATCAGGCCCATCCATAAGGACTACTGGCTCCTTAAACTTACCTTACTGTCCATTTCCAGGACTTAGGCCCGGGCATCTTTCCGAAGTTCCTCTTCTGTCCACTACAACAGTTGCCGCTGCGGATTGGCCAGCAACTCTCTAAGGCAGGGCCTCCTCCCGAGTGAGGGGTGACAGTCCTGCCGGCAGTCAATTCGAGCGTGACAGAGAGCATGCGGCAGTCACAGTTGGCGGGATATGTTCCCTGCTGACTATTCAGATGGTGGGAAGGAAAATCCAACCATCCAAATTATTCAGGTCATTAATTCTAATCTGACCCATCCAATGGGGCACTGGTACGATCGAATTGCCTGCCCAGTTAATATCCCCATTCTAATTTTACCTCACCATCACTCCCCCAACCTCCTTCAGCCTCTCAAAGTCACTTCACTTACTTACCCGACTCCCTGTATTGGATGAGCTGAAATTGCCTCCAATTACATATTGGGAAGACCAAAGCCATTATCTTCGATGCCTGCCACAAACTCTGCTTCTTCACCACCGGCTCAATCCCCCTCCCTGACAACTGCTGGACTGAGCCTCAGGGTTATGTTTGACCAACTTCCTATCTGTGCCATCGCTAACTCTGCCTATTTCTACCTCTGTAACATCACACAACTCCAAGCCTCCCTCAGCTCGTCTGCTGTTGAAACCACAAACTTTGCATTTGATACCTCAGACGTAACTGTTCTAAGGCATCCTGGCCCAGCTTCCCACACTCTACTATCTACAACCTTGAGGTCATGTCTCTGCTCGCAGTGTCCTAACTTGCACCGGTTTCCACTCACCCATTGTGCTCACTGACTTGCATTGACTCCTGGTTAAGCAATGCCCCCATTATGAAAATTCCAAATCCCTCCATGGCTTTGCCCCCTCCATACCTCTGTAATCACTTCCAGTCTCACAACACTGCAAAATAACTGATTCTCTAACTCTGGCCTTTTGTGCAACCCTGGTTTTAATTGCCGCAATCTTAGTGGTTTCCAGGGCCCTAAACTCTGGAATTCCCTCTCTGTCCCTCTACTCTGCTTTCCTCCTTTTTGACACTGCTTAAAACCTACCTCTTTGACCAGACTTTGGGTCATCTGACCTTTATCTCCTTCTGTAGCTTGGTGTCAAATTTTGTTTTATAATGCTCCGGTGAATCCACCGTTGGATACTTCAATTCAGTAGTTTGGCTCCTCCCTCGATACCAATCTCAGTCAGATTGGCCAATGGTTTTACCCACTGTGCTAATTTAAGGCATGAAGGATAGAATTTTACACCGGCGGGATTTTCCATTCCTTCCGAAGTCAATGGACTTTTGATTGGCTCACCACATTTTCCAGCCCCAACCCCACTCCATGAAAAGGCCGTAAAATTAGGCCCAATGTCTTTGAGTGATGCCAATACTTTTAACCTTATGTGGTAACAGAACGCATGTCAAATATTGTCTTATATTCTTGATGTCGCGAGGAATTAAGGGCTATGGGGAGAATGCTGGGAGGTGGAGTTGAAATGCCTATCAGCCATGATTGAATGGCGGAGTGGACTCGATGGGCCGAATGGCCTTACTTCCACTCCTATGTCTTATGGTCTTAAATCTCGGGCAAAAGAGCTTCATTTTGGTCACATCTGGCTTCTCTACATTGTTGTTAGTTAATGGGATATTAATACATCTTGGGCAGTTACAAATCGGCTTTCCAATTATTTGTTCCTGTGTTTTGAATGTAGCTGTCTTGTCCACCACCTTCTGAAGGGCAATTAGGGATGAGCAATCGATGCTGGACCAAGCAGCAATGCTCAAACCCCAAAAACAAATGATGTAAAACTACCCTCCATTGCTAAATACAGCAAGTATTTAAGAGAGTTATTATAGCTCCGTCTTTGTGTTTTGAGGCAGATTGTCTACTTTTAAAATTTTTATTCTTCCTATTTTGTCTGTGCCACGTGGGCTATTAGCACTGGGTGTTTTCCTGGGATCTTTTAACTTTACTCAGTGTGGGTTGATAAAGCTCCAGATCGGCAACACATCACCCAATAAGTAACATCCTTACAACATATCAACACATAATTTGGCATCTTCCTCCTACTTACCTCTTCTTCCACATTATTGGCCATTATTGCAATCTCCCATGTTGCTGCAAAGGATTCCTTACCTTTCCTCCCCTATCCATAATACATCCATTATTCTGATTTATTTAACTTTTTCTCTGTACATCTCTCTGATCCCTGGCAACTCTGTCCCTGGCTAGCTCAGTCTCCACCTCCTAACCGCAGTGACGTGTTCTTGATCATTGTTTTTTTTTTAATAAACAATTTTATTGAGGTAGTTTTTGGCTTTATAAACAGTTACAGACATCATCAGAAAGAAAGCAAAAAAGGCAAAAATGTGCAAACATCCATGTACTTTCAATACTTCAATCATAACATATTGCACAAGCCCGCTCCTCTCCCACCGGTGTTCTTGATCATTGTTAACCCAACCATTTCACAAATCTACCGAGGCTCATGCTAACCACTCACCGTTGACTATTCCTGTGCTTTCGAGTGTGCCTGTGCAGTACTCCTTTCTGAAGCAGTAACCTTGTCCTAAATCCTTCTCATCAGCCAATGTCAATTAACTTCGATTATCGGGGTAGATGAGAATGTGGAACCTGAAACAGAGGCAGATTAGCCAGGATCTTATTGAATGGCGGAGGAGGCTCAATGGGCTGAATGGCCTACTCCTGCTCCTATTTCATTTGTTTGTATTCATGATATCATAATCCGCATGAGACTTACGGGGTGGGAATGATTGTCTTCCCCGTGTCCATTGTGGATACAAGCTCCCTCGTTAAGGGGGCAGGGGAAACTCAATCTATGTTGTATATAAGGTTGGCAGTTTGGCACAGACCTGTTGAAATCCTGCTGGGACTTACCAGGAGCTGTGTATTTATAACCGTGTAAATAAATCTAAGTTTCTTTGAGACAACTCGGTGTGGACTCTCGGTGATGTCATAAGACATAACATCTCTTTCCCCGTTTATTATTGAAAGTGGTCTGCGACCGATAGCTCCTCGTGTAAACAAAACTCCTTCATCTTCATTTGAATAATATTTGGTCAGTCGGTTGGCCTTTGGAGTTTACTTCTTGCTGCATACCCTGGTTTAATTCCTCCACTTCTATTTTACGTTAACTGGCCTTGGCTGTTACCTGGCTTCACGTGGAGGGTTTTGGAGAGTGGAACTGTCCCAGGATGGCTGCCCTCATTTGCTTTCAATCACCTGCTTTCCTCATTTTTACCGCCCGTTTGCCTTTTTGCAGCTGGGTTACGTTTGAAGATTGTAGGAGTCCTTCCAAGAAGTTGTCGCATCAGGTCAACCAGAACTCCTGGCAACAAAGCAGCTGGAAGTTTGTGGCACAGCAGTGATAGCCAGTGCTGGTGCCTTCCTTCAGGGATGTATTTGTGCGCTGAATGACCTTTCTCAGTCTCCTGAGTTATCCAGTTAGCTCTTGTGACAATGGCTCGAACACATTTCGGAAAAGGGGAATATGGAACCTGAAACGCAAGCAGATTCGCCATGATCTTATTGAATGGAGGAGCAGGCTCAATGGGCCGAATGGCCTATCCCTGCTCGTATTTCATATGTTTGGTTCATGAGATCATATTAAGGGGCTGGTTTAGCACAGGGCTAAATAGCTTGCCTTTAAAGCAGACCATGGCAGGCCAGCAGTGCGGGTTCAATTCCCGTATCAGCCTCCCCGAATAGCCGCAGGAATGTGGTGACTAGGGGCTTTTCACAGTAACTTCATTTGAAGCTTACTTGTGACAATAAGCGATTTTCATTTCATTTCATTTCAAAAGAATGGGGAATTCTTCCTACTGTTCCAGGCAATCTTTATTCTTCTACAAATGTCACTAAAACTGATTATCTGGTCATTATCACATTGCAGTTGTGTGCAAATTGCCCTTTTCTTACATTACAACAGTAAAAGTGCCCCATTATCTGTAAAATCATTCCGGATATTCTAAAGCCATGAATGGAATGTTGAAATGCACGACATTCTTACTGTCGTTCTTTCTTTCTTTTGTTCTTTACCTTCTTCATTCCTCACTTACTTCCTTTCCATTTGACTGAAGTGTCTCAGGTTCCTTCGACCAGGAAGGTATCTGTCGGTGGCCTGGTGGCCTGCCGATACCTCCCTTGGAGAGCGATCCACACATTGACTGCAAGGAGTCTCTCTTCATTTTCCTTCCTGAGATTCTGTACGCTAGTCAAGCCCTTATGCACTGAGTTGGGTTGACATTTCCCTCTAGACAAGAGCTTAGAACCAAGTATCTTCAAAACCCTCAGGATATTTTCACCTATCAGTTAACTCATCTTAATAGAATCCATCCTCTATCATTGGATGGACCAGTCTCCTGAGCTCCATGGCTATTGTGATGACTGGTTAGAAATTAATCTATTATAGTGAGGTTGTGCTCTCTCTGGCACTGATATCTTCTTCCACCATTGCCAATGACTGTATCCAGCTATCCCACAGCTATCAGAGCTCATGGCAAACTATATGCACTGTAGTGCAACTTCGGGCTGCAGGAGAGTGCTTAAGTTGGAATTTGGTGACTGAGGGAGTTTGGTGAGGAGGGAACAAAAATGATCCTTTGAGTACAGTTGATGATCCTTTGAGTAATGTGGATATGGTCTTTTAAACATTTACTACTTTTATTGCTTATACGTTTTAAGGTCTTATTTTGTGGTTCATCATCTGTAAGGGTTATATTCTGCAGCTACAAGTTGCAAGAATGAAGGGCCCCAGAGTAATTGATATTATTTGATATTAAGTATCTTCCAAAAAGTTTAATGAAATTAAAGGGCTCAGTCATGACAAGGAATCTCCAAGCCATGGTGTGCTCTTTCTGCTCTATGTGGGAAGCCGGGAGCATTTTCAGTGCCAAGGGCCAGCATGTATGCAGGAGGTATCTTCAGCTGCAGTTCCTGGAAGCCTAGGCTTTGGAGATGGAGCAGCAGCTGGGGACATTGTGAAGCACCTGCGAGGCAGAGATTATCATGGCTAGAAAGTATTGAGAATCCACAGGGAGTAAAGGAATAAGTGACCACCAGGCTGAGCAAGGAGACTAGGCAGGCACTGAAGGAATCCCCAGCGGCTATTCTCCTGAAAAACCGATATACCGCTTTGGATACTGTTGACGGGCATCTCAGGGGAAAGCAGCAACAGCCAAATTTGTTGCGCCACGGTTGCGTCTGCTGCACAGGGGAGGAGTACGAAGTGTGGGAATGTAATAGATATAGGGGATTCAATTGTAAGGGGAACAGATGGTGTTTCTGTGGCTGCAGACGAGACTCCAGGATGGTATGCTGCCTCCCTGGTGCTCGAGTCAAAGATGCCTCAGTGCAGCTACAGGACACACTGAAGGGGCAGGATGAACAGCCAGTGGTAGTGGTGCACACGGGTACAAATGAAATAGGTAAAGAAAAGGGATGAGGCCCTAAAAGAATTTAAGGAGTTCGGAAGAAAGTTGTAAAGTAGGACCTCAAATGTAGTTGGAATAATTCAGCCGAGGCCAGGCTTCATACAAAACTCTTGTCCATTTGACCAATGTAAAGAACCGTGTTGTACAGTGCTGCATCCCAGTCCGGAGCCCATTGGGAACACCGGTACAGGTCTGAGCTGCAGGTTTTAAACTCCCAACGAATGGTTCTTATTGGGCAAGCCTCCACCCGCTCAATAGGGGAACAAGTATTCAAGAAGAACAACGGGGAGATCAATCGGCGATCCCCCGTGACCCTTCATGGTGTTATAACATCGCCCCCCCCCCCCCTCAAGTCAGTTTCACCCCAGTGCTTCCACGATGACAAGGCCTCTTCTGCCTCTTCGTAATCGGCCTTGAGACCCATAATAAGTGAAGTCAGATCGGGAGATGTGAATCAGATCAGCAATCTTCAATTCCACAGGGAGCACCTAAGGGTCACCAACACGGATTCTTATCGACATTGGCGATCAGGAAATACCCGATTCTTAGGCATCCATATCAGAACCAGAGCCCACACAAGTGTGGGAGATGGACATAGGATCCTCTATGGGTGGTAGTTCTGTGCCAGCGATGGCCACCACTGAAGTCGGAGATGCGGCTTCAAAGGGGGCAGGCTCCCTACCGAGTTGCAAGAGAGGACATTATGTTCACACCTCAGTCGCAAAAACAGCATCAGATATACAAAACGGCAATGCTTTTGGGGGAATTTGTTTGGCACTAGAGTTAATTGGGAAACATTCACTTTTGTTGATATTCAATTTATAGCCAGAGAACAAGCCAAAGGCGCTGAAAATATTCAATATGCCATCAACACAGGCAACAGGGTTAGTGATATATACTGGAGTTCATCAGCCTATAAGGACACATGGTGCCCCACACCAGCTCAAAAGGTACCCTTTAGCAGTGGTGGATCACTTTAACACTATTTGCAGGGGTTCCATCGCCAGGGCAAAGATCAGTGGGGACAGAAGATGGGTTCCCCTGAATAAGAGGAAGTAGTACTCTGAATGTAAAGAGTTAGTGTGCACACTCAGTAGTGGAGGTATAAAGAAGGCGAATTCATGAAGTAAATTTTAGACCAACCCCAAATTTACCCAAAATTGCAAACCGATGATCCCACTCCATCCGATCAAAAGCTTTCTCCGTATCCAACAACTGCCCAGACAACAACTTCAGGGTGGTGGAGGCAGGTGTAGTTGGGGAAAGTATAATGTCAAGAAGAGGACATACATTTGAAGATAATTGACCAAAATCCAACATCGAGGAGTTAAGTGCTTTCACTTCCTCTTTTTCTCAGAACCCACTTAACTGCTTTTGATATGGCCATGGGCTGTCAATCATAGCTAGATGTTTATGAACATTAGGGTTAGTTTCCCAGCAGTGTACTTGAGATCCATTCAAGCGTGAAGAGAAATGAAATTAAACAATCCAGACATCTGGTTGTCTGGAAACTGTCATTCAAAGTCTAGTAAGAACAATTTCTCATTGATGTGAATTAACACCTTGCAGATCAAAGGATCCAAGGAGGCTTAAGCCTTGGAAATGTGGTTTTCGCTTTCTGCGAATTTACAGTTGCTGCTTTCTCTGCCTGAGGCAGCAGGTGTAGGGGACATGTGAGTTTTAAAGTAGTGATTTTTTTTCAATATTTCTGTCTGAACTGCTCTTTATCTTCTAGGCAGGTGTTTCTGTAATGGGGATTCTCTGTGATGGGGGTCTATGGTGGGGGTCTATATTATGAGGGTTTCGAGTGGGGATCTCTGTCATGGGGTCTCTTGTGGGGTCACTGTCTTGGGGGCCTCTGGTAGGGTCTCATTATGGGGGTCCCTGGTGGGGGATCAGTGGGATAGGTCAGGTCACCCTCATGCATGTGTACTGTGGGGTGGGGTTTGCAGGGTCAGTGAACCAGAAAATCTCATGGTGGGGGGGGGGGGGGGGGGGGTGGGGGCAGAATTGTGTCACGGGGGCGGCTGCCTTTTGACTTCACTATTGGGCCACCACTCAAAATGGCAGACCAATAGTGGAATAGTGACGGAATACCTTGAAATCCCACCATGCACTATGGCAAAGGATAGTGAGCCGCCTTTGTGTGCCGTTCCCAGCATGATCCCAAATCAGGAGCAATTCATCTCCAATGATGTGGAATCTGTATGGGTAGAGCTGAGAAACAGTAAGGGCCAAAAAACAATAGTGGGGGTTGGTTATAGACCCCCAAACTGCAGTGGTGATTTTGGGAATGGCATTAAACAGGAAATTAGAGATGCAAGCGATAAAGGAACATCTGTAATTATGGGTGACTTTCATCTGCATATAGATTGGGAAAATCAAATTAGTAGCAATAACATAGAGGAGGAATTCTTACAGTGTGTACAGGATGGTTTTCTGGACCAATACATTGAGGAACCAACTAGAGGACAGGCTCTCCTAGACTGGGTATTGTGTAATGAGAAATAAATAATTGCCAATCTAGTTGTGCAAGGCTCCTTGGGGATGAGCGATCTTAATATGATGGAATTTTTCATCAAGGTGGAGACTGACAGAGTGGATTCTGAGACTAAGGTCCTGAATCTTAATAAAGGAAACTATGATGGTATGAGGTGCGAGTTGGCTATGATGGATTGGGAACTGTTATTTAAAGGGAATATGGTGGATAGGCAAAGGCAAATGTTCAAAGAGCGCATGGGTGAACTACAACAATTGTTTATTCCTGTTTGGTGCAAAAGTAAAATGGGAAAGGTGGCCAGACCATGGTTTACAAAGGAAATTAGAGATAATATTATATCCAAGGAAGAGGCATACAATTGGTCTGAAAAAACAATAGACCTGGGTATTGGGAGCAGTTTAGAACTCAGCAAAGGAGGATGGCACGATTGCATAAGAAGGGGAAAATAGAGTACAAGAGCAAATTTGCGGGGAACATATAAACTGACCGTAAAGGTTTCTATTGGTCTGTGAAGAGAACAATGATTGGTGAAGAGAATTACAATCCTTACAGTCAGAGACAACAGAATTTATAATGGGGAATAAAGAAATGGCTGACCAACTAAATACATACTTTGGTTCTGTCTTCACAAAGGAATGTTGGAGAACACAGGGTTTAGTGAGAGGGAGGAACTGAAATAAATCATAATGAGTAGGGAAATGATGTTGGGGAAATTGATGAGATTGAAGGTCGATAAATCCCCAGGCTTGATAATCTAAACCCCAGTGTACTTCAGGAAGTGGCCCTAGAAATAGTGGATCCATTGGTGGTCACCTTCCAAGGTTCTATTGACTCTGGAATGGTTCCTTCAGATTGGAGGCTAGCCAATATAACCCCACTATTTAAAAAGAGAGGTAGAGAGAAAATAGGGAATTATAGGCCAGTCAGCTTGATGTTGGTAGTGGGGAAAATTTTTTGTGTCCATTGGAAAAAAATTAATAGCAGAGCACTTGGAAAACAGTGGCAGAACTGGACAGGGTCAGCATGGATTTGCAAAAGGGAAATCATGCTTGACAAATCTACTGAAATTCTTTGAGGATTTAACAAGTAGAGTTGATGAGGGGGAGTCAGTGGATGTGGTTTATTTGGACTCTCAGAAGACTTTTTACAAAGTCCCACATAAGAGATTAGCTTGTAAAATTAAAGCCATTGGGTATTGTATAGAGATGGATAGAAAACTGGTTGGCAGACACGATACAAAGAATAGGAATAAAAAGGTCTATTTCTAAATGGCAGGTAGTTACTAGTGGGGTACCCCAGGGATCAGTGCTGGGACCCCAACTATTCACTACATATATTAATTATTTAGATGAGGGAACAAAATGTCATATCTCGAAATTTGGTGATGACACAAAGCTGGGTGGGAGGGTGAACTGTGAAGAGGATGCAGAGATCCTTCAGTGTGATTTGGGCAAACTGAGTGAGTGGGCAAATGCATGGCAGGTGCAGTATAAATGTGAGGTTATCCATTTGGTTATCAAAAACAGGAAGGCAAATTGCTATCTGGCTATAAAATGTGACGGGGAATGTGCAACGCGACCCGAGTGTCCTTGTATACCAATCACTGAAGGTAAGCATGCAGGTACAGCAGGCGGTAAAGAAAGCAAATGATATGTTGGCCTTCATAACAAGAGGATTTGTATACAGGAGCCGGGATGTCTTGTTTCAATTATACAGGGCCTTGGTGAGGCCACACCTAGAATATTGTGTGCAGTTTGGGGCTCTTTATCTAAGGATGGATGTTCTTTCTCTTGACGAGAGATTGAGTTGGTTAGGATTATATTCGCTGGAGTTTAATAATAATATAATAATAGAAGAATGAGGGGGGAATCTTGTATAAATTCCAACAAGCCTGGACAGGGTAGATGTAGGAAGGATATTTCCGATGGTGGAGGAGTCCAGAACCAGGGATCTCAGTCAGAGTATTCAGGATAGACTATTTAGAACAGTGGTGAGGAGAGATTTCTTCACCCAGAGAGTGGTTGGCCTGTGGAATTTGCTACCACTGAAAGTCGTCGAGGCTAAAATATTTCAAGAAGTTAGATATAGCTCTTGGGGCGAAGGGGATCAAAGGATATGGGGGGAAGGCTGGAACAGGCTATTGAGCCAGATGAGCAGAATGAATGGCAGAGCAGAATCAAAGGGCTGAATGGTCTCCTTTGTTCCTATTTTCTCTGTTTCTATCTTGCCCAATTCACCTGAGCACCTAAAGGAACTCCACAGCAGATAAACTAAAACCAGCAACTTCACGTTGGTATGTTGAAAGGTAGGACCAGCTGTACAGTTTGACAGCATGACTGGGCAAGAATGAAGAGTCTCAGGCAAGACATTGTGAGCTCAGCCTGGCTTCCCATCTGCAGTCATGAGCTGCAAAACCTCACCTGAGGTCAGATCAGGCAGAACGTATCCAGTGGGCGGGATTTATCGGCTCTTCACGCCAGCGGGAAATTCCGGTCCCACGCCGGCACAGGGGTTTCCCGGTAATGAAGGGTGCTGTCACCGGGAAATCCGGGCCACCTCCGCCGACAAACATGCGGCGAGGTGGTCTATAAATCCCGCCCAGTGTTGTAGAGCATCAAGACCGGTCCCATATTTGAGTGCCAACCATAGTGCAGTTGCGCCACCCACTCTTTGGAGTCAACAGAGGTCAGTAAGTTCAAGTGCCACTCAAGAGAGTGGGGCACAATCTCCAGGCTAACACTCCAGTGCAGTACAGGGGGAGTGCGGCAATGTTGGGATGAGATGTTAATCTGAGGCCGGGGTTTCCTGGCCCCATCTCCGCCGGTAGGAACGTCCCGTCCTGCCAAAGTCAATGGGCATTTGAATGGCTCACCACAGCGAATTCCCTTCCACAGCGGGTATGGAAACATCCAGCCAAGTAACTGACCCCATGGAACAATTTGAAGAAGAACAGAGGAGTTCTTTCCGGTGTCTTGGCCAATATTCAAACTTCGACCAACATCACTCAGAGGAGTAGATCTTGAGCAAGGATGTAAAGCAAGTGAGCATGGGTCGACAGCACAGTGTACATCTCTTCCCATTGTTATCCCCACAGCCTTAGAGGCAAAAATGCCGTCCTTCTGTGCAAAGCCCAACATTGAAGCATTTAAGCAACAGGCGCGGCTGGATTTTGCTGATGCATACTTTGACTGCCCTCTTGATGGCTTATTCTGATCTATGATACTCCCGTGTTTTAAAGTTGTGCTTTTAATGCTTTCCAGATTGCTTCAGGAACCCAACGACAAGGTCAACTAAATCAAAAGTGCCTCAGGGATACACTGTAATAAACTCTAAGAGACAAAGCCATAGTTCACTGTACAGGTTTAGCTGCTGTCATGGCAACATCTCAATCAGATGATTTATCTTGATTAAAACGCCTGGCATCTAACATACAGACGGTGTGAAACCTTTCAAAGAGGCTGACTGAGACCCAGGAGAAATCCTACATCCACCGCAACAAATGGCGATTGGCTCAACTAACCACTGATCTCTCATGCTATTAATTAAAAGTATGATTGATTAACTACAAGCCAATTGAGAGTGGCACATATAGCAACTCGAGCTCAGCCCCTTGACGCTTTTCTCCCGATCAGGTAGATCATGTCTGACCTGTAACCTAACTCCATTTGCTGACCTTGGTGGTTCCGTCACTCTCAATAATTTAGTTCTCTGCATCTTGGAAATGTCAATTGAACCCCAGACTGAGAGAGAGAGTTCAGATTTTTACCTCCCTTCTTCTGTGAAGAGCAGTTTCCTGACATCATCTTGAAGAGCCAAATTTTAAATCCCTGTGCTCTGAGCTCCCCCCACCATGAAAGTAAAGTACCATTAAAACATTTTCTCAGCCTCGCAGCAACCTAAGAACAAAAGATGTGATAATAATAATCTTTATTGTCACAAGCAGGCTTACGTTAACATTGCAATGAAGTTACTGTGAAAAGCCCCTAGTCGTCACACTCCGGCGCTGTTCGGGTACAGAGGGAGAATTCAGAATGTCCAAATTACCTAACAAGCACGTCTTTCGGGGCATGTGGGAGGAAACTGGAGCACCCGGAGGAAACCTACCCAGACACTGAGAGAGCGTGCAGACTCCACACAGACAGTGACCCAAGCCGGAAATTGAACCTGAGACCCTGGAGCTGAAAAGCAGTACCAAGTGCTACCATGTCGCAGGATTTGCCGTTTTTACTCTCTTATCGTGAATCTGCGATATCCAGAGTTTGACAGCGCGACATCGGCCTTGCAAATAACTGAAACGATCGCCATTTTTATTCTTTGATTGTTTTGTATCATTTAAGACAGTAAATAACCTCAGTAAGTAAGAACTGAAAATGTCGGGAGTGCTCAGCGAGTCCCACAGCCTCTGTCAGGAGCAACACAGGGAATGGGCCTGATTTCCTTTCCTGACATTGCCTTTCAATCTGGATTGGGATAGAGCCCTGGTGGGATATTTCACAGCTTGGCCAGAATGTTACATTGCTGGGGCGGGTGCACCCAAGACAAGAAAGCACATAAAATTGCGCGAGAGGACTTCGGGCCCGCGTTCTGACCTCATCACGCCCCCGCGTGATTATTCGGTCGGTGGGCACGGGTCTGAGACGCGTCCACCAACAGAAAAGAAACCAATTTAAAATAATGAAACAACAATTGAGTAGGGTTTTACATGACCTGTCTGCTTCCCGGTTAGCGGGTAGGCCAATTAGCCAGGAAGCCTTTACCTTTCAGCTACTACCTTGACCCAGGACAGGATGAAAGTCAGGGCTCAATTAAAATTAACAAATGTTTCTGGGGACCGATTGTGCTGCCGAGACACTGATGGTACAGTTTTTCCATTGATATTTCTTTGTTTACAGGTGCGCTGCTCCCTCAGACAATCTGCCGTGGCAGTCCCCGCCCCCTGAGGGAACTCCAGCCCTCACACACCCTATTCTCAGCCCCCGGTCGCTTCACGCAGTCCCGGGCGCTGCTCAGCTGCACATTTAACGCTGAATGTCCATTAGTTGGGCACCCAGAGTAATGTCGCCATAACAACCCCATCTCAGTAGCGTGGGGAGGAGCAAATTTCACATCCTCTCCTGTCCTCGTGCCGGCTTCAGGTTCCCCCGAACGTAAAATTGTTTGTGCTACGTTTCAAGGAGCTGGTCACCATCAGTTGTTAAGGGGAGGGGTGGTGGGGTTGTGGGGGGTGAATTGTCTGGTTGAGGTTCCTGGAAGGTGGTGTTGGGGGTTTGTGTTGTTTTTTTATTTGCTATGTTGTTTGTTTAAAATGTTAAAAATATCAGAAACATGAATAAAAATACATATTTTTAAAAATGCCTCTGATGATTTCCGGCTTGAACCTCCTGCTGTGAAGCCACCTCCACTCCATTCTTGGGGTGGGAGGGGGCGGAAGGAGTTGGGGGGGGGGGGGGGGGGGGGGGCGTGAAGCATTTGGGAAAATTACAATCTGTTTCTACAAGAGAGGGTTTTCCCCCATTAATTGCGTTAATTGGCTCCCC
The DNA here is from genome assembly GCF_902713615.1 of Scyliorhinus canicula. Lineage (NCBI taxonomy): Eukaryota > Metazoa > Chordata > Chondrichthyes > Carcharhiniformes > Scyliorhinidae > Scyliorhinus > Scyliorhinus canicula. The sequence continues at coordinate 98,520,624 of NC_052147.1, read as the reverse complement.
ACGGCAGACAGCCAGGTCGCCAGCACTGCTGGAATCCCCGCTCTGGGAAAGAGAGGTGGAAACTTTTTGTTGAACTGTCCTGATGAATCAGTCGCATTTTCTTTGAACTCACCCCCAAAACTACATCCACTGGTTTGGAGAAATTCAGCCCGAAGTTGCTGGTCAATGGCCTTTAATTTGAATTGGACAGAAGTTTGAGATTCAGCAGGTTTTGAACAAGTATAGAGCAAGTGTTTGAGGACTGATTTTTCATGACATAATTAATTTCCTGCTGATTATGATCAAGCTGCATTTTGTAATCCACCCTTTAACTGAGCTGTCCTCCCTGATTGCTGTTAACTGTTTATTTTGCCCCCTCGGTGCTGCTTTGCAGAGTGGACACATGCCCGCCGTTCGAATCTGGGAAGTCAATGAAAGAACACAGGTGGCAGAGCTCCAGGAACACAAGTACGGAGTGGCCCTGCGTGGCATTCTCACCCAACGCCAAGTACATTGTTTCCGTGGGATACCAACATGATATGATCGTCAACGTTTGGGCGTGGAAGGTACACAGAGCAGTGACATTTACTATGATAGCTTTTGTCCCTGCATTACTGTCCAGAAACATTACACCATGGAAATACTGGTTACAATGGAACAGCAAATGCATAGGTGAATGGTACATACTGAAATACAGTAACACAGGGAGATCTGTGTGTACTGAACAGTGTGTTGCACATAGAGTTGTGTGTACTGAACAGTGTGTTATACAGTGAGAGCTGTCTGTTTTGAATAGTGTGTTACAGCGTGTTTACTGGGACAGTGTGTTATACAGTGAGAGCTATGTGTACTGAACAGTGTGTTATACAGTGAGAGCTATGTGTACTGAACAGTGAGTTACACAGTGAGAGCTATGTGTACTGAACAGTGAGTTACACAGTGAGAGCTATGTGTACTGAACAGTGAGTTACACAGTGAGAGCTATGTGTACTGAACAGTGTGTTATACAGTGAGAGCTATGTGTACTGAACAGTGTGTTACACAGTGAGCTGGGTGTACGGAACAGTGTGTTACACAGGGAGCTGTGTGTACTGACAGTGTGTTACACAGTGAAGCTGTGTGTACTGAACAGTGTGTTACACAGTGAGCTGGTGTGTACTGAACAGTGGGGTTACACAGGGGAGCTGTGGTGTACTGAACAGTGTGTTACACAGGTAGAGCTGTGTGTACTGACAGTGTGTTACACAGGGAGCTGTGTGTACTGAACAGTGTGTTACACAGGGAGCTGTGTGTACTGAACAGGTGTGGTTCACACAGGGGAGCTGTGTGTACTGACAGTGTGTTACACAGGGAGAGCTGGGTGTACTGACAGTGTGTTACACAGGAGAGCTGTGTGTACTGAACAGTGTGTTACACAGGGAGAGCTGGTGTACTGAACAGTGTGTTACACAGGGAGCTGTGTGTACTGAACAGTGTGTTACACAGTGAGCTGTGTGTACTGAACAGTGTGTTACACAGTGAGAGCTGTGTTTACTGGGACAGTGAGTTACACAGTGAGAGCTGTGTTTACTGGAACAGTGAGTTACACAGTGAGAGCTGTGTTTACTGGAACAGTGAGTTACACAGTGAGAGGTGTGTGTACTGAACAGTGAGTTACACAGTGAGAGCTGTGTTTCCTGGGACAGTGAGTTACACAGTGAGATCTGTGTTTCCTGGGACAGTGAGTTACACAGTGAGAGCTGTGTTTACTGGGACAGTGAGTTACACAGTGAGATCTGTGTTTACTGGGACAGTGAGTAACACAGGGAGATCTGTGTGTACGGAACAGTGAGTTACACAGTGAGAGCTATGTTTACTGGGACAGTGAGTTACACAGTGAGAGCTATGTGTACTGAACAGTGTGTTACACAGGGAGATCTGTGTGTACTGAACAGTGTGTTACACAGGGAGATCTGTGTGTACTGGGACAGTGTGTTATACAGTGAGAGCTGTCTGTTTTGAATAGTGTGTTACACAGTGAGCTGTGTGTACTGAACAGTGTGTTACACAGGGAGAGCTGTGTGTACTGAACAGTGTGTTACACAGGGAGCTGGGTGTACTGAACAGTGTGTTACACAGTGAGCTGTGTGTACTGAACAGTGTGTTACACAGTGAGCTGGGTGTACTGAACAGTGTGTTACACAGTGAGCTGGGTGTACTGAACAGTGTGTTACACAGTGAGCTGTGTGTACTGAACAGTGTGTTACACAGGGAGCTGGGTGTACTGAACAGTGTGTTACACAGGGAGCTGTGTGTACTGAACAGTGTGTTACACAGGGAGCTGGGTGTACTGAACAGTGTGTACAACAGGGAGCTGGGTGTACTGAACAGTGTGTTACACAGTGAGCTGTGGTGTACTGAACAGTGTGTTACACAGTGAGCTGTGTGTACTGAACAGTGTGTTACACAGGAGCTGTGTGTACTGAACAGTGTGTTACACAGGGGAGCTGGGTGTACTGAACAGTGACAGTGTGTTACACAGGGGAGCTGGGTGTACTGAACAGTGTGTTACACAGTGAGCTGGGTGTACTGAACAGTGTGTTACACAGTGAGCTGGGTGTACTGAACAGTGTGTTACACAGGGAGCTGTGTGTACTGAACAGTGTGTTACACAGGGAGAGCTGTGTGTACTGAACAGTGTGTTACACAGGGAGCTGGGTGTACTGAACAGTGTGTTACACAGTGAGCTGTGTGTACTGAACAGTGTGTTACACAGGGAGCTGTGGTGTACTGAACATGTGTTACACAGGAGAGCTGTGTGTACTGAACAGTGTGTTACACAGGGAGCTGGTGTACTGAACAGTGTGTTACACAGGGAGCTGGGTGTACTGAACAGTGTGTTACACAGGGAGCTGTGTGTACTGAACAGTGTGTTACACAGGGAGCTGGGTGTACTGAACAGTGTGTTACACAGGGAGCTGGGTGTACTGAACAGTGTGTTACACAGTGAGCTGGGTGTACTGAACAGTGTGTTACACAGTGAGCTGGGTGTACTGAACAGTGTGTTACACAGGGAGCTGGGTGTACTGAACAGTGTGTTACACAGGGAGAGCTGGGTGTACTGAACAGTGTGTTACACAGGGAGAGCTGGGTGTACTGAACAGTGTGTTACACAGGGAGCTGGGTGTACTGAACAGTGTGTTACACAGGGAGCTGTGTGTACTGAACAGTGTGTTACACAGGGAGCTGGGTGTACTGAACAGTGTGTTACACAGGGAGAGCTGTGTGTACTGAACAGTGTGTTACACAGGGAGCTGTGTGTACTGAACAGTGTGTTACACAGTGAGCTGTGTGTACTGAACAGTGTGTTACACAGGGAGAGCTGTGTGTACTGAACAGTGTGTTACACAGGGAGCTGTGTGTACTGAACAGTGTGTTACACAGGGAGCTGGGTGTACTGAACAGTGTGTTACACAGGGAGAGCTGGGTGTACTGAACAGTGTGTTACACAGTGAGCTGGGTGTACTGAACAGTGTGTTACACAGGGAGCTGGGTGTACTGAACAGTGTGTTACACAGGGAGCTGTGTGTACTGAACAGTGTGTTACACAGGGAGCTGTGTGTACTGAACAGTGTGTTACACAGGGAGAGCTGTGTGTGCTGAACAGTGTGTTACACAGGGAGCTGTGTGTACTGAACAGTGTGTTACACAGTGAGAGCTGTGTGTACTGAACAGTGTGTTACACAGGGAGAGCTGTGTGTACTGAACAGTGTGTTACACAGTGAGCTGTGTGTACTGAACAGTGTGTTACACAGTGAGCTGTGTGTACTGAACAGTGTGTTACACAGGGAGAGCTGTGTGTACTGAACAGTGTGTTACACAGGGAGAGCTGTGTGTACTGAACAGTGTGTTACACAGGGAGAGCTGTGTGTACTGAACAGTGTGTTACACAGGGAGCTGTGTGTACTGAACAGTGTGTTACACAGGGAGCTGGGTGTACTGAACAGTGTGTTACACAGGGAGCTGGGTGTACTGAACAGTGTGTTACACAGTGAGCTGTGTGTACTGAACAGTGTGTTACACAGTGAGCTGTGTGTACTGAACAGTGTGTTACACAGGGAGAGCTGTGTGTACTGAACAGTGTGTTACACAGTGAGAGCTGTGTGTACTGAACAGTGTGTTACACAGGGAGAGCTGTGTGTACTGAACAGTGTGTTACACAGGGAGAGCTGGGTGTACTGAACAGTGTGTTACACAGGGAGCTGTGTGTACTGAACAGTGTGTTACACAGGGAGCTGTGTGTACTGAACAGTGTGTTACACAGGGAGCTGGGTGTACTGAACAGTGTGTTACACAGTGAGCTGGGTGTACTGAACAGTGTGTTACACAGTGAGAGCTGGGTGTACTGAACAGTGTGTTACACAGTGAGCTGTGTGTACTGAACAGTGTGTTACACAGTGAGAGCTGTGTGTACTGAACAGTGTGTTACACAGGGAGCTGTGTGTACTGAACAGTGTGTTACACAGGGAGCTGTGTGTACTGAACAGTGTGTTACACAGGGAGCTGTGTGTACTGAACAGTGTGTTACACAGGGAGAGCTGTGTGTACTGAACAGTGTGTTACACAGTGAGCTGGGTGTACTGAACAGTGTGTTACACAGTGAGAGCTGGGTGTACTGAACATGTGTGTTACACAGTGAGCTGTGTGTACTGAACAGTGTGTTACACAGTGAGAGCTGTGTGTACTGAACAGTGTGTTACACAGGGAGCTGTGTGTACTGAACAGTGTGTTACACAGGGAGCTGTGTGTACTGAACAGTGTGTTACACAGGGAGCTGTGTGTACTGAACAGTGTGTTACACAGGGAGCTGTGTGTACTGAACAGTGTGTTACACAGGGAGAGCTGTGTGTACTGAACAGTGTGTTACACAGTGAGCTGTGTGTACTGAACAGTGTGTTACACAGGGAGCTGTGTGTACTGAACAGTGTGTTACACAGGGAGCTGGGTGTACTGAACAGTGTGTTACACAGGGAGCTGTGTGTACTGAACAGTGTGTTACACAGGGAGCTGTGTGTACTGAACAGTGTGTTACACAGGGAGAGCTGTGTGTACTGAACAGTGTGTTACACAGGGAGCTGTGTGTACTGAACAGTGTGTTACACAGGGAGAGCTGTGTGTACTGAACAGTGTGTTACACAGGGAGCTGGGTGTACTGAACAGTGTGTTATACAGGGAGCTGTGTGTACTGAACAGTGTGTTACACAGGGAGAGCTGGGTGTACTGAACAGTGTGTTACACAGGGAGAGCTGTGTGTACTGAACAGTGTGTTACACAGTGAGCTGGGTGTACTGAACAGTGTGTTACACAGGGAGAGCTGTGTGTACTGAACAGTGTGTTACACAGGGAGCTGTGTGTACTGAACAGTGTGTTACACAGGGAGCTGTGTGTACTGAACAGTGTGTTACACAGTGAGCTGGGTGTACTGAACAGTGTGTTACACAGGGAGAGCTGGGTGTACTGAACAGTGTGTTACACAGGGAGAGCTGTGTGTACTGAACAGTGTGTTACACAGGGAGCTGGGTGTACTGAACAGTGTGTTACACAGGGAGAGCTGTGTGTACTGAACAGTGTGTTACACAGGGAGCTGTGTGTACTGAACAGTGTGTTACACAGGGAGCTGTGTGTACTGAACAGTGTGTTACACAGGGAGAGCTGTGTGTACTGAACAGTGTGTTACACAGTGAGCTGTGTGTACTGAACAGTGTGTTACACAGGGAGCTGTGTGTACTGAACAGTGTGTTACACAGGGAGCTGGGTGTACTGAACAGTGTGTTACACAGGGAGCTGGGTGTACTGAACAGTGTGTTACACAGTGAGCTGTGTGTACTGAACAGTGTGTTACACAGTGAGCTGTGTGTACTGAACAGTGTGTTACACAGGGAGAGCTGTGTGTACTGAACAGTGTGTTACACAGGGAGAGCTGTGTGTACTGAACAGTGTGTTACACAGGGAGCTGGGTGTACTGAACAGTGTGTTACACAGGGAGCTGTGTGTACTGAACAGTGTGTTACACAGGGAGTTCTATGTGTACTGAACGGTGTGTTACACAGGGAGATCTGTGCGAACTGAACAGTGTGTTACACAGGGAGATCTGTGCGAACTGAACAGTGTGTTACACAGGGAGTTCTATGTGTATTGAACGGTGTGTTACACAGGGAGATCTGTGTGTACTGAACAGTGTGTTACACAGGGAGATCTGTGTGTACTGAACGGTGTGTTACACAGGGAGATCTGTGTGTACAGGACAGTGTGTTACACAGGGAGATCTGTATGTACTGAACGGTGTGTTACACAGGGAGATCTGTGTGTACTGAACATTGTGTCACACAGGGAGATCTGTGCGAACTGAACAGTGTGTTAAACAGGGAGATCTGTGTGTACAGGACAGTGTGTTACACAGGGAGATCTGTATGTACTGAACGGTGTGTTACACAGAGAGATCTGTGCGAACTGAACGGTGTGTTACACAGGGAGATCTGTGTGTACTGAACGGTGTGTTACACAGGGAGATCTGTGTGTACTGAACAGTGTGTTACACAGGGAGATCTGTATGTACTGAACGGTGTGTTACACAGGGAGATCTGTGCGAACTGAACGGTGTGTTACACAGGGAGATCTGTGTGTACTGAACGGTGTGTTACACAGGGAGATCTCTGTGTACTGAACAGTGCGTTACACAGTGAGAACTGTATGTACTGAACAGTGTGTTACACAGGGAGATCTGTGTGTACTGTACAGTGCGTTACACAGTGAGAACTGTATGTACTAGGACCATGGGCATGATTATCCGACCCCACCGCTGGCGTTTCTTTCATCCCCTTGCCAAAGGTGACCCCTGCGGTAGATCATCCACAGTACAGCCGGTGAGCAACGCCAGAAAACACGCCATGGTGGGCGGGGGAGAAACCGTAGCAACTGTGTTCCACAGGAAACTGTATCACATCTGAATCTTTATGGGATGGTTGTGTTAATGTTATTAATGCTGTTAGCATATATTTTATTTCTCTGGAGCAGCGCTTTTTAAACAGGGGTCCTTGGGACCCAAGATTCTCCAATTTGCCCTGAAAGGTTCTGTGCAAAATTCATACCACTTGAAAGTTGTTCAAAGTTTCTAAGATTCATAGTCTTACGTTTCCTGGCAAATAATCACTGATTGATTCAATAGCACTTTATTTTGTAAGAAGTCTTACGACACCAGGTTAAAGTCCAACAGGTTTGTTTCAAACACGAGCTTTCGGAGCGCAGCTCCTTCCTCGGGTGAATGAAGAAGTATGTTCCAGCAACATATATATAGACAAAGTCAAAGATGCCAGACAATGCTTAGAATGCGAGCATTTGCAGGAAATTAATTTTTTACAGATCCAGAGATAGGGGTAACCCCAGGTTAAAAAGGTGTGAAACTACCCAGAACAGTGACCACGACACCACACAACCCTGCCAGGCAATCTCTGGAAGATGTGCCAGATCATCGACATGGATACCACCATTACACATGAGAACACCACCCACCAGGTATGCGGTACATACTCGTGCGTCTCTGCCAACGCTGTCTACTTCATAAACTGTATGAAAGGATGTCCCGAAGCGTGGTACATTGGCGAGACCATGCAGACGCTGTGACAACGGATGAACGGTCATCGCGCGACAATCACCAGGCAGGAATGTTCCCTTCCAGTCGGGGAACACTTCAGCAGTCAAGGGCATTCAGCCTCTGATCTCCGGGTAAGCGTTATCCAAGGCGGACTTCAGAACGCGCGACAACGCAGAATCGCCGAGCAGAAACTTATAGCCAAGTTCCGCACACATGAGTACAGCCTCAACCGGGACCTGGGATTCATGTCGCATTACATTCATCCCCCACCATCTGGCCTGGGCTTGTGAAATCCTACCAACTGTCCTGGCTTGAGACAATTCACACCTCTTTCGGGGCCTCACGGTAGCATGGTGGTTAGCATCAATGCTTCACAGCTCCAGGGTCCCAGGTTCGATTCCCGGCTGGGTCACTGTCTGTGTGGAGTCTGCACGTCCTCCCCGTGTGTGCGTGGGTTTCCTCCGGGTGCTCCGGTTTCCTCCCACAGTCCAAAGATGTGCGGGTTAGGTGGATTGGCCATGCTAAATTGCCCGTAGTGTAAGGTTAATGGGGGGATTGTTGGGTTACGGGTATACGGGTTACGTGGGTTTAAGTAGGGTGATCATTGCTCGGCACAACATCGAGGGCCGAAGGGCCTGTTCTGTGCTGTACTGTTCTATGTTCTATGTTAACCTGGGGTTACCCATATCTCTGGATCTGTAAAGACTTAATTACCTGCAAATGCTCGCATTCTAAGCATTGTCTTGCATCTTTGAATTTGTCCATATATATGTTTCTGGAACCTACCTCTTCATTCACCCGAGGAAGGAGCAGTGCTCCGAAAGCTCGTGATTTGAAACAAACCTGTTGGACTTTAGCCTGGTGTTGTAAGACTTCTCACCCCAGTCCAACGTCGGCATCTCCACATCATGACTTTATTTTGTATTCAGTTTTGTTTTCTAACCTCTATAGTGGGACAAGAGGAGGGACTGAGGGTTCGGGTTCCATAGAATTTCAAATATATTGTGTGGTGCCTTAATCAAATAAAGGTTGTAAACCACTTGTCTGGAGTGTCGCGAATATTGGTACATGCAGCATTTAATAATTCATGCAGCATTTTTGATACATATTGATTATGTTCTGAGGTAATATGAAATGCATGTTTCTGCATTCTTCCACAGAAAAATGTAGTTGTGGCTTCCAATAAAGTATCGAGCAAGGTGACAGCCGTGTCCTTCTCCGAGGACAGCAGTTATTTTGTCACTGCTGGCAACAGGCACGTCAAGTTCTGGTACCTGGATGCCTCGAAAGCCTCAAAGGTGAGTATATCTGATCAAGATCAGGAACTTCTTGCTCGCTCTCTCCCTCTCCCTGGGTTTCTATTCCTCACTTGCTGTCTATATTTAATCATAGGAGCAAGACAAGACTGTTACACATACAAAGTAGATATGGTTGTTATGTTTTGGGATTGTTGCTTTAACTTAGGGTAAAGTAGAGGACTGAAGGCGATGATGTGGTCTGATCTGATTTGTGCCTGACAATAAGCCTTGGTGGCTTGTTTCTTAAAGGTTAAAGGCGGCAGAGGACCCAAGTTGCTTCACTGGTAACAAGGTAGAAGGTATTCTTCCCTGTAGACAATGGTAAGAGCATCCATACTGACTATGGGTAGACATCCTCATGCCTCACAAAGAGATGTTAGGCTTTATAAATGCTTATACTTTAAACTCTCTATTTATTCCAAAGATAGGATGAAGTTGGGGGTTTAGAAGATAGTGAATCAATTTTTCTACCTAGACACAAGGTTCATGTGATTCATATTGCCATGGAGTTGGACTTTGAAAGGGGAACACTGTAGAAAGCCATTGTGGTATTTGCTTTCACAGACAGGTCAGTCTACAAGAATTTTAGAGAGATCGAGCAGAGAGAGAGAGCAGAGAGAGAGAGAGAGAGAGCAGAGAGATAGAGGCAGCCAGTATCTGCTGTCCACCATTCAAAATGCAATTGGGAGCCCACGATCAAATAGCACCCCCTGCACCCCCCAACCACACTCCCTGCATCCCCAACCCCACCCCCTGCAACCCAACCCCACCCCCTGCACCCCAACCCCACCCCAGCACCCCCAACCCCACCCCCTGCACCCCCAAACCCATCCCCTGCACCCCCAACCGACCCCCTGCACCCCCAACCCCTGCATCCCCTAACCCCTCCCCCTGTACCACAACCCCTCGCCTGCACCGCCAACCCCTCCCCTTCACCCCCAAAATCTCCCCCTACACCCTCCCCCTCTCCCCAGCTCCTCCCCCTCTACCATCTCCTCCCCCGCACCCCCCACACCTCCCCCGCACACCCCCAACCGCTTCCCTGTACACCCCCGCCCCTGCACAACCCCAGCCCTCCCCTGCACCCCCCTGCCCCTTCACAACCCCTCCCCTCCCCTCATCTCCACACACCCCCGCACTTCCCCCTTCCCCCAACAGCTGCCCCTCCCCAACCCCTTCACATTCCCCACCTACCCCCTCGCCATTACTCACCTGTGGCCTGGGATCCAGCGACAAACCCGGGTCTCGGGAGGCTGTCATACCCAGTGATACTGCTGTTCAATGGAGCTGCTGTCCTCTGATTGGCCAGCAGGCGGGACTTCTGTCCCAGGGGTCCTTGATCCTGGAAGGACTAGCACTGTCTAGTTTTCTGCTGGAGTGTCATTTCTTTTGGCAACCTTCCTAAGAGGGATGTTACAGTGCTCCCGTTGGCTCTCCAGCCAGTGGGCAGTGCCCCATTACCTTCTCTAAATAATGCCAAACTGGCCGCTTCCTTCCAATGTGAATACTTGCCAATTCTCACTGCCCTATTTTCGATTGCCGAACCAATCTTCCAACTATTTACCTTCAATTCCATGAGTTTTAATTTGAGCTAAAAGTCTCTCATATGGAACTTTATCAATGCCTTCTGGCTGTCCATAGACTACATCAATAGTCTATTTTTTCTGAGGCTTTGTGTGTCTCTCATTCACAGTGTGTTTATTGGTCTCTCTCCATGGGCCCAGTTTTCACTGTGTACAAGTGGGTGGATTTTGATTGTGTTAAAACCGGGCCCCAGTTTCTCTCTCATCTCCTCTCACTGTTCCTCTCTCTCCCGGTCTGCCCTGTTCACCTCTTCCTTTCACAGCCGCCTGCGGGTTCCCTGTTGACGGAGGTTTTCCCTGCCTGTCTTTCAGGTCAATGCCACGGTGCCTCTGCTGGGCCGTTCGGGCCTGCTGGGCGAGCTGCGTAACAACTTCTTCAGCGACGTGGCGTGCGGGCGGAGCAAGAAGGCCGACAGCACATTCTGCATCACTACCTCCGGCCTCCTGTGCGAGTTCAATGAGAAGAGGCTCCTGGATAAGTGGGTCGAGCTGAGGGTAAGTGCCATTGGGAACTGCGAAGGCCGAGCAATAAGGGCCCATGAGACTCACTGATGTGTGCAGTCTGCCACCCCGCTGTTCTCCAATTCTGACATTGTGATCCCATCGCACTCGATTAAGCTGCTCCCCTGTCTCTGCTCCAGCCCTTCATCTGCTGATTTCTGTTAACATCCAATTTAACAATAGTCTCTCAGCGTCAACCATGGCTCAGTGGGTAACAGTCTCACCTCAGAGCTCGAGTTGTGGGCTCTTGAACACAGAACGACATTCCAGTGCAGTACTGAGGGAACGTTGGACTGTTCATGAAATGAAAAATGAAAATCGCTTATTGTCACGAGTAGGCTTCAATGAAATTACTGTGAAAAGCCCCTAGTCGCCACATTCCGGCGCCTGTTCGGGGAGGCTGTTACGGGAATCGAAACGTGCTGCTGGCCTGCCTTCAAAGCCAGCGATTTAGCCCAGTGTGCTAAATGCGCTGTCTCCTTGATGAAGTGTTAAATGTGGTTCCATCTGCCCTCTCAGTTAGATGGAATAGGCCTCGCGGTGTTAATTCAAAGAAGTTCAAGGCGGTTTTTGCCAGTTCCTTGCTCATTATTTAACCTGCAACCAAAATCCATAAAATCCACCCTGATTATATGGTCATGATCTCATTACAGTTTTTGGGATCTTGCTGTGCACACATTGGCTGCTGTGTTTCCTACATTACAACAATGACTGCACTCCAGTTGCAAAACGCTCTCGGACATCAGTTGCTCATGAAAGACTCTATTGAAATAAAAGTTAATTCTTCCTTGCACCTTTTCTTTATAGTATAAATAGTTAATGTTAAAAACATAAATAAACAGTAGACATTCATCAGTGCTGTAACATCAAATGGAACAGGGTATGTGGAGAGATAGCTCTCTGTAAAGCCTTGTGCTAAACATGTACTGTAAATAGTTTGTATAAAATTCAATAAAAGGTAACGTTTACCAATAGCCGAGCCTCCAGCAGCACCTGTAAATCCTAAAGCTCAGCTAAGCCCCACACCAATGATGGCAGAAACCTCTGGTGTCACCCCTACACTTCCCTTCAGTGTGTCGTCCTGTAAATTGTGGGTTTGGGCTAGACATTGGGAAATGTTATGGATGTTTTCCCAATTTATTGTTGTCCTCCAGGTCTGGGCGGGGGGGGGGGGGGGGCAGGTCCCCCTCCCTCCCCCCTCCCTCCCTCCCTCCCTCCCTTCCTCCCTCCCTCCCTCCCTTCCTTCCTCCCTCCCTCCCTCTCTCCCTCCCTCCTTATTTTTAACCCATGTAAACAAGATTTCCCCTGAAATAATGGGATGTGATCAGGAGAACCTCCCAGGACATTCCCAGCGAGACAGCGCTGTTCCCTGAATGGCTGTGACTGTTCAGCTGGCGTTTCCAATGAATGGGTGAGATGCCCCACCTGGTGGCTTTAGCCAGTGGAAGCACATCCCAGGGTAACCAGGAGCCTCCGTGTTTAGCTTCCAGTTCAGGAAGGAGTGGGGTAGAGAGAGTACAGTCACTGGGCCAGCGTTGCTCCTGGGGAGAGATCAACCAACCAACTGAGGATTCACCCTCCTGATCAGCAGCTGGTTGGTCACAGAGGTGTAGAGGACGGACAAACTGAAAAGTAGGCTGGAGGAGGTGGTGCCTCCTGTGGTCAAATAGCCAACTGGCGTTCTGTGCACAGGCTTAAACACATGGACAGGTGAGGTACGGAGAATTGTCACCACCTGTGGCATCATAACAGGATAGGGGAGAAGACGGCAGCCTGACCTAGCGATAAGAAATTACGTATTGGGGTCATTGACAGTGGTGGACGGCCTGAGCAGCTCCCCAGAACCAAAGCATGGGACGTCCTCTCACCAAAGATTCGTGATGAGGGACATTTCCCCACCCAAGAGACTATTCTTCATTACAGGGAGAATTTTACATTGGTGCGGGAGTTTCCCTGCCCCCACCCCCCCCCATTGTAAATTCTTCACCCCTTCTCCATGAGGTTGCCCCGCAGCCGTTCAAGCTTGGCAGCGTAATAATTGGCTTGGGTCTCCATTTGGGGAGGGAGTTCCGCCTCTGAGAATTGCTGACCAATGAAATGACCGGCAACTCTCTGTGCCCCACCAGTGCCACTGGGCGCAGTGGCCCCTGCCGGTACTACACCCAATTCCCCATGGAGTTCTTAACTGGAGCCAGATGGGGTGGCCGGGGGTTGGGGTGGGACAGGCAAGGAGGGCTTGTGCAGTGGGATGCTGGAGTGGACAGGTAGGGTGGGAGGGGAAACATGGGGGTGCGGAGGGGTTTGGTGAGGAGAAAAAAGACTGTAGGAAATTGGGAGGGCGGGGGGGGGGGGAGGTTGGTGGTGTGTATGAGTTGCTTGATCAGCCCAAGGGGCCTGTAAAGGAAATACCTCTCACACTTGCCTGGTGAAAGCGGCTAGGCTTCCCAGCCCACCTTCTGTCCTATTTAAGACTCTGCAACTCAGAGATCGCCTGATCTCCACGTAGGTTGTGATCTGGACGGGGGGGTGGGGGGGTTATTTCCCCTCCCAACCCTGGGAGACCGACTGCAGCCCCACTGAGGGGAGGCACCCAGGCTCCTTACACTCTGTCCTTTTGCACATAGTCCCCTGGAGGCCCGTGCTTGGATTTTATAGGATAATGAGCAGTCCCGCAGGCTGAATGGCCTTTGTTATCTCCATCCGGCTGATGAAGTCATTTTTGAAGAGTTATCACTGTTGTATGCCTGAAACGGCAACTCACTCACAGCAAGACCCCACTAACAGTAATGAAATAACTGACCGAAAAATCTGCTTTTGTAACGCTAGGCAAATGATAACCATCGGTCAGGACCATGCGCACCATGTGTTAAGTAAAAAGGAAAAAATATGTTCCCGTCAGGTTGTGCGTGCATTATCTGCTTTGTGTTGTTTACTGCATGTAAATTGGGAATGTACTAACAGAGGAGCTAGCATTTAACTGTGGAAAGAGCTATGTTGGTGAAGCTGCCGTCCATTATTCTGCCTACGAGAGACATATGTGAGAACATGTAGCTCCCGTGCCATGTGTCTGCCAGCGTGTGCCTTCCTGTTGATCCGCACTGGAAATGTAGCCAAGTGGAAGGATAGAGATGTGACGTGTGCGTGTAGGTGTGTGTGAAGTTCTGTCAGCTTAGTGTGCTGTTCTTTATTGTATCTCTAACACTTGATTCCCTCTCCTCTCCTCGCTGCTCTTCTCCCCTGTTGACTTTGAAAAGAATGCAGACAGTACAACAGTAAGTGGACAATGTCAGTGTCAGCATCCTCCATAACCCATTCAACTCATCCCTTGTGTGTCTGTATCTCTGTGACTATAACCATCTGTCACACCCGCATGAGGGTCAAAGGAGTCAGTTGGCTTGTTCCTCTTGCAATTTGCTTTCTTGGTGTTCTGTGTGCCTGCTGCTCCTGAGGATGAGCAATCTTTCTGCACCATCTCCATGCATCCATCGGCCCTCTGCTGACTGGCCTACGTTGGGTCCTGGCTTGGTCATGCTTCGATTTTAAAACCCTCATCTTTGTTTTTCGAATCCCTCCCATGGCCTCACCCCTCCCTATCTCTGTAATCTGATCCTGCTCTCCAACCTTCCGAGGTCGCTGCATTTCTTCAACTCTGACCTCTTGGCCACCCGCACATCCTTCGCTCCACCATTGGTGTCCATTGTCAACTTCAGCTGCCTGGGCCCGAAGCTCTGGGATGCACTTCCCAAAACCTCTCCGCTTCTCTCCCCTCCTCCATGACATTCCTTCAAACATATCTCTTCGACCAAGCTTTTAGTCACCTGCGCTGAGACGCTCAGGGAGAAATTAGGAGTATTTTAGTTCCACGGCGAGTTGTTATGATCCCGAAAGCACTGTCTGAAAGTGATTGGTAACTTTTGGAAAATAATTGAATATATACTTCCTTTCTTTCCGTCCTCTTTTGGCCTTTCTCATGTCAGACGAGTTTGCTGGAATGCTAGTTGATCACTCTTTCATGTTAACCATCATTTTGTTTTTTTAGGTTGTTTTGCAGCCAGCTGTCCCTCCTGCCAGCAACCCTCCCTGTTTATCCGGTCTTGGCACTGGCAGTGATACCCGCTGGCTTTGCCTTCACCACCGGCTGGGGGGTTTGGCTATGTACTGGAACATGCTGCATGGGGGGGGGGGGGGGGGGGGGGGGGGGGGCGTGGTACCCATGGGTCAGCGTCTGCCCAGAGTGTGCCTTATTTAAATGTCTGATTTTTGACGAGGGATAATATTTACTGGACAAAAAAATGACTTTACAAGGCTACCTTGTGCAGTTACCTGGACTGGGAAGGACAGGAGGAGATGGTGAGGAGGGGAAAGTACTTTGTTGTGTGTTAATGGTTCATACAGAAAGGACAAAAATCACTTTTTGATGAAAACAGGTTTTGATGAGTGACTGCTGTAAGGGAGGGGCTGCTTCCTCCCTGCAATAAAGGAGACTCAATTATCAACTGCAGCAACATTGTCCTGACAGATTTACAATGTTAAAGTTTATTTGGACAAACAAAAAACTCATCAGGTTTTTTGTTTTTGACAGGCCTACCTTCTCACCAGATCCTCAATTCGTCCTTTCTACCAGGCCAAAGGTCATTGTTTATTAAACCATTGATGCAGCCGTCACCTAGCAGCACATTTCTCAATTCTATTTCCCCCCCCCCACCCCACCGGGGTCGTAACTTCTATTTTATCATTATCATCTGTATCTCTCCCATCCTATCTAAAATCCTGCAGTAACCAAACAATTTTCTCAAATCCCTTGTTAATCGTGATTCCATTCATTTGAATCACCTCAGTCATCTTTTCTCAAGAAAACAAACCTTAGTCACCCAATATCCTTGTGGCGCTAACAATTGCACACAAAGACTCAAATCGGTACAAGAGAGGCTTTATTACAGTGAGATGCTATTCCTTCGGCTGCAGCTGTAGAATGGCATCTCAGGGAAACTTATGAATATTTATACTGCTCCCTGTGGGCGGAGCTAGCCGGCAGGGGCTTACCGGAAAACCTGTAATACAGGTACTGCTGTACATCCCCTAATAGAGGCACACACATATATACACAGTGGTAGATCACCACATTCACCCCCTGTAAAAAATGAGTCCGGCGGGGGTGACGTGAAACTATAATACATAAGCAGTGATTTATTTACAGAGGGGAGGAAAAAAAAAGAACCAAGTGTCCATCGGGCAACCCGGTGCCCGTCATAGGTTGAGTCGGACCGGCTGTCGGACGTCCATTGTGAGCGACGCAGCAGTGGTGACGACGTCTGCACAGGCGGTGTCGGCGTCGACGGTGTCAGTGCTGGCGGTGTTGGTGCTGACCAGTGGCTGGATGACTCCGTGAGCGAGCTGAAATCTTCCATGTCCTCTAGTGTGGGCAGGGGAATGAGGGATGGACCTGGTGGGGCTGAAGTTGGGGGCGCCGGGGGAAGGGAGGGTGGCGCGTGGGTAGGGAGGTGTGTGGGCATGTGATCGGCACCCGAGGGAGCCAGGTCCCTGAGCGAGACTGTATCCTGGCGGCCGTCGGGGAACTCCACGTAGGCATATTGGGGGTTCGCGTGGAGCAAGCGTACCTTGTCCACCAGAGGGTCTGCCTTGTGGAGCCTGACATGCCAACCAAGTAGGTCCGGCCCTGGAGCTGCGAGCCATGTCGGGAGCGACACCCCGGATGTAGACTTCCGAGGGAACGTAAAAACACGTTCATGGGGTGTGTTGTTAGTTGCGGTGCACAGCAGTGACCGAATGGAATGGAGCGCGTCAGCGAGGACCTGCTGCCAGCGAGTGGCTGGGAGGTTCCTGGACCATAGGGCCAGCTGGACGGCCCTCCATACCGTCCCGTTCTCCCTCTCTACCTGCCCGTTTCCCCGGGGGTTGTAGCTGGTCGTCCTGCTGGAGGCGATACCCCTGCTGAGCAGGAACTGACGCTCATGAATGAGGATCCCCTGTCACTGTGGATATAGTCGGGGAAACCGAACAGAGCAAATATGGAATCAAGGGCCTTGATGACGGTGGCAGACGTCATATCTGGGCATGGGATGGCGAAGGGGAACCTAGAGAATTCATCGACCACACTAAGGATGTAGGTGTTGCGGTCGGTGGAGGGGAGGGGCCCTTTGAAATCCACACTGAGGCGTTCAAAGGGACGGGACGCTTTCACCAGGCGCGCGCGGTCTGGCCGGTAGAAGTGCAGCTTGTACTCCGCACAGACTTGGCAGTCTCTGGTGACTGTCCGTACTTCCTCGACGGAGTAGGGCAGATTGCGGGCTTTGACCAGATGGTACAACCGAGTGACCCCCGGATTGCAAAGGCTCTTGTGCAAGGCACGGAGCTGGTTCACTTGTGCGATGGCACATGTACCTCGGGGGAGGGCGTCTGGGGGCTCGTTGAGCTTGCCGGGGCGATGCAAGATCTCGTAATTATAGGTGGAGAGCTCGATTCTCCACCGCAAGATTTTGTCATTTTTGATCTTGCCCCGCTGCGTGTTGTTAAACATGAAGGCTACCGACCGTTGGTCAGTGAGGAGAGTGAATCTCCTGCCGGCCAGGTAATGCCTCCAGTGCTGCACAGCTTCAACGATTGCCTGGGCCTCCTTTTCAACAGAGGAATGTTGAATTTCGGAGGCATGGAGGGTGCGGGAAAAGAATGCCACAGGTCTGCCTGCCTGGTTTAGAGTGGCGGCAAGGGCGACATCTGAAGCGTCGCTCTCTACTTGGAAGGGCAGTGTCTACTGCGTGCATCCCGGACTTGGCTATGTCTGAGCGATTACGGGCGAAGGCCTGTTGTGCCTCGGCCGTGAGGGAAAATTGTGTGGACTGGATCAGTGGGCGGGCCTTGTCCGCGTATTGTGGGACCCACTGGGCGTAGTAAGAAAAGAACCCGAGGCATCGTTTGAGAGCCTTGGGGCAGTGGGGGAGGGAAAGCTCCATGACGGGGCGCATGCGGTTAGGATCGGGCCCCAGCAGTCTGATGTAGCCGAGGATGGCTAAGCGGTCTGTTCTGAACACGCACTTCTCTTTGTTATAAGTGAGGTTGAGGAGAGATGCGGTGTGGAGAAATTTGGCAACGCTGGCGTCATGGTCCTGCTGGTCGTGGCCGCAGATGGTGACATTGTCTAAGTACGGAAACGTGGCCCGCAGTCCGTACCGGTCAACCATTTGGTCCATTTCTCGCTGAAATACCGAGACCCCGTTAGTGACGCCGAAGGGAACCCTAAGAAATTGATACAGTCGGCCGTCCGCCTCGAAGGCAGTGTAGGGACGGTCAGACTTACGGATGGGGAGCTGGTGGTAGGCGGATTTCAGGTCAATTGTTGAGAAGACCCGGTACTGTGCAATCTGATTGACCATATCAGATATGCGAGGGAGGGGGTACGCGTCGAGCTGCGTGTACCGGTTGATGGTCTGGCTGTAGTCCACGACCATCCTGTGTTTCTCCCCAGTTTTAACCACCACCACTTGGGCTCTCCAGGGACTGTTGCTGGCCTCGATAATACCCTCCCTAAGCAGCCGCTGGACTTTGGAGCTGATGAAGGTCTTGTCCTGGGTGCTGTACCGTCTGCTCCTGGTGGCGACGGGTTTGCAATCTGCAGATTGGCAAAGAGGGAGGGAGGGTCAACCTTGAGGGTCGTGAGGCCGCAAACGGTGAGAGGAGGTAGGGGTCCGCCGAATTTGAGGGTGAGGCTTTGGAGGTTACATTGGAAGTCCAGGCCCAGTAAAAGTGTCACACAGGGGTTGGGGAGAACGTACAGGCGGAAACGGCTGAATTCCACGCCTTGTATGGTGAGTTTGACCAGACAGAAGCCCCGGATCGAGACGGAGTGGGATCCGGAGGCCAGGGAGATCCGCTGGTTGGCGGGATGGACCGCGAGGGAGCAGCGCCTTACCGTGTCCGGATGGATGAAACTGTCCGTGCTCCCGGAGTCGATGAGGCAGGAGGTCGCATGGCCGTTGATGAGCACCGTCGTTGAAGCAGTAGCCAGGTTGCGAGGACGGGATTGGCCGAGCGTCATGGAGGCGAGTAGCGGGCGATCGACCGAAGCGGCAGCGACCCGGGTCCCGTGGTCCAGTTCCGAGGGCAGGACAAAATGGCGGCATCTGGAGTACCTACGGGGAAGAAGGTGGCGGCCCCCATGCAACGCACGTTGCGGGGGTGGGGCAAGATGGCGGTGACCATGGAGCACACGTTGTGGGGGCGGGGTAAGATGGCGGCGACCATGGAACGCACATGGAGTCGGAAGATGAAGATGGCGGCGCCCATGGTGCGCACATGGCGGGGGCGGCGAAAGATGGCGGCGCCCACTGGTCGAACGTGGCCCCGGGAGCAGCGGACGGCAGGACCCATTGGGCAATCGGCTGAGGTGAGGGGAGAGTTCGGGCGCGAGAGCGGCAACTGCGCGGGACTGGCACACCGCTGCAAAGTGGCCTTTCTTGCCACAGGATTTGCAGGTGCAGTGCTGGCGGGGGTGCTTTTGCTGACCACAGAACTAGCAGCGGGGCCCCCCAGGGTGCACGGTGCGGCGAGTAGCGCAGGGATGCTGCACGGGAGCGGCCCCAGTCGGGGGGGTCGGTTGCGGGGTCCACGAGGGGTAGGATGGGTGGGTCGCGCGGCGGGCGGGGTAGGATTGTACATTACGGGAAGCGGCCGTCATTGAGAGCGCTAAAGTTTTTGTTGCCGCAAGGTCGAGAGCGGTCCCTTCCAGCAGTCGTTGCCGGATGGGGTCCGATGCAATACCCGTCACAAAGGCATCCCGCATGAGGAGATTCAAATGTTCCGTGGCCGAGACAGCCTGGCAGTCGCAGTCCCGTACTAGAGGGATAAGGGCCCGCCAGAAGTCCTCAATCGACTCACCCGGTTGCTGAACGTGAGTGGAGAGTACATGTCTCGCAAACAGAGTGTTCGTCAACTGGGCGTAATTCTCTTTGAGAAGTTCCATGGCCCGGGCGTAGGTAGGCGCGTCCTGAATCAGCAGGAACATGCTGGAGCTCAACCTTGAGTATAGGAGTTGTACCTTCTGAGCCTCCGATGGTGCAGGGTCCGCTGAGGAGATGTAGGCCTCGAAAACAGCCAGCCAGTGGTTAAAGTCTTTCCTGGCGTGCGGCGACTGTGGATCCAGCTGCAGGCGATCGGGCTTAATTCTGATGTCCATGATGTTGGAAAATCTCACTGTAATAAATTGTGGTGCTAACAATTGCACACAAAGAATCAAATCGGTACAAGAGAGGCTTTATTACAGTGAGATGCTATTCCTTCAGCTGCAGCTGTAGAATGGCATCTCAGGGAAACTTATGAATATTTATACTGCTCCCTGTGGGCGGAGCTAGCCGGCAGGGGCTTACCGGAAAACCTGTAATACAGGTACTGTCGTACATTCCCTAATGCAAGCACACACATATATATACTGGTAGATCACCACAATCCTAAATTCCTGATATCCACAATTGGATTGTACTGGCCTTCTCCGCAGCCCTTCAAGAGCACTTGCAACATCAGATAATCACTGACCCCATCTACATAAAAATAAATCAGACACATAAATATTATAAGTTCACTCAAGTCCAATCAAAATAGTGTTTTTACTTCCTAATTCTGTGATCTTAATGAGTGTGCGCTTGTTGTGTGTGTATGGATGTGTTTGTGTGTGCCTGTGCATGGCTGTGTTTTTGTGTGTGTGTATGTATGTGTGCCTCTGTGTTGTGTGCATATGTATGTGTGTGCCTCTGTGTGTTGTGTGTGTATGTATGTGTGCCTCTGTGTGTATGTGTGTGCATGTATGTGTGTGTGTGTGTATGTATGTGTGCCTATGTGTGTGTTGTGTGCATATGTATGTGTGTGCCTCTGTGTGTTGTGTGTGTATGTATGTGTGCCTCTGTGTGTGTGTGTGTATGTATGTGTGCCTCTGTGTGTTGTGTGTGTATGTATGTGTGTGCCTCTGTGTGTTGTGTGTGTATGTATGTGTGCCTCTGTCTGTGTGTATGTGTGTGCATGTATGTGTTGCGTGTGTGTATGTATGTGTGCCTCTGTGTGTGTTGTGTGCATATGTATGTGTGTGCCTCTGTGTGTTGTGTGCATATGTATGTGTGTGCCTCTGTGTGTTGTCATGTTGTGGAGATGCCGGTGTTGGACTGGGGTGAGCACCTGAGGAAGGAGCAGTGCTCCGAAAGCTAGTGTTTGAAACAAACCTGTTGGACTTTAACCTAGCATTGTAAGACTTCTTTCTGTGTGTTGTGTGTGTGTGCTTGTGTGTGTACATGTGTGTTATGTATGTGTGTGCCTCTGTTTGTGTGTGTGTGTGTGTTGCTGCTTGGACCCAAACCTCTGGCAGGAATAAAAAAAAATTTTTTAATACAGTACCAATTTGTTTGAATTTTATTTTGTGGAAAAAGTCCGCAGTTTTAATGGTTTTCTTTAATCTTAAGAAGAAACTGTACTGAATGTAATGTATTTATAACGATGATCCTTTCCCCTGCACACAGACCACAACGGCCAGTTGCTTGTCGGTCAATGAGGATTTTATCTTCTGCGGTTGTGCTGATGGGGCAGTGCGGCTTTTTAACCCTGCTAACCTCCATTTCATCGCAACAATGCCCAAGCCACATGACCTGGGCATGGATATCGCAGTTGCCACGGAGCCAAGGTGAGATTTGGGTTGGCTTTGTGCTTTATGGAGGTGAAGGAAGGTTGGGAAATTATCCCACTGCTGGAATATTCTGGGAAGATATTCGGTCTGCAGTGACCACCGAAATCTGAGTTGAGAAATGGTTCACAGAGTGTTAAATTCGCCGAATGTGAGTGACTGTAAATGTGGGTCCACTTCGGCTGACGGTCCAAAGCAGAGGCTACACCTCTGCAGGAGCAACAGCAGCTGCCTTCTCCTCAGTTGCATACCCCTTCGTCGGGGCAGCGGGACAGACACTCAGATCCAGCTGGGTGGAAGTGAGAGCCCCGACACAGGGCCTAAGCACAGAGGATCAGCTCTCTCGACAGGCGTGAGCCCCAGTGCCTCAGGAGGATGAGCCTCTCACTGTAGGCCACGGCTGACACCTGCAGCCTCCTGGAACAAGACCTCCTTCCCATGGGAGCAAGTGGGAATGCATTGTCAATGGCTGACAAGGCTTGTCACTGGAGGGTCATTATCACTTTACTGTTTGCTGTACACAAATAGGTTGTCACATTCCCTACACGACAACAGTGACCACTCTTTGGAAAGCACTTTGGATGTGAAAGGCACGATAGAAAGCTTCTCACAGTCCCTTTAAGCGGAGGCCGAAGTGGTGCTTCAGGGTGAGTGAGAGTGGGAGTGTGCCATTCATTGTAGAGCGGGGTGCTTGTCCAAGGGAAATGCGGTCTTCTGTCCCTCACTAACTCTCTCCAGAAGCTATGTTACTGAACCAGGGAGGAGAACAAAACACACACAGATCAAGCGATGAATCCTTTGCTTGTTCAAGCATGGCTGTTGTCAGCATGTGATGTGAAAGTGGGCTTGATGGCATTTCGCTCTATTCAAAAATGCCACCGATGTATGAGAGGCTTGTCCTTCAACACAAATCAAGAGTCAGTGCCACTAAATGCTGAAGTAGTCTTATTAAAGGAGCAATGCATGCTTTTTGTTTTGTCTCATCTAACGTTGACGCTCATTCTTAGTTAAAGGGATCCAGCAGTCTTCACTCCCTCACCCAAGGGCCCATTCTTTGGGCCTGTGCCTCTTCACTCCCTCACCCAAGGGCCCATTCTTTGGGCCTGTGCCTCTTCACTCCCTCACCCAAGGGCCCATTCTTTGGGCCTGTGCCTCTTCACTCCCTCACCCAAGGGCCCATTCTTTGGGCTGGGCCTGCGCTTCTTGAACCTCTCCACCAAAAGGAATTTCCTCATGTCACGGGTCTGGGTCTGCTGTGGACTGTTTGATGGGGATTGATTGTTATAATGAGTCAACAACTCCTCTCTCACTTTATTCTGTCACTACTGAGATGGTAAAAGACATTATGGATTGGACCCGTTTCCTTTTGTCAGCTAGAAATTTCTACATTCGTGTGTTCTTTAAGTCTGGGCCTAAAAAGTGCACATTTACTGAGACGGAGTATCTCTGCTGAACCAGATAATGCTCCTTCCTGTTTGTTTTTAATATTTATTCTTCGGTTATGGGCCTCACTGGCAAGGACAACATTTAGTGCTCCTCCCCTATGAGAAGGTGGTGCCTTCATGAACCTCTGCAGTCCATGTGGAGAAGGTAATTCCCCAGTGCTTTTTGTCAGGCAACTCCAGCATTTTGACCCAACAGCTACGAACGAACAACGATATATGCCCAAGTCATGGTGTGATTTGGAGGGGACCTTAGCGCTGATGGTGTTCCATTCAGCTGCATCCCTTGTCCTTCTAGCTGGTGGAGGTAAGAGGTTTGATATCATCCTCTTCGCACCAGGAATCATCAGAGAGTGACCAGGTGTAACTTCATTTCCTGATCTGAAATGGGAATGGAGGGAACAGGCCTACCTGCACACCAGCGATGCAGAAAGCCACTGAACTTGATTTAAACCCCTATTGTCAGAAACCAATTGAAACTTTCCATTCGCCATGCCCCTCGCTCCTCCTACCTTCATCCTGTGGGTCACTGGGGACTTGGCCAGTTGCCAGGCGATCGCCTCACAATAATAGTCCGGAGAGCCAGTTCACCAGGTAGGATTTGAGCCACTGTCTCCCTTCCCCCCTCGTCTGTAGCTAAGGCCGCAGGTCAATCAATGGAGGTGCTTCACCTCCAGGTTGGGGACCAATTGCTGAGTCACTTCTTTTCATTTAAAAAGTTGGGAGAAATGCTGCCTCAAACTTGAGATTCCCACTCTCCCGCTTATCTGAAATGGCAGGCTGCAGTTCCTTCGAGACTGAAGGACCTCCAGTCCTGTGAATCTATCGTCTGACCACTAATTGACCGACTGGGAGAAAATCATTTCCAGGTGACTGTTCCTCACACAGTGCAAGGTTCTGACCCCCACTTTACCCTGGTGTTGGGATCCTGAAATCCATAGGAGAATTGCTGCCCCCTGAAGCTAACTATAGCCCCTTGCCACCACACTTCCACCCAATAGCTGCCGCTGGTTGAGATCAGTTGACACAGGCCAGGGGTCAGGCCTGGAGGTTTCCTCATCTGTATGATGTTATGAATTACTTTGCTAAGCAGAAGCCACACATACTGCAGTCAGACAGACTTCTGCTCCCTGCTGGATCAAACGGTAGTTTGATGGAGACAATTGTGGCACGCGAGGTTTGACTTTCAACTGTCTGAATTCTGCCTCGTTGAAGCAAAAAGCTTAAATTCGGGTGTTTAATCAAGTTCAAAAGAGGCTGCAGAGATACCTTCAAAATGAGAGGTTGCAGTTCACTTAGCAACACTTCGCTACTGTTTCATTGCTCTTTTAGAATATTGTTTTGTGGTTTACTAACATTACTTTATTTCTTTTCCAGCCGCCTATTCTCAAACAGAGCAGATGCCAAGTACCCAGACACCATTGCACTGACCTATGACCCCACAAACCGCTGGCTATCATGTGTGTACAATGACCACAGCCTGTACGTGTGGGATGTAAGGGACTTCAGGAAGGTCGGGAAAGTGTACTCTGCTCTCTACCATGCATCTTGTGTTTGGAGTGTCGAGGTAAGGCTGTGGGTTAATTCACTGTGGAAAGTCATTTAATAAAGAAATTAAACAAGACAGCTTCTTCCTTAAAGCATCTTGGAGGCTGGTTTGCACCTATGGTTCCTCACATATATTCTCTCACCCATAGTTCCTACATTATAACAACCTCTGCATTTCAAAAGTACTTTATTGACTGTAAAATGCTTTGGGACATCCTGAGGTTGGATAAGGTGCGACTGCTAGTCATCCCTCCCTTCCTCTCAACCCCAGCCTTTTTCCTTTCCTCTCTCTCTTCTCCCTTCACCTCCTCCTCTCACCTCTTATTTTCTTCCTATCTCTGTTTCTTTCCTTCCCACTTCCAATATTTTCTGACAGAGTTACATTATCCTGCTATACTTGGCCCACTCACTTCAGATGGTCTGCGTTTGGGAAAGCTCTGAATAGTGTCACTACACAACAGTATTAAGTGTGGCTGATGGTGCAAAACAGGCAATATTTATAATAGTTACCCAGAGTATGTCATGCCTGACTTTTCCTGTTTGTTGAAGTGTGACGATTGGAAGATGTCAGGAACATTGGATTATGAATGCAGTTTAAGGGTTAAACGCCTAGAGTTTGAATGTGTTTGTTTAAAAGGGATTTTGGTTTACTTCCAGGAAAAAGCAGGTGAAATTGACAAGGAATGTGTTTATCAGTCTGGGCTAATGCACTGTGGTTTGCCTGGGGAAGTCCCTGGAGAGTTCATTTGCTTTTGCAGCCTGCGGAGAGAAATTGTTTTTTTTAGTTTGGGGAGATGAGGGTGGAGCCAAGGAATGCAGGGAGACATTTTGAGAAGCTGTGGAGAGAGAGAGACAGAGGTTTGGAGACCGCCTTTTCGGAAGTGAAGTCTGATCTGGAAACCTTTGTGTTTCAGATCACAAGTAAAGGCAGTTTTCTTTCTCAGCAGGAGAGTTTAAGAAAGAGGAGTGGTAGTATATTTTAAAGCAGAGCATTCTTGTCTGAAGACAAGAAAGAGGCTGAAACAACCGAGTTGAAGCAGCGAATTGAAGATATTCAGCCAGAGTCTGAAGGGGTTCTAACAAGAGCCAGAATTTGTTCTGTACCCCAAGTATTCCTCTGTGCCCTGCTGATGTTTAAGCTGGATTGAGAGCTGTGTGTTTCTTTTCTTGTTGTTTAGTGGGAAATTGTATAATTGTATTAAGAAGTAATTGTAAGCTGTTTTTTTTAGGTGTTAAAAGTTTAATATTGTATTCATAATAAAGTTTTGTTTTAGAAATACCAAAGCTCAATTTTTTTCATGCTATCACTCCTGGAGTGAATCATTCTTTCCGCGCAGTCTTAAAATAAATTAAAATATTGGTGTTTTGGTCCAGTATCCTAGCTACTGTTGGGGTCTGGTCTGGGATCATAATAGAAGTCAATTGGAGAGACGTGGCAGACCCAATATTGTCCATTTGATGCCAATATCCAATGTTAAGACTGCCTCCAACTTTTGCCTGGAGCCACAAGACTAGTGGATGTCTTGATGGACCATATATTTCTGAGACACTGCCAGGGAATGAGCCTAGATTTGTGACCTGCCACACACCGAGAAACTACTTTCCGTAATGCTCCAACAGGCGCAGTTGTTAAGTGGAATCAAAGCATTTCCCCTCAACAGGAAAACAAACAGGGAGATAACAGAACCACAATTTTTTAAGCAACTTGACTTTGATGCAATATGTAACTTGCTGCGTGGAAACTGGAATAACGCGCCCTCACTAGAGTCTGAAATACTTCTCCTGAATAGAAATGGGATAACTATTCCCCAGTAGAATTTGGACAATCCTGACTCATAATACGAATCCTGAAGCTTGTTTTTGTTGGGACCGTGAGCACTGAAGCTGTTTCCAGGTGAGAATTGAAAAGAAGGCCCCGAAACATTGCCAATAGGGCGGCACGGTGGCACAATGGTGAGCACTGCTGCCTCACAGCGCCAGGGACCCGGGTTCAATTCCGGCCTCGGGTGACTGTGTGGAGTTTGCACCTTTTCCCTGTGTCTGCGTAGGTTTCCTCCGGGTGCTCTGGTTTCCTCCCACAGTCCAAAGATGTGCGGGTTCGATGGTTTGGCCATGCTAAATTGCTCCTTGGTATCCAAAGCTGTGCAGGTTAGGTGGGGTTACGGAGATAAGGTCGGGGAGTGGATCTAGCTAGGGTGCTCTTTCAGGGGGTCGGTGCAGACTCAATGGGCGAATGGCCTCCTTCTGCACTATTGGGAGTCTAGGAAAAGAATTAGGCCAATAATGGTGTATCAATGGAACAATAGAATGGGATATTTTAAACTCACATCACCTAAACTGTGTAACTGGAATTTCAGACGTTACATGAATTCTACCTATATCTCCCACTGTCTGGGGAAAGTGGGCAGCATAATCAAAAACCCCTCCCACCCGGCTTACTCACTCTTCCAACTTCTTCCATTGGGCAGGAGATACAAAAGCCTGAGAACAGATTCAAAAACAGCTTCTTCCCCGCTATTACCAGACTCCTAAACGGCCCTCTTATGGACTGACCTGATTAACACTGTACTCTTGTATGCTTCACCCAATGCCGGTGTCTATATATTTACATTGTGGACCTTGTGTTGCCCTATTCTGTATTTTCTTTTTATTTTATTTTATCTTCATGTACTGTATGATCTGTTTGAGCTGCTACAGAAAAATACTTTTCACTGTACCTCGGTACCTATGACAATAAAAAAAATCCAATCCAATTCAAATTCAGCCCACAAACTAGGCCTTTTTTAATGCTGAACATTTGGAATGCGTATCATTGTGTTTAACAGGTGTACCCAGAAGTAGAGGACAGTAATCGGGCATGTTTGCCTCCAGGCTCCTTCATTACCTGCTCATCGGACAACACCCTCCGACTCTGGAACACCGAGGGCTCCACCACCCATGGGACCTCACTGCATCGGAACATGCTCAGCAACGTAAGCACCCAAGCAATCTCTGCCAATTAATCCTATGGACTCTAGTCACTTAAACCAGAACCTTCAGGCTAGCCCATAAATTGATTGAATTATGTTCTGCAACCTGACAAGCTGGGATTTTAACTCTCGAGGCATCGATGGTATAGTTTTATTGTCATTGGACTGTATTCCAGAGACCCAGGATAAATCTCTGGGGTCCGAATCCCACCATGGCAGATGGTGAAATTAGAACTCAATAAAAAGTCTGCAGTTAAAATTCAATGGATTTTCCAAGAAAAATTCAACTCTTAACGATGCCCATTAAACCATTGTTGATAGTTGTAAAAAACCATCTGGTCCACTAATGTCCTTTAGAGAAGGAAATCTGCCATCCTGTACAAACAAACATGTACGAAGAGGCGAACCTGAAGTTGTTTCGAATTTCTTTTTCTCAAAACCCAGGATTTGCTGAAGATTCTCTACATGGACTCCAACACGTCGACGCTGCTAGATGTGGAAAACACTTCAGCGGGAGGCTCTGACAAACCAGATTCCCAAACTGCTGAGGTGAAGACTGGAATCAGAACCCTGTGTGTCAGCCCCGATGGACAGCATATGGCATCGGGTGACCGGGCTGGAACCTTGAGGTAAGTCTCCTCTGGGGAAGGCATCTCCCACATAGTTAAATCAGCTGAGTACTGAATACGTATAGCAGAGTCCAGCAATGGGGGCAGTGAGATACTCCTAAAGGTAATCAGTCTGCACTCTGTCTTGACCAGGGCTTCTCAAACAGTGGGTCACGACCCCCCCCCCCCCCCTCTCCCCCCCTCCCTCCCCCTCCCCCCCTCCCCCCCCGCCCATCCCCAGTGGGGTCACGAGGTGGGATTTTGGGGTCACGATCTCTGAGACAGCAATGGCCGCCATGGAGCACGGACTGATTGTTGACAGACTCTGTGCTGTAACCCCCTCTGCCAATTCAGTCATTTATGTGCAACCGATGTAAGTGATCTGAATGAAGTGACCACAGATGCACTTTTTGTCTGTCAAGATTTATTAAGAGACACCTAGATGACTGGCCAATGTCTATAGTGCAAGGCAACTTCAACTTTATGAATGGGAGAGCAGATCGGCAGCAATTGGCTGAGAGCAAGCTTGTATTTCAAAACAAGAGAATTCTCAGTGAGGGGTTTTATAATTTGCAGATCCTGGCACTGAATGACATGGAAAGACCTTCAGGGATATGGGCCAAAGGCAGGTATATGGATTTAGGCCACAGATCAGCCACAATCTTATTGAATGGTGCGACAGGCATAAGGGGCTGAATGGCCTACTCCTGTTACTTTGTTCGTGTAGAAAGACTTGCATTTATATCGTGCTTTTCATGACCACCGGACATCTCAAAGTACTTTACAACCAATGGAGATCCTTTGGCAGTGATTTGGGGGTGGGGGATGAGGTGAGTGGGGTGGTGGGGTGGGGGGTGGGGGTGAGTGGGCCGGGTGACCAAAAACCTGATCAAAGGAATGGGTTTTAAGAATTGTCTTACACGAAGAGAAGGAAGGAGGCGGAGAGGTTTAGAGAAGGAATTGCAGAGCGTGAGGCCTCCGCGGGAAGGTACGGCAGTCAGTGGGCACAGGGGTGGGCCAGAGCTGGAGGAGGTAAGAGTGACAAGGCTACGGTGGGATTTAAAAACGAAAACACCCATCTTAAATGTGTTGCCCCGAAGGTTCTGTGGTAAGGTAATCAGCAAAAACAAGGGTGATGGGTGACTCTGACAATTAGCTCGGTTATCTACAGCCAATTTGTCTGTCCAATCTACACGTGGTTCATGGTGGAATGGACTGATGCACCTGTGTTGCAATGTGTCTGACAGGGTCCATGACCTCCAGCTGCTGAGAGAGCTCCTTCAAGTGGAGGCCCATGACTCGGAGATCCTGTGCCTTGAATACTCCAAACCAGAAACTGGTAAGAACAAATTTAAAACAGAATTCTGTCTGTAGCAAGGTCATCCAATAGAAATCATTGACTAGCAACAGGTGTAGCTATGGCAACACTGTTTAACTCTGTACACTCATTTTAGTAGAAAATATTGTTTTTCCCTTTTAAAAAGGAGACACATTTATTGAATTATTCATCTTGATGAAACTGGGGCAACTTGTTATCATCCTAATTGGCTATTAAGAAGAGGTGAAAACACCTCTTATTCATTCACACCGTACAGTACCTCTCACGCACATTTACTTATCAGATTTCTGTTGCCACCAAGTAACCAAGAGACTAAAGCATTCACAGCGATTAAAGAATAATCACATGCTCTGCTTTTCATCTTACTATTCTACCAACTAAGGCATGAAAAGGTTAAAGTTCACCCATGTCTACTGTGCAAAGACGAGGCCTGGATTCACATCCCCGATGATGGTGGCTCATTTTTATATCCACCAATCAGACATGGAATTAACCACATCTGGATTCACAATTGTCCAAATAGGGCCACTGGCTGATGTATTGGGCGGCACAGATCCACATGACGACCGCTATCTAAATTACCTCAGTGTACCTAGTGACTGAACTTTGTAGAAGAGTTAGATCCTAGGTTCCATCCTCCAGTTGCTTTTAGTTAATCAACATCAGCCAGAGTGGAAATAGATACCCCTTGTGGTGCCTGGGCCCAGAAGAATTGCAATTAGTCTTGCCCCCACAACCCAAATATGGGGCAGTACGGTAGCATTGTGTATAGCCCAATTGCTTCACAGCTCCAGGGTCCCAGGTTCGATTCCGGCTTGGGTCACTGTCTGTGCGGAGTCTGCACATCCTCCCCGTGTGTGCGTGGGTTTCCTCCGGGTGCTCCGGTTTCCTTCCACAGTCCAAAGATGTGCAGGTTAGGTGGATTGGTCATGCTAAATTGCCTTTAGTGTCCAAAATTGCCCGTAGTGTTGGGTGGGGGTACTGGGTTATGGGGATAGGGTGGAGGTGTGGACCTTGGGTGGGGTGCTCTTTCCAAGAGCCGGTGCAGACTCGATGGGCCGAATGGCCTCTTTCTGCACTGTAAATTCTATGTCTATGCCTATGCAGGGTAAGTGGATTGGCCACGCTAAATTGCCCCTTAATTGGAAAAAAAGAATTGGGTACTCTAAATTTATTTTTAAAAATCATATTACATAATATAAGTTACAATGGATACCGATTTGAGACACTGACCCAATCCCAGGATGCAAAGGTTAAATATAAATTGACATTGCACTGTACTGGCCCCTCATTTGCTTGGTTGGCTTGGAGTCCATGGCCAGGTAACCTCTGTGTATTTTGATGTTCTCCAAATGTTCTCCAAAACTCTTCTGCCCATATCATTACTCATACCAATTTCCATTCACCTACCACCCCTCAGATTTACCAATCTACATTAACTTCTAGATTGTCCTTCTCATTTTATCATTAAAATCTCTCCAAGCCCTAGCCCCTCCCAATCCCAATAACTTTCTCTAGCCCTACAGCCGCCGGGATCCTCCAATTCTGGTCTCTTGTGCATTCCTGATTTTCATTGCACTGCCGTTATTGGCTCTGCCTTCAGCAGCCGCCTTTGGGCCTTATCTCTGGAGTTCCCTCCCGAAACCTCTCCACCTTCAACTTTCTCTCTTTCACGGCGCTTCTTGAAGCCTACTTTTTTAGCCAAGGATTTGACCACCTGTCTTTGTATTTCTATGTGGCCTGGTCTCAGTTTTTGCCCAATAACGCTCCTATGGATTTCATTTCATGAAAGGCGTTATTACTTGCAAGTTGTTGTTCATGTTATCGGGCAGGCTTTGCCCCCATGTCTGTATCTGATTTTTATTTTAATTCTTTCCTTATCCTTCACCAGGCATGAATTTGTTGGCGTCTGCCAGCCGAGACCGTCTGATCCATGTGTTAGATGCAGAGAACGATTACAGCCTGCTCCAAACACTAGACGAGCATTCCTCTGCCATCACTGCCGTCAAGTTCACAGGTACGGATGTGTGTGGGTGTGTGTGCCACATGCTTAGTGTTGACGGTTTAGCTCAGTTTTTTTTAATAGAATCTACAGTGCAGAGGGAGGACAATCGGCCCATCGAGTCTGTACCGGCCCTTGGAAAGAGCACCCCACTTAAACCCACACCTCCACCCTATCCCGGTAACCCCACCCAACCTTTTTGGACATTAAGGGCAATTTATCATGGCCAACCCACCTAACCTGCACCTCTTTGGACTGTGGGAGGAAACCGGAGCACCCGGAGGAAACCCACGCACACACGAGGATGACTTGCAGACTCTGCACAGACAGTGACCCAAGCCGAGAATCGAACCTAGGACCCTGGAGCTGTGATGCAACTGTGCTAACCATTGTGCTACCCTGCAGTCCCACTGTGCTACCGTACCGCTCTCACCGTGCTGCCGTGCCGCCTCCCTGTGCTACCATGCCGCCCAGTTGGCTGGACAGTAGGTTTGTGATGCAGAACAATGCCAACAGCGCGGGTTCAATTCCCATACTGGCTGAGGCCTTCTCAACCTTGCCCCTCGCCTGAAGTGACCCTCAGGTTAAATCACCACCTTTCAGCTCTCCTCCTTAAAGCTAAAAGCAGCCCTGCGGCCATTTTGGACTATGGGCGATTTTATTAATGTTGACTAGAACCACTATTTACTGAACTGTATTTGGTTCTATTAACCAGCTGCGTTTCCTTCACACCTTTTACTTCAGTGTGGTACATTGAAACCATGGATTTCCTCTTTTCCCCTGGTGTTTGCTCCTCGGTTTCATGGAAGGGGGATGCTGAGAGGAGCTGGGTTTTGTGGTGCAAGATATGGGGTAGTATTTAATGGTGGTGACATGGGTCTAACCTCCACTGGGGAGGGGGTGAGAACACGACTAATGCCTCCTTTTGAGAATTCTCACAGAATTAAGTGCCAATCAGGCACTTAACTGGGCAGCCATGGGCCTTCCTCAGGATCAAGGACCCCGGGAACGGAAATTCCACCATTCTAGAGCTCCTGACCAGTCAGAGGCAAGCAGCTGTGCAGTGCTCAGCAGTGCCATCAGGGGAGTGGTGGAATTTGCCAGTGACGCACCAATCCAAGGCCCATGAACACTGAAGGACAATTGCCCACTCAAGGGCATCAATTGGCAGGGGGAAGGCTGTCACGGGCCTTCCTGTCTGGACTTAACTGGAGCAGAGACAGGAAGATGGTGGACTCCTCCACCACCAAATGCCCTCGGGGGACGACATTAAATTCCGCCCAAGGAATCAAACTAGAAGTTGGATTCACAATTAATTTAACTCCCCGTTGACACAATTAGTATTCCGTCGATTTCACAGCACAGTGTTTATACTTCACATGGGGTTGATGGAGGTATTGTTCTAATGCCACTGGACTTGCAAGGCCTGGACTTGAACCCTGGGAACATGGGTTCAAGTCTCCACCATGGCAGCTGGTGGAATTTAAATTCAATTGGTAAAAAATCTTGAATCAAGAACTAATCTCAGGAATGGTGACTGTGAAACTATCATTAATTGTCATAAAACCCCAGCTGGTTCACTTTAAGGAAGGAAATCTGCCACCCTTACCTGGTCTGGCCTACATGTGACTCCAGGCCCACAGCAATGGGGTTTACTCATAACTGCCCTCTGAAATGGCCCAAAAAGGCCACTGAGTTCAAGGACAATTAAAGATGGGCAACAAATAATGGCCTTGTCACTGACACTCAAGTCCCTTGGAAAAAACCCGAAAACCAGCTCTTTGTCATCTCACTCCATCAACATAATCTTCGACTCCTTATCATGTCCATGTGCTCTCCTACTGTCCCTTTTAATGCATTGATGCTATTCACCTCAAGTCAATCTGATCCTGATCACATTACAGTTAGTGGGATCTTGCTATGTGGAGGCTGGCTGCTGTGTTTCTTACAAGTTACTGCTTTTCAAAAAGTACTTAATTAGCTGTGGTGTATTTTGCGAGGTCTGGTGGTTATGAAAAGTGCTGTATAAATGTGCCTGAACAGGAGCCGGCACTGACACACGCATCGGCTGCACAGTACCAGATGACAGCGAGTTCTCCATGTCCAACCAGTATGGACACTTCCAGGTGCTGAATTTTCACATAGACATGGAACATACAGTGCAGAAGGAGGCCATTTGGCCCATCAAGTCTGCACTGACCCACTTAAGCCCTCACTTCCACTCTATCCCCGTAGCCCAATAACCCCTCCTAACCTTTTGGACGCTTAAGGGCAATTTAGCATTGCCAATCCACCTAACCTGCACATCTTTGGACTGTGGGAGGAAACTGGAGCACCCGGAGGAAACCCATGCAGACACGGGGAGACCATGCAGACTCCGCACAGACAGTGACCCAGCGGGGAATCGAACCTGGGACCCTGGCGCTGTGAAGCCACAGTGCTAGCCACTTGTGCTACCGTGCTGCCCATCTGAATGAATAGACCTCCTGTTTTTGTGTGTGGCTTCCCTGTGGTTGCTGGCAGTACGTGTAAAACTATCAACATCCTAGGGGTTACCACTGACCAGAAACTGAACTGGACCACCTCTGTATTGACAAGACCAGGTCAGAGGCTGGGAATCCTGCAATGAATAACTCACCCCCTGTCTCCCCAAAGCCAGTCCACCATCAAAAGGCACAAGTCAGGAGTGTAATGGAATACTCTCCACTTGCCTGGATGAGTGCAGCTCCTACAAGACTTGAGAAGCTCAATACAATCCAGGGCAAAGCAGCCCACTAGATTGGCACCCCTTCCACAAACATTCACTCCCTCCACCAGCAACACACAGTAGCAACCGTGTGTACCATCTACACGATGCACTGCAGGAATCCCCCGAGGTTCCTTAGGCAGAACCTTCCAAATCCACAACCACTCTCTGGAAGTCCGCTTACAAGTCAGACACCATCCTGACTTGGAACACTATCACCGTTTCTCAACTTCGCGAAGTCTAAATCCAGCAACTCCCTCCCTAACAGCACTGTGGGTATACCTGCGCCACATGGACTGCAGGGGTTCAAGAAGGCAGCTCACCACCACCTTCTCAAGGGCAATTAGGAATGGGCAATAAATGCTGGCCGACCAGCGATGTTTAGATCTCATGAATGGTAAAAAAACAAATATAACTGCTTCAGCCGCTTTACATGCTGTGTCCTGCCTCAATAAATAAGCCGACAGGCAGGTAAGCCTGTGCTGAAATGATCCATGACTGTTATCTGCAGTTCTGCTCCGCTGGGACTCATGAAGCTGATATTTTTCTTCCTGTTCGGTGAAACTGGGAACATAGATAAGCCCGTTGAGAATCCCAAGTTACCGTGGCAACTTAGTCACCTTCCTTTCTTCTTCACAGCAAATGATGGGAATGTCAGGATGATCACCTGTGGAGCAGACAAGAGTATTTACTTCCGGACAGCACAGAAGGTAACACATAGCAGTGTTGTACAGAGACACCTTGATGAAAATCACATCGAGGAGTTCAGATGGTTTATATATAGAATAATGGCTACCCGACAGTGAGTTACAGACTGGAATTTAATCGAGAGGTTCAGATGGTTTATATATAGAGTAATGGATTCCCGGGAGTGAGTGAAAGACGGGAATCTAATCGAGGGGTTCAGATGGTTTATATATAGAATAATGGATACCCGGGAGTGAGTTACAGACTGGAATCTAATCGAGGGGTTCAGATGG
Source organism: Scyliorhinus canicula (assembly GCF_902713615.1). Classification (NCBI taxonomy): domain Eukaryota; kingdom Metazoa; phylum Chordata; class Chondrichthyes; order Carcharhiniformes; family Scyliorhinidae; genus Scyliorhinus; species Scyliorhinus canicula. Next base: position 98,485,321 of record NC_052147.1, on the reverse strand, counting down.
TTTATATACAGAATAATGGCTACCCGACAGTGAGTTACAGACTGGAATTTAATTGAGGGGTTCAGATGGTTTATATATAGAATAATGGATACCCAGGAGTGAGTTACAGACTGGAATCTAATCGAGGGGTTCAGATGGTTTATATATAGAATAATGGATACCCGGGAGTGAGTTACAGACTGGAATCTAATCGAGGGGTTCAGATGGTTTTCTATAGAATAATGGATTCCCGGGAGTGAGTTACAGACTGGAATCTAATCGAGGGGTTCAGATGGTTTATATATAGAATAATGGATACCCGGGTTTAAGTTACAGACTGGAATCTAATCGAGGGGTTCAGATGGTTTATATACAGAATAATCAATACCCAGGAGTGAGTTACAGACTGGAATCTAATCGAGGGATTCAGATGGTTTATATATAGAATGATGGATACCCGGGAGTGAGTTACAGACTGGAAACTAATCGAGGGGTTCAGATGGTTTGTATATAGAATAATGGATATCCGAGAGTGAGTTACAGACTGGAATCTAATCGAGGGGTTCAGATGATTTATATGTAGAATAATGGATACCCGGGTTTGAGTTACAGACTGGAATCTAATTTTTTTTTTTTTTTAAATAATTTTTATTGAAGAAATTTTTCAAAATACAAACATTTTAACCCCCCCTACATTTACATTTAAATTATAACAAAACAAAGTCAAACCCCCCTACTTAACAAAAAAAGAAAAAAGCCCCCCCCCCCCCCCCCCACTCGTGCGTCCCCCCCCCCCCCCCCCCGCCGGCGAACCGACAGTCAGACCAACTTATCATTTCTAGCAGCGTCCTCGGGCAGGCCTTGCCCGTGCCACCACCGCTACCGTACTTCCTTCGTCTTTGTCCCCCCTTCCCCCCCCCCCTCCCCCCCCCCCCCCCCCCCCCCCCCCCTCCCCTCCCGGGTTGCTGCTGTCACGGCCTCAGTTTCTATCTCTGATCCAAGAGGTCTAGGAAGGGTTGCCATCGCCTGAAAAACCCCTGCACCGACCCTCTCAGGGCGAATTTGATCCTTTCCAATTGGATGAAGTTTGCCATGTCGTTTAACCAGGTGTTAACACTCGGAGGCCTTTCGTCCCTCCACTGAATCAAGATCCTCCTCCGAGCCACCAAGGACGCAAAGGCTAATATTCCAGCCTCCCTCGCCTCCTGTACCCCCGGTTCCACCCCAACCCCGAAGATCGCAAGTCCCCATCCTGGCTTGACCCTGGACCCCACCACTCTCGACACCGTCCCTGCCACCCCCTCCCAGAACTCCTCCAGTGCCGGACATGCCCAAAACATATGTGCATGATTCGCAGGGCTTCCCGAACATCTAATACACCTGTCTTCACCCCCGAAAAACCGACTCATCCTTGTCCCCGTCATGTGGGCTCTATGCAGTACCTTAAATTGAATGAGACTTAGTCTCGCACATGACGACGACGAGTTGACCCTCTCCAGGGCGTCTGCCCATGTCCCGTCCTCTATCTGTTCCCCCAGCTCTAACTCCCACTTATCTTTTAGCTCCACTACTGGTACCTCCTCCACCTCCTGCATAATCTTATAGATGTCCGAGATCTTCCCCTCCCCGACCCAGACCCCTGATAGCACCCTGTCACTCACCCCCCTGTCGGGAAGCGCGGGGAACCCCTCTACCTGTCGTCTGGCAAATGCCTTCACTTGGAGGTACCTGAACGTGTTCCCCGGGGGGAGCCCAAATTTCTCCTCCAGCTCTCCCAAGCTCGCAAACCTCCCCTCTATAAACAAGTCCCTCAGTTGTCTAATACCCGCCCTCTGCCAGCTCTGGAATCCCCCTCCTGTATTTCCCGGCGCAAATCTGTGGTTCCCTCTTAGTGGTGCCCCTATCAGACCTCCCACTTCCCCCCTGTGTCGCCTCCACTGCCCCCAGATCTTGAGGGTGGCCGCCACCACCGGGCTCGTGGTATACCTCGTGGGAGGGAGCGGCCAAGGTGCCGTTACCAGTGCCCCTAAGCTTATGTTGCCGCAGGACGCCCTCTCCATGCGCTTCCAGGCTGCCCCCTCCCCTTCCATCATCCACTTTCGTACCATCGATGTATTTGCCGCCCAGTAATATCCTGAAAGGTTGGGTAACGCCAGCCCTCCACTATCCCTACTCCGCTCCAAAAAGACCCTTCTAACTCTCGGGGTGCCATGTGCCCACACATACCCCATGATACTACTCGTTACCTTCTTGAAAAAGGCCCTGGGGAGGAAGATGGGCAGACACTGGAACAAAAACAAGAACCTCGGGAGGACCGTCATTTTAACTGACTGCACCCTCCCTGCCAGCGACAGCGGCACCATGTCCCACCTCTTAAACTCCTCCTCCATCTGTTCCACCAGTCTGGAAAAGTTCAACTTGTGGAGGGTCCCCCAGTTCTTTGCCACCTGCACCCCCAAGTACCTAAAACTTTTAACTGCTCGTTTGAAGGGGAGCCTCCCAATTCCCTCCCCTTGGTCTCCCGGGTGTATTACAAAGACCTCACTTTTCCCCAGATTTAATTTATACCCCGAAAAGTCCCCGAACTCCGCTAGTATCCCCATTACCTCCGGCATTCCCCCCTCCGGGTCTGCCACATACAACAACAAATCATCCGCATAGAGCGAGACCCGATGTTCCTCCCCTCCCCTTGTCAGTCCTCTCCACCCCCCTGAACCCCTCAGTGCCATCGCCAACGGCTCAATCGCTAATGCAAAGAGTAAGGGGGATAGGGGACATCCCTGCCTAGTACCTCGATGGAGCCCAAAATATTCTGACCTCCTCCCGTTTGTTACCACACTTGCCATCGGAGCTGAATAGAGCAGTTTTACCCACTTGATAAATCCCTCCCCAAACCCAAACCTTTCCAACGTCTCCCACAAGTATTCCCACTCCACCCTGTCAAATGCCTTCTCCGCGTCCAACGCTACCACTATCTCCGCCTCCCCTTCCACTGCTGGCATCATAATCACATTTAACAATCTCCGGACATTTGTGTTAAGTTGGCGTCCCTTCACGAACCCCGTCTGGTCTTCATGGACTACCCCTGGCACACAGTCCTCTATCCTGGTTGCCAGGACCTTTGCTAACAGCTTGGCGTCAACATTCAGGAGGGAGATGGGCCTGTAGGACCCGCACTGGACCGGGTCCTTGTCCCGCTTCAAAATCAAGGAGATCAGGGCCTGCGACATTGTTGGGGGCAGAACCCCCCCCTCGCGCGCCTCATTAAAGGCTCTCACCAGCACTGGACCCACCAAGTCCATAAATTTCCTGTAAAACTCCACCGGGAACCCATCCGGCCCTGGCGCCTTCCCCGCCTGCATCTGGCCTATCCCTTTAATTAGCTCCTGCAGCTCTATCGGCGCCCCCAACCCTTCTACCCGCTCCTCCTGTACCTTTGGGAACCCCAATTTGTCGAGAAAGTTCTTCATTCCCCCTCTCCTCTTCGGCGGTTCAGACCTATACAATTCCCTATAGAAGTCCCTAAAGACCCTATTCACCTCTTGCCCCTTCTGCACTACGTCCCCACCCCTCTCTCTCACTCCCCCAATCTCTCTGGCTGCATCTCGCTTACGAAGCTGGTGTGCCAGCATCCTGCTCGCCTTTTCCCCGTACTCATACGCCGCACCCTGCGCCCTTCTCCACTGCATTTCCGCCTTCCTAGTGGTCAGTAGGTCGAACCTGGCCTGCAAGCTACGCCGCTCCCTTAATAGCCCCTCCTCTGGTGCCGCCGCATATTTCCTATCTACTTCTAGGAGCTCCCCCACCAGCCTCTCCCTTTCCTGCCTCTCCTTCCTCTCTCTCTGTGCCCTTATGGAGATCAGCTCTCCTCTAATCACTGCTTTCAAGGCCTCCCAGACCGTCCCCACCTGCACCTCACCTGTGTCATTCGTACCCAGATAGTTCTCAATGCCCGTTCTCACCCTTCTGCACACCTCTTCGTCCGCCAACAGCCCTACATCCAGGCGCCACAACGGGCGTTGATCCCGCGCCTCCCCCATGTCCACGTCCACCCAATGTGGTGCATGGTCCGATGTCGCAATGGCCGAGTACTCCATGTCCTGCACTCTCGATATCAGCCCCCTGTTCAATACGAAAAAATCGATCCTAGAGTACACTCTGTGGACGTGGGAGAAAAAAGAATACTCCCTCGCCCTAGGCCTACCAAATCTCCATGGGTCTACCCCTCCCATCTGCTCCATGAACCCCCTTAACACCTCTGCCGCTGCCGGCCTCCTATTCGTCCTGGAACTCGATCTATCCAGCCCAGGGTCTAACACCGTATTAAAGTCCCCTCCCATGATCAGGCCCCCTGCCTCCAGTCCCGGGATGAGGCCCAGCAGGCGCCTCATAAAACCCGCGTCGTCCCAGTTCGGGGCATACACATTTACCAGTACCACATTCTCTCCCTGCAGCCTACCCCTCACCATCACGTACCTGCCCTCCTTGTCTGCCACCACCTCTGCCGCCACAAACGACACCCTCTTTCCCACCAAAATCGCCACCCCCCGGTTCTTGATATCCAAGCCTGAGTGGAACACCTGTCCCACCCACCCCTTTCTCAGGCGGACCTGATCTGCTACCCTCAAATGAGTCTCCTGCAGCATTGCTACATCAGCCTTCAGTCCCTTCAGGTGTGAGAAGACCCTTGATCTTTTGACCGGCCCATTCAGCCCCCTTACGTTCCACGTGATCAATCGGATCGCAGAGCGACCCGTCCCTACTCCCTGTCGATTAGCCATGTCTTGTCCCTTGCTCGCCCCGGGTCATCCCTCCTTTTCTGACCCGCTTCCCATAGCGATGCCCCCCCCCCCCCCCCCCCCCCCCCCCCCACCCCCCCGGCTCTCCCCTTCTCGTCCCTGGTCTTTCCAGCAGCAACCCGGTGTCCCCCCCCAGCCGCCTTCCCCCCCCCCCCCCCCCCACCCCCACCCCCTGGCTAGGACCCCTCCTAGCCGCGATGTACCCAACATCGTACTCCCGAGAGTCAGCTGGTCTCCGCTGACCCGGCTGCTCCTGCCACATTCCGACTCCTCCCGGTTCACCCCATCTGCGCCCGTGAAAGATCCCCTTAAAACCCCCAGAGAAAGACCCGCATAATCAACCCGCTCCCCCCCGTCCCGTCTCCCCAACTTAACGATATAAATACCCAATGGCAACTAAATACATAAATACTTAACTACATACTTAAATAACAAAATAATTAACTAGCTATCAACTAACAGTGTGCCCAACCATCACCCTCCATCAAACAGTATAAATAACCGCAGATAACCATAACCCGAAAAGAAAAAAAGAACAAAAAACCCCCCCAAGCACCCAAAGGAAAAGGGTAAGAGGGGTAAATAACTAAGGGAAATTGGAAACGGGAAGAAACACCCCATAAGAAGCCAACGACCCACAATAGAGATTTCAACAGTACAAATACAGAAACACCCAACAACTCGAAACCTTCAAGATATTCAGAAAAGTCAACCGTTCGAGAAAAAACACCCCAAACAATCCACGAAACTGTTACCCAGTTCCGACCTGGCCTGAAAAAGAAAAGGGCCACTTGCTCAATCAAGAGTCCCCAGGCGGCTACGACCGCCGGTGCTCCCAGGTTTTAGTTCGTGTCCAACTTTTCCTCTTGTACAAAGGTCCAGGCCTCCTCTGGGGACTCGGAATAATGATGTTGGTCCTTGTAGGTGACCCACAAGCGCGCCGGCTGCAGCATTCCAAATTTGATCTTTTTCGCGTGTAGCACCGCCTTTGTCCGGTTGTACCGGGCCCGCCGCTTTGCCACCTCCGCACTCCAGTCCTGGTACACCCTTACCGTCGAGTTCTGCCACTTGCTGCTTTTCTCCCTTTTTGCCCACCTCAGGACTTTCTCTCGATCACTTAGCCGCTGGAACCGCACCAGCACCGCCCTCGGGGGCTCGTTTGCCCTAGGCCTCCTGGCCATGACCCGGTATGCCTCTTCCAATTCCAGGGGCGCCGGACCGGCCCCTTCCCCCATCAGGGAGCTCAACATCTCCGCCACATATCCCGGGAGATCCGACCCCTCCAGGCCTTCTTCCAGGCCCAGGATCCTCAAATTTTTCCTCCTCATCCGAGTGTCCAGCTCCTCGAAGCGGCTCTGCCACTTCATGTGGAGTGCCTCGTGCACCTCCACCTTTGCCCCGATGACTGTGGCCTCCTCCTCCCTCGCGGTCATCTCCTGCTGCAGCTCTTTAATCGACGCCTCTTGGATCGCCTGGGCTCCCACCAACCTGGTGGCCGTCGCGTTCATGGACTCTAAGAGCTCCACTTTCATCTCCGTGAAAAAACGGAGCAGAGCGGCCTGCTGCTCCTCCGCCCATTTCTTCCACTCCTCCGATGCGCCGCCGGCCGCCATTTTGATTTTCTTCCCCCGCTTTTTTTGGGGAGCTGCTGCCGTTTTTCTTGCCGCTCCACTCCGGGTACCGACCATAAAATCGGTCTAGTTCTCCTCAGGGGACCTTCCCCCACCGGGATTCGTCTTTTCAGCACCGTTGGGGCCCTCCAATTGGCCCAAAAACACCTTTGTCGCAGGAGCTTCCAAATGTGCGGCTTAGCTAGTCATAGCCGCACCCGGAAGTCCGACTGGAATCTAATCGAGGAGTTCAGATGGTTTATATATAGAATAATGGATACCCGGGAGTGAGTTACAGACTGGAATCTAATCGAGGGGTTCAGATGGTTTATATATAGAATAATGGATACCTGGGAGTGAGTTACAGACTGGAATCTAATCGAGGGGTTCAGATGGTTTATATACAGAATAATGGATACCCGGGAGTGAGTTACAGACTGGAATCTAATCGAGGGGTTCAGATGGTTTATATATAGAATAATGGATACCCGGGAGTGAGTTACAGATGGGAATATAATCGAGGGGTTCAGATGGTTTATATATAGAATAATGGATACCCGGGAGTATGTTACAGATTGGAATCTAATTGAGGGGTTCAGATGGTTTATATATAGAATAATGGATACCCGGGAGTGAGTTACAGACTGGAATCTAATCGAGGGGTTCAGATGGTTTATATATAGAATAATGGATACCTGGGAGTGAGTTACAGACTGGAATCTAATCGAGGGGTTCAGATGGTTTATATACAGAATAATGGATACCCGGGAGTGAGTTACAGACTGGAATCTAATCGAGGGGTTCAGATGGTTTATATATAGAATAATGGATACCCGGGAGTGAGTTACAGATGGGAATATAATCGAGGGGTTCAGATGGTTTATATATAGAATAATGGATACCCGGGAGTATGTTACAGATTGGAATCTAATTGAGGGGTTCAGATGGTTTATATACAGAATAATGGATACCCGGGAGTGAGTTACAGACTGGAATCTAATCGAGGGGTTCAGATGGTTTATATATAGAATAATGGATACCCGGGAGTATGTTACAGATTGGAATCTAATTGAGGGGTTCAGATGGTTTATATATAGAATAATGGATACCCGGGAGTGAGTTACAGACTGGAATCTAATCGAGGGGTTCAGATGGTTTATATATAGAATAATGGATACCCGGGAGTGAGCTACAGACTGGAATCTAATCGAGGGGTTCAGATGGTTTATATATAGAATAATGGATACCCGGGAGTGAGTTACAGACTGGAATCTAATCGAGGGGTTCAGATGGTTTGTATACAGAATAATGGATACCCGGGGGGTGAGTTACAGACTGGAATCTAATCGAGGGGTTCAGATGGTTTATATACAGAATAATGGCTACCCGGGAGTGTGTTACAGACTGGAATCTAATCGAGGGGTTCAGATGGTTTATATATAGAATAATGGATACCTGGGAGTGAGTTACAGACTGGAATCTAATCGAGGGGTTCAGATGGTTTATATATAGAATAATGGATACCCGGGAGTGAGTTACAGACTGGAATCTAATCGAGGAGTTCAGATGGTTTATATATAGAATAATGGATATCTGGGAGTGAGTTACAGACTGGAATCTAATCGAGGGGTTCAGATGGTTTATATATAGAATAATGGATACCCGGGAGTGAGTTACAGACTGGAATCTAATCGAGGGGTTCAGATGGTTTATATACAGAATAATGGATACCCGGGGGTGAGTTACAGACTGGAATCTAATCGAGGGGTTCAGATGGTTTATATACAGAATAATGGATACCCGGGGGTGAGTTACAGACTGGAATCTAATCGAGGGGTTCAGATGGTTTATATACAGAATAATGGCTACCCGGGAGTGTGTTACAGACTGGAATCTAATCGAGGGGTTCAGATGGTTTATATATAGAATAATGGATATCTGGGATTGAGTTACAGACTGGAATCTAATCGAGGGGTTCAGATGGTTAATGTGTAAATTGTTTGCTAAGTTACTTGCTTGGAGCAAATGAGTGGGGTCTTTTCTTTGCACAGAGCCCAGTTATACTTGGCGTAGGAAGATGGGAAATAGGAGATACCAACATGTTTCAACTTGTGTAGAAAATTCAGCAGAACTTGTGGTCTGTATTCATTGAATTGAATATGAATTTACCTGAATACGTCTTTGGGAGAAGGGAAACAATGAAGCCTTAGAGGGAAAGGGTGGCTAGTACATCTTGTGTGGAACATTGATTTAATTCATGGTTCAACTGCAGACAAACTGTTGGGATGAAAGTCTCCTTTGTCAGCTGCAAGGATTCGTTCTGAAATTCTACAGGTTCACTCTCAACCCCAGTCCAAGTGGGCTCCAATCCACACGTAGTTCGACTCGAATGGGCACGACTTTGCATCTCGTGATACTGCACATTGTCATTCAATTCATTGGCCACAGAATCACACTCACTCCTGATGAGTAACATCGATCTTCCTCACAATGTGTTCAGAAACTAAACTGTTTTCATCCACCCCTCCCTGTTTCCTGTCTGCTGATTGTTACTTTGAACTTGCGTTGTTTATCTTGTGTGTTCCAATGACTTGAGTAACTGCTCGGGAGGAGTTACTGACCCTGCTGCTACAGAGAGCTGAATTGACACACAGTTTAAATCACCCTCGGGCTATTGACACTGCTCTTGCTTGGTGTTATGTTGCCAGGCGCTGCAGACTAAATAGGGTGCATCAACAGACACGCAGAGCACAGGCATGCCCTTGTTTTAACAGGGCCACTGCTATCACTGCGCATTTCTCTGTGTCCTTGAATGGCACAGGGCAACAAGGAGCAAGTGCATGGACCACGGAATTGATCTGCAAACACACTTACTAACCAAAACTGGCTTTCCCACTCAGACCAGAATTTAAATGAAAATAGACTCCTACTGATGCGATAGAACCCAAATTTTCAGGGCGGCACGGTAGCGCAGTGGTTAGCACTGCTGCCTCACGGCGCCGGGGGCCCGGGTTCGATCCCGGCCCCGGGTCACTGTCCGTGTACAGTTTGCACAGTCTCCGCATGTCTGCGTGGGTCTCACCCCCACAACCCAAAGACGTGCAGGGTAGGTGAATTGGCCACGCTAAACTGTCCCTTACATGGAAAAAAAGAATCCCACACCCCCATGGCCCGTTCGCCACGGTGGCAGATCCCCATCTGCACCCCATTCATTGCAACAGTGATATACCCCACACCCCCCATCACCATCTGTTCCCCTTCGGCCCTTCCAGCAGCAACCCGGTATCCCCCCAACACCCCCCCCCCCCCTTAGCTAGGGTAAATGATAAAATATTAAAACATGGCGCTGTGCAGAGAGACCTGCGTGTACTCGTGCATGAGTCGCAAAAAGTTGGTTTACAGGTGCAACAGGTGATTAAGAAGGCAAATGGAATTTGTCCTTCATTGCTAGAGGTATGGAGTTTAAGACTAGGGAGGTTATGCTGCAGTTGTATAAGGTGTTAGTGAGACCACACCTGGAGTATTGTGTTCAGTTTTGATCTCCTTACCTGAGAAAGGACATACTGTCACTGGAGGGTGTGTCGAGGAGATTCACTAGGTTAATCCCAGAACTGAAGGGGTTGGATTACGAGGAGAGGTTGAGTAGACTGGGATTGTACTCGTTGGAATTTAGAAGGATGAGGGGGGATCTTATAGAAACATATAAAATTATGAAGGGAATAGATAGGATAGATACGGGTAGGTTGTTTCCACTGGCGGGTGAAAGCAGAACTAGGGGACATAGCCTCAAAATAAGGGGAAGTAGATTTAGGACTGAGTTTAGAAGGAACTTCTTCACTCAAAGGGTTGTGAATCTAAGGAATTCCTTGCCCAGTGAAGCAGTTAAGGCTCCTTCATTAAATGTTTTTAAGGTTTTTGAAGAATAAAGGGATTAAGGGTTATGGTGTTCGGGCCGGAAAGTGGAGCTGAGTCCACAAAAGATCAGCCATGATCTCATTGAATGGCGGAGCAGGCTCGAGGGGCCAGATGGCCGACTCCTGGTCCTAGTTCTTATGTTCTTATGTTCCACACTCCTCAGTGTAACACATATATCCCACACCCCTCACTGTAACACAGATATATCCACACTCCTCACTGTAACACTGATATAGCGCACACCCCTCACTGTGACACTGATATACCCCAAACCCCTCACTGTAACACAGATATACCCCAAACCCCTCACTGTAACACAGATATATCCACACTCCTCACTGTAACACTGATAAACCCTACACCCTTCATTGCAACAGTGATATACCCCACACCCCTCACTGGAACACAGATATATCCACACTCCTCACTGTAACACTGATATACCCCACACCCCTCACTGTAACACTGATATACCTCACAACTCTCACTGTAACACTGATATACCCCACACCCCTCACTGTATCACTGATATACCCCATACCCCTCACTGTAACACTGATATACCCCACACCCCTCACTGTAGCACTGATATACCCCACACTGTAACACTGATATACCCCACACTGTAACACTGATATACCCACACTCCTCACTGTAACACTGATATACCCCACACCCCTCACTGTAGCACTGATATATCCACACTCCCCAATGTAACACTGATATACCCCACACCCCTCATTGTAACACTGATATACCCCACACCCCTCACTGTGACACTGATATACCCCACACCCCTCACTGCATCACTGATATGTCCACATTCCTCACCATAACACTGATATACCCCACACCCCTTTTAACACATTTGTTCTGTGCCAATTCCCATGTTATTTGGACAGCAACTGTTTCTTTGCAAAGTCTGCCTCGTTGCAGCTTCCATCCTGTCAAGTCTTTCTTCTGGCAGAGTTGAGAGACTCCCTACCTAAAGGGACTCCCCTCAAGGATCCCCCAGAAAAGAGCCCCCTGTCTGGAAGCTAGACAGTAGCCCAGACAGGGGCAGTGAGAGGAATTACAGCTGTAACACTGCGCTTGAAGCTCCTTGAAGGAAAGCAGATGTTACCTGCATCTGGTTCCCACAGACCCAATAGTTGCAAGCCATTTATAGCTTTCTAGTAGTGGTCTGTGATTGACAGCTTCTACAAACCATCAGCAACTTTGATCCATTTATATCCCTTCACCTTTACTGGCCTAAGGTAAAACCCCAATGTTGACCACATCAGTGAGAGGTAAGTGCAGTGCAATCACATACAGTGTCTGGATTGCCCCTTCCCCTACCACCCCCCACCCCCCCCCCAAGTACGGGGGGTGACCCGACGCCCCCAGGACCCCACCCCGGGACCTATGTAATAGGGGGACTGCTGCAGGCACTCCTGTAACAGGAGGACCGCCCCCAGGAACACCTGTAATAGGAGGAACCCTGCCAAGGAACCCCTGTAATAGAGGGCACCTCCCCCTAGGGACTCCTGTATTAGCAGATCTCCCAGGGACTTCTGCAATAGGCCCCCCAGGGATTCCTGTAATTGGGGGATCTCCCAGGGACCCTTGTAACAGAGGGACCCCACCACAGTGACCTCTCTAACAGGAGGAAACCCCCCTATAATAGCGGGACACACCCAGGGACCTCTGTAATGTTACGGCCCGCCACCATTCCCGATTTTGCCCCGACGCCCGATTCTTTGTCCCATCGTGGAACGCATTCTGGGTGTACCGGGACGGACCTTAGTACTATCATTCCCATTCCCTTTGTCTTGTGTTCCATGATATCATTGTCATTCAATCTCTGCTGCCCTCTAACCAATCCCTGATTTTCTATTTTGCTCCATCTGCTCCACCCACCCCCTGCCTTTTTCAACAACATAAAACCGATCACATTTCTACCTCTGCCTCTCCAGACCAGACCAGCTGAGTTTATCCAGCATTTTCTGCTTTTGTTTCCGATAAATTTACTGCTGTGGTAGATGATGTAAGCACATTTTAGGGACTATATTCTCAATGCAAATCCTTTATTCTACATTTGTTGTGCTACGAGCATGTTGCCTCTGTTGTGGTACAGCTTCTGCATTCGGTTACTGTTCCCTTTGAGTGGTCAATGCAGTCCTCCAGAGGTGAGAGCAGGGGATATCCAGAACTGTATCAGTATTTAGGTGTGATGATGTTTCTGGGAATCCCCGGAATGTGAAGATGTATGATGGGATTCTCCGAGAGGATCTTTACACACCCTTCTATCCTGTCTATATCTCTGTGTAAACGCCATGTAATCCTGCTGGAGTGTGGGTGTTGTTGCTAATCTTCCCCTGTTCCATTCCATTAGTCTGCCGAAGGCACTCAGTTCACAAGAACCCACCACGTGGTTCGAAAGACCACTCTGTACGACATGGACGTGGACTCCACACACAAGTACGCTGCCATTGGATGTCAGGACAGAAGCATTCGGTGAGTTTAAGCAGTACATACTGTAGCCAGCGAACCTCAAACACATGCAAGCAATGTATATGCACTGAAAACCAGCACAAGTCCCAGAACAAAGACTATTATAGAATTTCATAGAATTTACAGTGCTAAAGGAGGTCATTCGGCCCATCAAGTCTGCACCGGCCCTTGGAAAGAGCATCCTACCCAAGCCCACATCTCCACCCTATCCCCGTAACCCAGTAACCCCACTTAACCTTTTTTGGACACTAAGGGCAATTTAGCATGGACAATCCACCTAACCCGCACATCTTTGGACTGTGGGAGGAAACTGGAGCACCCGGAAGAAACCCACGCAGACACGGGGAGAATGTGCAAACTCCACACAGACAGTGACCCAAGCCCGGAATAGTCAGTGCTACACAATGACACAAAGCTTAAACTACCCACACCCCGCACTGTGACACTGATATACCCCACACAGTAACACTAATATACCCCACACCCCTCATTGTAACACTGATATACCCCAGACTCCTCACTATATCACTGATATACCCCATACCCTCACTATATCACTCATATACACTGCACTGTAACACTGATATAGCACACACCCCACACTATATCAGTGATATACCCCACACCCCTTACTGTAACACTGATATACATCACACCCCTCACTAACACTGATACACCCCACGCCCCTCACTGTAACACTGATATGCCCCCACAAAAGCCCAGCCATGATCTCATTGAATGGCGGAGCAGGCCCCAGGGGCCAGACGACCTACTCCTGCTCCTAGATCTTATTATGTTCTTATGAAATAATGCTATATTCCATTCCCCTCACTGTAATAATGCTATATCCAATTCACCTCACTGTAATAATGCTATATCCTATACCTCTCACTGTAATAATGCTATATTCCATTCCCCTCACTGTAAGAATGCTATATCCCATTCCTCTCACTGTAATAATGCTATATCCCATTCCCCTCACTGTAATAATGCTATATCCCATTCCCCTCACTGTAATAATGCTATATCCCATTCCCCTCACTGTAATAATGCTATATCCCATTCCTCTCACTGTAATAATGCTATATCCCATTCCCCTCACTGTAATAATGCTATATCCTATACCTCTCACTGTAATAATGCTATATCCCATTCCCCTCACTGTAATAATGCTATATCCCATTCCTCTCGCTGTAATAATGCTATATCCCAGTCCCCTGACTGTAATAATGCTATATCCCATTCCCCTCACTGTAATAATGCTATATTCCATTCCGCTCACTGTAATCATGCTATATCCCATTCCCCTCACTGTAATAATGTTATATCCTATACCTCTCACTGTAATAATGCTATATCCCATTCCCCTCACTGTAATAATGCTATATCCCATTCCCCTCACTGTAATAATGCTATATCCCATTCCCCTCACTGTAATAATGCTATATCCTATACCTCTCACTGTAATAATGCTATATCCCATTCCCCTCACTGTAATAATGCTATATCGCATTCCCCTCGCTGTAATAATGCTATATCCCATTCCCCTCACTGTAATAATGCTATATCCCATTCCCCTCACTGTAATAATGCTATATCCCATTCCCCTCACTGTAATAATGCTATATCCCATTCCCCTCACTGTAATCATGCTATATCCCATTCCCCTCACTGTAATAATGCTATATCCCATTCCCTTCGCTGTAATAATGCTATATTCCATTCCCCTCACTGTAATAATGCCATATCCTATACCTCTCACTGTAATAATGCTATATCCCAGTCCCCTGACTGTAATAATGCCATATCCTATACCTCTCACTGTAATAATGCTATATCCCAGTCCCCTGACTGTAATAATGCTATATCCCATTCCCCTCACTGTAATAATGATATATCCCATTCCCCTCACTGTAATAATGCTATATCCCATTCCCCTCACTGTAATAATGCTATATCCCATTCCCCTCACTGTAATAATGCTATATCCCATTCCCCTCACTGTAATAATGCTATATCCCAGTCCCCTGACTGTAATAATGCTATATCCCATTCCTCTCACTGTAATAATGCTATATCCCATTCCCCTCACTGTAATAATGCTATATCCCATTCCCCTCACTGTAATAATGCTATATCCCATTCACCTCACTGTAATAATGCTATATCCCATTCCCCTCACTGTAATTATGCTATATCCCATTCTCCTCACTGTAATAATGCTATATCCCATTCCCCTCACTGTAATAATGCTATATCCCATTCCCCTCACTGTAATAATGCTATATCCCAGTCCCCTCACTGTAATAATGCTATATTCCATTCCCCTCACTGTAATCATGCTATATCCCATTCCCCTCACTGTAATAATGCTATATCCCATTCCTCTCACTGTAATAATGCGATAGCCCATTCCCCTCACTGTAATAATGCTATATCTCATTCCCCTCACTGTAATAATGCTATATCCCATTCCTCTTACTGTAATAATGCGATAGCCCATTCCCCTCACTGTAATAATCCTATATCCCATTCCTCTCACTGTAATAATGCTATATCCCATTCCTCTCACTGTAACAATGCTATATCCCATTCCTCTCACTGTAATAATGCTATATCCCATTCCCCTCACTTAAATAATGCTATATCCCATTCCCCTCACTGTAATAATGCTATATCCCATTCCTCTCACTGTAATAATGCTATATCCCATTCCCCTCATTGTAGTTATGTTAGATCCCATTCCCCTCACTGTAATTATGCTGTATCCCATTCCCCTCACTGTAATAATGCTATATTCCATTCTCCACACTGTAATAATGCTATATCCCATTCCCCTCGCTGTAATACTGCTATATCCCATTCCCCTCACTGTAATAACGCTATATCCCATTCCCCTCACTGTAATAATGCTATATCCCATTCCTCTCACTATAATAATGCTCTATCCCATTCCCCTCACTGTAATAATGCGTTTTTCCATTCCCCTCACTGTAATTATGCTATATCCCATTCTCCTCACTGTGATAATGCTATATTCCATTCCCCTCACTGTAATAATGCTCTATCCCATTCCCCTCACTGTAATAATGCGTTTTTCCATTCCCCTCACTGTAATTATGCTATATCCCATTCTCCTCACTGTGATAATGCTATATCCCATTCCCCTCACTGTAATAATGCTATATCCCATTCCCCTCACTGTAATAATGCTATATCCCATTCACCTCACTGTAATAATGCTATATCCTATACCTCTCACTGCATTCCCCTCACTGTAATTATGCTATATCCCATTCCCCTCACTGTAATAATGCTATATCCCATTCCCCTCACTGTAATAATGCTATATCCTATACCTCTCACTGTAATAATGCTATATCCCATTACCGACACTGTAATAATGCAATATCCTATACCTCTCAATGTAATAATGCTATCCATTCCCCTCACTGTAATAATGCTATATCCCATTCCCCTCACTGTAATAATGCTATATTCCATTCCCCTCACTGTAATAATGCTATATTCCATTCCCCTCACTGTAATAATGCTATATTCCATTCCCCTCACTGTAATAATGCTATATTCCTCTCACTGTAATAATGCTATATCCCATTCCCCTCACTGTAATAATGCTATATCCCATTCCCCTCACTGTAATAATGCTATATTCCATTCCCCTCACTGTAATCATGCTATATCCCATTCCCCTCACTGTAATAATGCTATATCCCATTCCTCTCACTGTAATAATGTGATAGCCCATTCCCCTCACTGTAATAATGCTATATCCCATTCCCCTCACTGTAATAATGCTATATCCCATTCCTCTCACTGTAATAATGCGATAGCCCATTCCCCTCACTGTAATAATGCTATATCCCATTCCTCTCACTGTAATAATGCTATATCCCATTCCTCTCACTGTAATAATGCTATATCCCATTCCCCTCACTGTAATAATGCTATATCCCATTCCCCTCACTGTAATAATGCTATATCCCATTCCTCTCACTGTAATAATGCTATATCCCATTCCCCTCATTGTAGTTATGTTAAATCCCATTCCCCTCACTGTAATTATGCTGTATCCCATTCCCCTCACTGTAATAATGCTATATCCCATTCTCCTCACAGTAACAATGCTATATTCCATTCCCCACACTGTAATAATGCTATATCCCATTCCCCTCGCTGTAATAATGCTATATCCCAGTCCCCTGACTGTAATAATGCTATATTCCATTCCCCTCACTGTAATTATGCTATATCCCATTCCCCTGACTGTAATAATGCTATATTCCATTCCCCTCACTGTAATTATGCTATATCCCATTCTCCTCACTGTAATAATGCTATATCCCATTCCCCTCACTGTAATAATGCTATATCCCATTCCCCTCACTGTAATAATGCTATATCCCATTCCTCTCACTGTAATAATGCTATATCCCATTCCCCTCACTGTAATAATGCTATATCCCATTCTCCTCACTGTAATAATGCTATATCCCATTCCCCTCACTGTAATAATGCTATATCCCATTCCCCTCACTGTAATCATGCTATATCCCATTCCTCTCACTGTAATAATGCTATATCCCATTCCTCTCACTGTAATAATGCTATATCCCATTCCCCTCACTGTAATAATGCTATATCCCATTCCCCTCACTGTAATAATGCTATATCCCATTCCTCTCACTGTAATAATGCTATATCCCATTCCCCTCATTGTAGTTATGTTAGATCCCATTCCCCTCACTGTAATTATGCTGTATCCCATTCCCCTCACTGTAATAATGCTATATCCCATTCTCCTCACAGTAACAATGCTATATTCCATTCCCCACACTGTAATAATGCTATATCCCATTCCCCTCACTGTAATAATGCTATATCCCATTCCCCTCACTGTAATAATGCTATATCCCATTCCCCTCACTGTAATAATGCTATATCCCATTCCCCTCACTGTAATAATGCTATATCCCATTCTCCTCACTGTAATAATGCTATATCCCATTCCCCTCACTGTAATAATGCTATATCCCATTCCCCTCACTGTAATAATGCTATATCCTATACCTCTCACTGTAATAATGCTATATCCCATTCCCCTCACTGTAATTATGCTATATCCCATTCTCCTCACTGTAATAATGCTATATCCCATGCCCCTCACTATAATAATGTCATACCTTATACATCTCACTGTACCAAAGCTACACCCCAAACCTTCATTTGAGCTTTGACTGAATAAACAGTGTCATACACTGATTGACCAGTGTGTTCTCAAAACTGATGTGAATTGGTCCTACTCTATCCCATGGGTTTGAAGGTCGAATATATATATTTTTTTAAAATAATTTTTATTCAAATGTTTCAACAACAAATTTTCTCCCAACAATAAAATAAACAAGGTATAGAGATAAACAGAAAGAAGAAACCGCCCCCAATACAAAGCAATAAATTAATAACAATACAAATACAAACCCCCTTAACAGACCCCTAACCCGCCCGCCTTGCTGAATTAAGCTGAACTGTGAGAAAGAAGAGAACGATTTCACCCTCCCCAGGGCGTCCGCCCACATCCCCTCGTCGATCTCCTCCCCAAGCTCCACCTCCCACTTCGCTTTCAGCTCTTCCACTGAGGCCTCCTCCTCCTCCTGCATCACCTGATAAATTGCCGAGATCCTACCCTCACCGTCCCACGTTCCCGAGAGCACCCTATCCTGCACCCCCCCTAAGCGGCAGTAGCGGGAACTCCGCCACCTGCCGCTTAACAAACGCCCTAATCTGCACATACCTGAAAGTATTCCCGAGGGGGAGACCCCACTTTCCCTCCAACTCCTCTAAAGTCGCAAATGTCCTATCGAGGAAAAGATCCCCCATCCGCCTGATGCATGCCCTGTGCCAACTCAAAAACCCACCATCTATTCTCCCTGGTGCAAACCGGTGATTGCCCCATATCGGGGCCCACACTGAGGCCTTCACTTCCCCCCTATGCCGCCTCCACTGCCCACAAATTTTGAAGGAAGCCACCACTACTGGACTCGTAGAATACCTTGCCGGGGGGGAGTGGGAGCGGGGCCGTCACCAAGTCCTCCAAACTCGTACCAACACAGGACGCCACCTCCAACCTCTTCCATGCGGCACCCTCCCCCTCCATCACCCACCTACGAATCAATGCCACATTCGCAGCCCAGTAATACCCACACAAGTTGGGCAGTGCCAAACCGCCTACCTCTCTGCCTCGCTCCAGGAATACCCTCCTCACTCTCGGGGTCTTCCGCGCCCACATGAACCCCAGTATACTCTTATTAACCCTCCTAAAAAAGCCTTCGGAATCAATATGGGGAGGCACTAGAAGAGAAACAAAAACCTCGGGAGCACCGTCATCTTAACTGACTGGACCCTACCCGCCAAAGAGAGTGGCAGCGCATCCCTCCTCCTGAACTCCTCCTCCATCTGTTCCACCACCCTCGAAAAGTTTAGCCTATGCAGGGCCCCCCAGCTCCTAGCTATCTGGACCCCAAGATATCTAAAGCTCCTCTCAGCCCTCTTCAACGGGAGCTCTCCTACCTCCCTCTCCTGGTCCCCCAAGTGCAGCACAAACAGCTCACTCTTCCCCACGTTGAGCTTATAGCCCGAAAAGTCCCCAAACTCCCCAAGTATCCTCAACATGTCTGGCATCCCCTCCACCGGATCCGCGATGTACACAGTAAATCATCCACGTACAGCGAAAACCGGTGCCCCCCCCTCCCCCACATACAATCCCCCTCCAGTTCTTCGAATCCCTCAGCGCCATGGCCAAGGGCTCAATCGCTAACGCGAAAAGCAGGAGGGACAAGGGGCACCCCTGCCTCGTCCCCCGGGAAAGCCGAAAGTCCTCCGACCTCCTCCCATTCGTCACCACACCCGCTACCGGGGCACTATACAGCAGCCTCACCCAACTAATGAACCCCTCACCAAACCCAAACCTCCTCAGCACCTCCCACAGGTAGCTCCACACCACCCTGTCAAAGGTCTTCTCCGCATCCATCGATGCTCCTATCTCCGCCTCCCCATCCGCCGATACCATCATCATGACATTAAGAAGCCGCCGCACATTAACATTCAGCTATCTCCCCTTCACAAACCCCGTTTGGTCCTCATGGATAACCATCGGGACCACATCTTCCACCCTCCTGGACAGTATCTTAGCCAACAACTTTGCATCCACGTTGAGGAGCGAGATCGGCCTGTAAGACCCACACTGGAGGGGGTCCTTATCCCGCTTCAGGATTAGTGAGATTATTGCTCTAGACATCGTCGGGGGCAGAGCCCCCCCCTCCCTCGCCCCATTCAGGGTCCTCACAAGCAGTGGGCCCAGCAGATCCGAAAACCTCTTATAAAACTCCACCAGGAACCCATCAGGCCCCGGTGCCTTCCCTGTCTGCATGCTACCCAGCGCCTCCATCAGCTCCTCCAACTCGATTGGGGCCCCCAGACCCTCCACCCGCTCATCCTCCACCCTTGGGAACTCCAGCTTATCTAGAAAGCGGTCCATCCCACCCACCTCCCTAGTGGGCACCGCCCGGTACAGCCCCTCGTAAAAGGATCTGAACACCCCATTAATGTCCTGCCACTCCGCACCAGGTTCCCTCCTGCATCTGTGACTCCCCCTATCTCTCTCGGTGCCTCCCGCTTCCGGAGCTGGTGGGCCAGCATCCGACTTGCCTTCTCCCCATACTCATATAACGTCCCCTGCGCCCTCCTCCACTGCGCCTCTGCCTTCCGGGTGGTCAGTATATCGAACTCCGCTTGGAGACTGCAACGCTTCCTCAAAAGCCCCTCTTCCGGGATATCTGCATACCTCCTGTCCATCCGTACCATTTCTTCCAACAACCTCTCCCTCTCGACCCACTCCGCCCTCTCCCTGTGCACCCAAATAGATATCAGCTCCCCTCTAACCACTGCCTTCAGCGCTTCCCAAACCACCCCAACTTGCACCTCCCCGTTGTCATTGGCTTCCAAATACCCCTCTGTGCTCCTACGGACCCGCCCACATACTTCCTCCTCTGCCAGAAGCCCCACATCTAACCTCCACAGCGGGCGCTGATCCTCCCCCTCCCCCAGCTCCAGGCCCACCGAGTGCGGGGCATGGTCAGATATGACTATCGCTGAATACTCCGCCCCACCACTCTCGGGATTAGCGCCCTGCTAAGAACAAAAAAGTCAATCCGGGAATAAGCCTTGTGGACATGGGAGAAAAAGGAAAACTCCCTACTTCCCGGCCTCAAAAACCTCCAAGGGTCTACCCCTCCCATCTGATCCATGAACCCCCTCAGCACTGAGGCCGCCGCCGACCTCTTGCCCGTCCTTGACTTCGAACGATCCAGAGCTGGGTCCAACACAGTATTAAAGTCCCCTCCCAAGATCAAGCCTCCCGTCTCCAGGTCCGGGATCCGGCTCAACATTCGCCGCATGAAGCCCGCATCGACCCAGTTGGGGGCGTACACATTAACCAGAACCACCCGTTCCCCTTGAAGCCTACCACTCACCATTACATATCTATTTCCCCCCTCCCCCCAAGATAGGGCCCCCCCACTAGCTGCGTAACCCCTTCCATCGTACTTCCGTAAGTCAGCCGACTCCTGCTGACCCCGGCTGCTCCCGCCATCCCAACGACCCCCCCCCCCCCCCCCCCCCGCCCCCGATGCAACACAACCACCACTCCCCCCTCCCTTTGCTGGCCCCGCCCACTACTCCTCCAGCGCGGGAAGAAAGCCCGCGCTTCCATCCCAAACCCCGCCCCCCCCCGACCCAGCATGCGGGAAAAAGACGGGCACATGACCCAGCGGGACCGCGAACAGCTCCCCAACCCTCCACCAGTGAAAAAACGAAAAAGCACCCAAATAAATAAATAACAGCCCCAAAAAGCGAAAAAGCAGGACAGCAAAAAAGGCAACATCGAACACAGCCAATAAAAACAAAAGGATACCAAGGAGGACAGAGCCTCCGGACTATGTACATCATTCCCCAGCCCCCAGTCCTCAGTTCGAGTCCAACTTCTCCGCCTGGACAAAGGCCCAGGCCTCCTCCAGAGAATCGAAGTAGAGCTGGCTTTCCTTGTAAGTGACCCAGAAGCGAGCCGGCTGTAACAGGCCAAACTTCACCCCCTTCCTGTGAAGTACTCCCATCGCCCGATTAAAACCAGCCCTTCTCTTCGCCACCTCCGCGCTCCAATCCTGATAAATCCTGATCTCTGCATTCTCCCACTTGCTGCTCCTCTCCTTCTTCACCCATCTCAGCACGCACTCACGGTCAACGAAGCGGTGAAACCGGACCAGCACCGACCTAGGCGTCTCGTTCGGCCTGGGCTTCCTCAACAGCACTCGATGGGCACCCTCCAGCTCCAAGGGTCCCTGGAACGACCCCGCGCCCATTAACGATTTCAGCATCGCAGCCACGTAGGCCCCCAAATCCCAACCTTCCAGCCCCTCCGGGAGGCCCAGAATCCGCAGATTCTTCCGACGGGAGTGGTTCTCCATCTCCTCCATCCTCGCCAGCCACTTCTTGTGGAGCGCCTCGTGCGACTCCACCTTCACTGCCAGGCCCAGGAGTTTGTCCTCGCTCTCCGAGGCCTTTTGCTGCAGCTCTCGAATCTCTGCACCCTGAGCCGTCTGAGCCGCCATGAGCTTGTCCAGTGAGGCCTTAAACGGTTCCAGGATCTCAGCCTTCAGCTCTCTGAAGTAGCTCCTGCGCCCACTGCTGCCACGGTGCCGGTTCCCCGCCCGCCGCCATCTTGTTTTTCCTGCCTCGCACCTTTCTCTGCTCCAAAGCCGATTTTTTGACCGCTCCACTCCTGGTCCAGTCCATCTACCGGCAGATAAGCGCAGTGGATGTGTTCCCCCACCGGGAAAAGTCCAGCCAGCACCGCTACGGGTCCATAAAAGAGCCCAAAAGACCAAAAATAGCGGGAGCTACCGAACGTGCGGCTTAGCTCCGCATCACTGCAACCGGAAGTCCGAAGGTTGAATATATTGACACGAACACAATTTGATATCATAATATGTGTCTTCCTGCCCTGCAGGATATTTAACATCAATAATGGGAAACAGAAGAAGCTGTATAAAGGATCTCAGGGAGAAGATGGTACCCTGATCAAGGTGAGTGTCAATATTATTCCGCTGGTATCCAACTTTCAGAGACCGGGCTGTCTGGGAAACCAAATGGTGAGTGAGGCAGGAACAACTGTGCCAGACAGTGCCAGACCTGGGTGGGTGGGTGGTTTCCGTGGTGGCGTTGTGGGGGTTGTCCTCACTACACATTGACTTCCAGCTCTTACTGCCCAGAGTATTTTGGGTAAATAAATAGGATGGGGTGTGAAGTCATAGAGGTGGGTGTGGGCTTAGGGGTGGGTGTGTGCAGGTGAGTGAGCATATAAGGAATGAGTGAATGTGTGAGAAGTACGAGGAGGAGTCTCATTCTGAGGAGGGGGTCTCAGTGCGAGGAGTGGTCTCGGTGCGTCGTGGCTGACTGACACTTACTCTGTGAAGTGACCAACACGCACTCTGAATAGTAACTGACTGATACTTACTCTGTGTAGTGACTGACGGATACTCACTCTGTGTACTGACTGACGGATACTCACTCTGTGTAGTGACTGACCGACACTCACTCTGTGTAGTGACCAACACTCACTCTGTGTAGTGACCGACACTCTGTGCAGTGACCGACACTCACTCTGTGTAGTGACCAACACACTCTGTGTAGTGACCAACACACTCTGTGTAGTGACCGACACTCACTCTGTGTAGTGATCGACACTCACTCTGTGCAGTGACTGACCGACACTCACTCTGTGCAGTGACCGACACTCACTCTGTGTAGTGACTGACCGATACTCACTCTGTGCAGTGACCGACACTCACTCTGTAGTGACTGACCAACACTCAATCTGTGCAGTGACTGACGGATACTCACTCTGTGTACTGACTGACGGATACTCACTCTGTGTAGTGACCAACACTCACTCTGTAGTGACCAACACTCACTCTGTGTAGTGACCGACACTCACTCTGTGTAGTGACTGACCGACACTCACTCTGTGTAGTGACCGACACTCACTCTGTGTAGAGACCAACACACTCTGTGTAGTGACCGACACTCACTCTGTGTAGTGACCGACACTCACTCTGTGTAGTGACCGACACTCACTCTGTGCAGTGACTGACCGACAATCACTCTGTGCAGTGACCGACACTCACTCTGTGTAGTGACTGACCGATACTCACTCTGTGCAGTGACCGACACTCACTCTGTAGTGACTGACCGACACTCAATCTGTGCAGTGACTGACGGATACTCACTCTGTGTACTGACTGACGGATACTCATTCTGTGTAGTGACTGACCGACACTCACTCTGTGTAGTGACTGACCGACACTCACTCTGTGCAGTGACTGACAGACACTCACTCTGTGCAGTGACTGACCGACACTCACTCTGTGCAGTGACTGACCGACACTCACTCTGTGTAGTGACTGACCGACACTCACTCTGTTCAGTGACTGACCGACACTCACTCTGTGCAGTGACCGACACTCACTCTGTGCAGTGACCGACACTCACTCTGTAGTGACTGACCGACACTCAATCTGTGCAGTGACTGACCGACACTCACTCTGTGTAGTGACTGACGGAAACTCACTCTGTAGTGACTGACCGACACTCACTCTGTGTAGTGACTGACCGACACTCACTCTGTGTAGTGACTGACCAATACTTACTCTGTGCAGTGACTGACCAATACTCACTCTGTGTAGTGACCGACACTCACTCTGTGTAGTGACTGACGGACACTCACTCTGTGTAGTGACTGACCGACACTCACTCTGTGCAGTGACCCACATGCACTCTGTGTAGTGACGAACACACTCTGTGTAGTGACCGACACTCACTCTGTGCAGTGACTGACGGACACTCACTCTGTGTAGTGACTGACCGACACGCACTCTGTGTAGTGACCCACACGCACTCTGTGTAGTGACCCACACGCACTCTGTGTAGTGACCGACACTCACTCTGTGTAGTGACCCACATGCACTCTGTGTAGTGACCAACACACTCTGTGTAGTGACCAACACACTCTGTGTAGTGACCGACACTCACTCTGTGCAGTGACTGACCGACACTCACTCTGTGCAGTGACTGACCGACACTCACTCTGTGTAGTGACTGACCGACACTCACTCTGTGTAGTGACTGACCGACACTCACTCTGTGTAGTGACCCACACGCACTCTGTGTAGTGACCCACACTCACTCTGTGTAGTGACTGACCGATACTCACCTCTGTGTAGTGACCCACACGCACTCTGTGTAGTGACCAACACGCACTCTGTGTAGTGACCGACACTCACTCTGTGTAGTGACCGACACTCACTCTGTGTAGTGACTGACCGACACTCACTCTGTGTAGTGACCGACACTCACTCTGTGTAGTGACTGACCGACACTCACTCTGTGTAGTGACTGACCGACACTCCACTCTGTGTAGTGACCGACACTCACTCTGTAGTGACTGACCGACACTCATTCTGTGCAGTGACTGACCGACACTCACTCTGTGCAGTGACTGACCGACACTCACTCTGTGCAGTGACTGACCGACACTCACTCTGTGTAGTGACCGACACTCACTCTGTGCAGTGACCGACACTCACTCTGTGCAGTGACCGACACTCACTCTGTTGTAGTGACTGACCGACACTCACTCTGGTAGTGACTGACCGACACTCACTCTGTAGTGACTGACGACCCTCACTCTGTGCAGTGACTGACCGACACTCACTCTGTGCAGTGACTGACCGACACTCACTCTGTGAAGTGACTGACCGACACTCACTCTGTGCAGTGACTGACCGACACTCACTCTGTGCAGTGACTGACCGACACTCACTCTGTGCAGTGACTGACCGACACTCACTCTGTGCAGTGACTGACCGACACTCACTCTGTGTAGTGACTGACCGACACTCACTCGTGTAGTGACTGACCGACACTCACTCTGTGTAGTGACTGACCGACACTCACTCTGTGCAGTGACTGACCGACACTCACTCTGTGCAGTGACTGACAGACACTCACTCTGTGTAGTGACTGACCGACACTCACTCTGTGTAGTGACTGACCGACACTCACTCTGCAGTGACTGACCGACACTCACTCTGTGCAGTGATGGACCGACACTCAC